>NC_140370.1:8717500-9317500 GCF_054491055.1 Hypomesus nipponensis | reverse complement strand
CCTCACGTACGGACTGCACACTGGTGCCGTACAGGTGGTTGTTGTACTGGCCCGCTTCAATGAACTTATGGTCCTGGATGTCCTTCTCCATCTGCTCTCTGGAGACCACAAAGTGGTAGTCTCTGGCATCCACCTCGTAGTCCCGCTTGGGCCGGGTCGTGTCTGAAAACAAAGAACAGGGGGAATTCTCTTAGGAACACACATTGTGAAGATGGGACTACTTTGGAGTTGAAGGATTCAAATGATCACTCCATGGATTTTGTGAGGGTTGCATAATTTTCTCAGTGTTAACCGTTGATGCATATGCACAGTAGTAAACATGTGATCGTATAGGTCAACTTCATATAGAGTGATATAGGGGGGTTTCTTGGGAAACATATTGTTATAACATTTACATGGCCCTTTACAGGCACATCATAAGCCATTGACAAGTCGCGTTATACTCACGAGGAACACAAGAACCAAATTTGTCTGGGAACTCCGATATCAGGTCATCATTTATGCGATCTTTCATGGGACCCAGGATTATAACTGGCCGGGTGTAGTTCACTAATGGAAGAATTATTTCTATTAATTCCATATAAATTAATGTTTAAAAACACAATATCTGAGGCATTACATATGAAGTCAAGTTACCCTTCCTTCATTGCAATGATCAACTTACAATCCACTGCTAACATAGTCAACATTATGGAAGAAGAGGACAGGAAACAAGACCTACCTTCCTGTTGGCTGACTGGCTCGTAGGACAGCACATATTCTTCTTGACCACCTGTGAATAAAGATGGTTTTAACTGTTTAACAGAACATATAAAGCTAGCAACGGCTATTACTCCTACCACTGATAGCCATAGTGGTCATGTAAAATGTAAAGTAGACTATTACATTATCTAGTAAATCTATGAAAATACATCAGCGGTGTGGAGATCTTTTGGACAGCTATGGAAGGATATGGAATACGCAGTGAATATGGGAATGCTACATCACTTTAAGTAGGAGCATCATAGATTCTATTGAAGGTGAACTACTTGGTAGTGAGGACACACCCCCATCACCTGGTTGCTATGTGCATCCAACCCCCTATAAAGGTTATATGGGGTGAGATCCCAGTGTTGTTTGTAAGACGAATATCAATAATGCACGGATTAGTTCACAATGCTAACATTGTCCTTTTTATGTTAAGATCAAAGATTAACCATGCAGACCATAAACATGTGTGGCCACATTCCAAAACCCACATACTCATCCCACGCTGACGCATGCAACACAGAAGCCTCACAAGCCTTTTATATCTTTCATACATACTTGATTAATGAAGATTAACAAGCCAAAAGCAGAAGGACTAACATTTTTACAGTGGTATTGACCAAAATAAAAACTCTTATCTCTATGGTTACTTGGCCTGTTGGGGACAAAATTCTGCAGCCTCATGCAGTCTGCTTGTGTGTCTACATCTACTTACAGACACATCAAGAAGTTAATTCTTTCATTACTTGTTATGTGATCAACAATGCTGGCATGAAGATAGTCCACTTGAAAAACAAGTATTTAAGATGCTGCTTTGGGGACCATTTAATGACATCAAGTGACCAGCATTCTTACAGCTGCAAGCCAGTGACTGAGCCGGTATCAACTCACACACACCGATTCATTGGTAGCTCACATACAGTTGCTTTAGTGTGTTATTATTGGTTAGCGTCAGTATTTTTGCATCATTCCGCACAGCCTGTTGCGGGGAGCAGGAGAGGGCATACCATAAGCTTAACAGCTGTTAATACCCCAAATAGTGGGTGAGACTTACGGTAACTACTTTCACTATCGCTGGCATTAGAAGTCACATGTTCTGGAATTACAACAGAGGAGGTATATGTTTGGTGAGTTACCACAGTACAGTAAGGGCGGCGATTCAGTGTGGTTCAAACCAGTGGCTTTCCTTGGCTAAGTATGAAGAGAATATAGATTTTAAATACACAGAGGGAGTTTCAATTCATTAGCTCCTTTAATCTTCCATAACATGCTACATCGAACATATATACTTCACTTGAGAAGGAACAAACATTTAAAAAAATTGACAAATCATACACACGTCCACACACAAAACACACACCGGCACATTTCTTCTCTATTGAGCAGAATGTGCAATGTTTCCCAAAGTCCACATATACTTTAGAACTGCACGTATCGGAATATATAGTACACATACCAAAGCTAGCCCTATCTAAAATTTTGTATTGTGCTATGGACCGTTTGTGTCAGGAATAAATAAATAATAATAATGAAGGGTGTCTCTTAAACACCGAATTAACCAAACCAAGGATATGGGTAAAAAGTGCCTCCCCCCTCCAAATACTATGTTCGGTAGATAATGGATTAGGGCGAGGACTTACCTGCTTTTCATAAACACAAATGAAAAGAAAATGGTTCCTAGTCTCTATGAAGGCCCAAAGAAAGGATGCAAGAGGCTGGAGATGGACTGGAGGCACTACTGGGAATGCTGCAGGGATGATGGGACTGCGTGTGTATCTGTCAAACGTATTGTCTGTGTGCAGTAGGCTTGTAATGATGTACGTGACGTCTCAAGATATACACAGAGGGTAATGTATGTATGTGGACTGAAGAGGAAGGGAATGGAGAAAGGTTCTTATCCAGAGGGAATAATGAGACTGGATGGATAGCTTGGATGCCTTAGGTGCTGTAGCCTAGTTTGGGGTCTGGGAGCTGAGAGAACTTACTCTGGCCTTTCGAGAGCATGTCGTCAGGGTTGTCCTGTGGAGCAGTCAGCAGAGAGCAAGCCAAACAGGAGAGAACACAACCACAAGAGGACAACATGTTACTGGAGTTACAGTGAGAGAGAGACGAGTGGGGGTGCGCTCCAACCTGACACAGCTAGGCCAGTGCAACAGGGTGGCCATTGTGGTTCAAGGGCAGGTTGAACTCCTGTGGTAAATTTTGGCTCCAACATCATTTTACTCTGTGTACATTTACCAACAGCTAATGTATTGTAGTAATTGCTGATTTTGACATTCATTGGCTTCTCTGGAAATGTGTTTCATCACCTAATATTGCTTATTAGGAGAAACTGTGGTCTGCTCCTGTTGCACTGACTGATGCTTTGTCTGGAGGTAACCTCTCTGGCCTCTTCTCTCATTCCTGACCTCCGACCTTTAGCACTGTCAGGCTGCCCCCGTGAACGTCCTCATTTCTCGCTCGCGCTGTACTTACGCTCAACATCACTCGTTTCCTGCTCGCTCGTATCCTTGTTCTTGTAGAAAAGGAACTTTCGGGAAAAGAGGTTCTTTTTACGCTTGTCATTGAGTGACTGCTGAGGAAGAGAGGGAGTTGGGAAGAGGAGAGGGAGGAGGGGAAAGGAAAGAGAGGAGAGAGGGAGGGGGGGATGAAAGAAACAAAAAGGGGTGAAAAGGGGGGGGGTGTCGGATGTTGATATGAAGAAAATGAGAGCCCTCTCCACCACCTGGTACTCTTGAGTCTGTGGCTAACGCTGCTTCCTGCCAAGTCAGCAGGAAATCGCAAAGTTGGACATATTGAATGCATTGAATAAGTTTGTCACTGTATTCAAGCTACTTGACAGGCGGAATTGTATACGGCAGCATTATGAATACTGCTATTACTGTGTATGTTCAATAAATTCCCCTTGGTATGGTATTTGTAGTGTAAAGGCACACCAAGCTAAGTTGATCAAATACAGATTTTTATTGTATCCATTATACCATAGTATTTATTATACTTTTAATAGTTATGGTTGATTATGTTGAAATAATTTATTCTAATACAGATCTCGAAAATCTTTAACCATACAAAAACAAAAATACCTTAGCCACAGAATCAGAGAAGTACATTCAATCCAAAACAATATATAAGAATGTCCAACTGGAAAGGAATATCTTTCTCAGAGAGAGAGAGGGAGAGAGAGCTATGAAACAAACTGTTTTTAAACCCATTCTTTATTTTACATGCAGAGAGGGGAAAAGTGGGCTAGGTCAGATTCAATATCGATATTTAGGCAACTGTCTGGTCCAAAACCTGAAGTTATGATTAAAGAACGCATGTTGTCAACTCTAGGTTGTAGAATCAGTTGACTGAAGCCATCTTCTAAAAATAATGATGCATGCGCTTGAATTTACATTTTGCTCTGTACTCTTAATGTAAAAAACACATTTCTCCCCTCTATTCAAAATTCATAGTGAATCAATAGCAGAACGCGTCGAAACTCAATAAAAACCTGTAATTTTCCCACCCTCAGATAGATGACGTTAGAACATGCAACATTTGTTACAAACTCACAGCAGCCAGAGTTAGGATCAGATCAGCAGAGAGAGGGAGGGGGGGTGGCTGAGAGTGAGTGAGTGAGTGAGAGAGTGAGAGAGTGAGTGAGTGAGTGAGTGAGTGAGGAAAGGAGGACAGCATGGTGAAGAGGAAGGGCGTGGTGCGGATGGAAATAGCGGAGGCAGAGAGTCAGACATCAATGGCAAGCGTATCTGTATTCTGGTTTGTTCCGCTCATGCACGTTGGTTTTGGGGTTTCCTGATTGCCGAGTTAGGAGGCAGCGTTGGGTGTTTGGGCTGGCGTGTTGAAGGAACACGCCACAGGGTGCTATTTCACGGTAAGGGACGGAGAACGTGGCTGACGAAGGCATGTCAGTGCAGTTATATTGATATGAATACATGTTATTAAAAGGCAAATAGGACGGCTAGACTTGGGGCAGCGACAGTAAAAAAGGTCATCAATACATGCTGTTAAACTTTCTGGCCAGCATTTTCAACATTAGACAGTCAGTGAACATTAGGCAGTCAAAACTTATTAGTATTCCTTTTTTATTATTATCAAACGATCCTGTTCCTATATAACTTGAGACATCAATCGTTCAACACGAAGAAGTAAGAAAAAAAACATCTAATGCTTGGTTGAAAGTGCAGGTTGAAAACTTGATATGCACACAATGTGCTGAAACAGAGACATTTCCATGCATACTAATCAGTCCATCACAATTATGTAACAAATAAATATGTAAAAATTAAATATATATACACACTATAAAATCCAATGATAACTGATGTTCTAGCACCTTACAACTAAGTAGAGAAGACGGATGCTCTTACCCCTCTGTCTCTCTGAGACTTGGAGTTAAACTTGACCGTCTTTAACCTCGCCCGCTCCTTCTTTTCCACCCTGAGAGGAAAAGTCACAAAAAGTCAAGGGTTATTCTCTACTAAAAGCCTCATGGCTCCCCTTCCTTGTGACCACACTCCCAGATATCACACAGCCTTCTGATCCCATGGAAACTGGACACCGGACACCAGAGAGGGTCATCCGGTTGCAGACCCTCAGAGACATCACAATATAGCAGGCTACCAGAGAGGCCAGTTTAAATATTCAGGGATGACTGTCTGGAAGTAACCCAAGCTCCATCCCAGGGATAGATATCTGCTCTATGGAGCCATGTGGAGTTTTGTTATGAGTTTCTCAGATAGAAATATATGTTCATGGTTGTTCTCTCTGGATCAACAGCACATTTGTCCAAAAAAGATACAATACAATCTGATATTAACTGACAACATGCTAGCTGGCACTTCTCAAACAAGATTTGTTTATAAAAGCTGACAATAAATATTGATTTGGGGAATTTCACAGCACCAGAAAGTGTTTTTGTCTGTATTGTACTTCTGAAGGGCAGGAAGAAGGTTTGAAAGTGTGCGTGCTGTGACTTTACCGTCTCTTGCTGGGGATGACACCAACTTCCTCCACCTCGCCTTCAGGGGTCACCTGGCGGGCCTGCCACCACTCGTCATCTGAGGCATTCACCACATGAAGGATGTCGCCAAACTTGAAGTTGAGACCCTGGCTCGGAAGGCCCGAGTCCTTGGTTTTGTCATAGTCAAACAGGGCTCTGGAGGAACAGACATCAAAAAGATGGTAAGGAAAACATCTTGCTTGTGGTGAAATGTATTAAATATTCTCCGCTATTCTCCATTTACTGAAACAGATGACAGGGAACTACGTTTCCCAAATTGTCAGCAGTTCTCTCCAGAGTGGTTCTAGGGTCTTTGTGTAGAGCTGGCTTCCTTGACAGAGGTAGTATTTATCCGTCTTACCTAACGTAGAGTGATCGCTTCTGACTGGTCCGCAGGGAGCCCGACCCAGAGCTGATGCTGCTGTTCATCATCTGTTCCCGCAGGTCGTGAATCTTCGCCTCAAACCGACTGTACTCTGAAGCAAAAACAACAAGGCCCATGCATGACATTTGACTAACTGAAAAAGCTATTTTCAAAAACGTGAAAACCCAACATATTTATTGCAAATCAGAAGGATCCAGATTTCTGAGGACATGCATATGAAAGAAAAGCTTAACCCAGTGAAGAAGACAATAAATAGCAAAAGCTAAACTGCAACAGAAGTTTTAACAGCATATACAGGACGTGTTTCTCAGACTGTTGTACCAAATGCTAAGCAACTAAGAACTAAACAAAACTTGGATCAACTTAAACCTGAAGGTACAGCAAACAGGCATGTGATGTCATAATCTGCTGGAGGGGTGGCAAGAGAGAACTCGCACCCCACCAGTAATGTGTCCAGCGTGTCCAGACCAACACATTCATGTAGACTGCACCAGGCCGTTTAAACAAGCATTCCAATCTTTTAAAATAAACCTAATGTTATTACAAACCTAATGTTATTACCTTGTTATCTTATTGTCCCTCAAACTTTGCAGGAAGGCAAGCGTCAACATAATATACTGGCAAGTGTATACATGATATACTGTTCTGTCAAATACTGCAGAAGAACAGCAGTCAATTTTATGATTAGAAAACAAACCAGCGACTGTCAATTCTCTTCCTCGTGACTAGGGTCAGTACTTACAAAAGGAGCCGACGCATTGAAGTTCAAATACTTCAGCCGGCAGTTGGTACAGTCCTGACCACCAAGTTGCAGCCTACTGAAACAGCATCCTACGGTGACTGATACTGAAGTCCTCTTTCTGCTGCCTCTGCACTCCTCTCCAGCCTCCTGGCTCCTCTCTCCCTCTCACTTACCTCCTCTCCCTCTCTCATCTTTCAATAATTCAATCCCTCTGTGCTCCCTCCTCACACCTCCTGCTGTGAATACCCTCTGTCCCAACCCTCTTTCCGAAGTCATTCTCCAAGCGCATTTCATGATGATGAATTCAATTGAATTCAGAAGATCCACCCTTACGTGGGTTTACGTTGATTGAAATTCACATCTTACTCGCTGACACATCCACTATCGACCTATAATCAGAACAGAGATAATATCAAGGTGGCTCACCCTCTGGCCTGTAGTGGGCCACGATGGTGACAGTTTGACCAGCATTCTTAAGGGCCGCCGCCGCCTGTTCATGTGTGGCACTGCGGAGGTCCACACCATTCACCTGACAGGGATGATAGAAATCATTCACTGTGGAGGTTGTTTTAGATATCTAAATAATTGGGGGGGGGGGGGGGGGGGGATAATTAATACTTTGATTATCATTACTTGATATGATTATATGTTTGTGTGTGTGTGTCTGAGAATGTGCACGTGTTCTTACAGAGACAAGGCGGTCTCCTTTCCTCAGCTCCCCACACAAGTCTGCAGGGCCTCCTGCCAGGATGAAGGAGATGAAGATGCCCTCTCCATCTTCCCCGCCCACTATGTTGAAGCCCAGCCCCGTAGCTCCTCTGTGGAGCACCACCTTTCTAGGTTCTCTGGGGGACAAGGCAAAAAGGAATTAGATTCACTGAGCAGAGAAAAAGTTCCTTTTCATCCAGCTCTCTCTTTAAAGGGTTGTCATTTCAAAGGACAAAATTAGCAATTTTGTTACTTTGAAACTTGAGGCAAGGGCTTGATTGAATCTAAATAATTTAAGCTAAACCAGTTGAGTACATGAATTTAAAAAAAAGTTTCGACTCAAATAATAAATGATGGTTTTGATGTATTCCTTGTTTCATCAGTTTATTAATGTGATGAACAAGTTTGACCACTAGAGGGCAAAACCACTGTGTTATTTCTATCACATAAATACACAGCAAGGTGCTGCACAAGCTGGAGAGATAAGGACATGATACAATACTACTATGGCCGTTGGTCCTTTGATAGGATACCTATTATAGGGCATAAAGACGTACAACCTTGGGGAAAAAAATTACACAAAAAAGTACATTTGAAGTTTGTTCGAAAAAGACACAATAGGATTTTTTTCTATCCCGGCCCAAGTTGCATTTGTCCATGGTTACGGCCACGTGTCTACATTTCTGTCTGAGTCGTCTTCCCTTCCATTTGTCTCCTCCTTCTCTTCCATGTATTACAGTCTGTGACTGGCTGTTATACGTCACGCATAATGATCATCATTACCGCAACTGCTTCCAACTGATAATCTCAGTATCCGTCTTATTGAAAACCCTTCCCGTCTTCTGCTTGTCAGTTGCTTAATTCAGTGTTTGTGCTGTTCGTTCGAGGAAACTTTGTTCTTCGCAAACAGTTTTTTCCCCCACTACTAAATACTGTAGACTTGTGTTAGTCCCCCTCTCTTACTAGACGGACACGATCAAACAAGAGGCTCCTGACAGTCATGCTGTACGAATGTTGAATATTTGAGAGTATTCCTCTGCTGCTACTCTTCTGCCTCGTCTTCTCCCCTTCACAATAAAGGTCATAAGGTGACAGACCCTGTGGAAGTGGATTCAAGCCCGTCAAGTGCCCATTCATGCCTCCCTTTACAGTGACAAAAAAGAATGAGGGGATAGAAACAGAGAGAGTGGGATGGAGAGAGAGAGAGAGAGAGAGAGAGAGAGAGAGAGAGACAGTGAGAGAGAAAGAGAACTATCGCCGGGGGACTGGCCATCTGCCCTCCTGTTTACCCATGAGGCATAAGGCTGCACACAATTGCCGCTTCTGGCTGACTGGCCTCTGAGAAATTAAAAATAAATCCTGTTCACTCTCTGGCTTGAGTGCCATCAGACTGAGCTGAGATCTGTTGGAGGGGAGAGTTGAAATAAAAAAAGATAGAGAAGCATGGTGGAGGCTACTTCATCTCCCAAGACCCTCTCTCTTTAAACCTTCCAAGGCCAGCCCAAGGCCAGACCTACACAAATCTTCCTGGTTTATCACTCTCTCGCCTTCCAAGCGCATCCCTTTTTCCATTTGAATCCTTATTGCCTCTATCCATCCACCTCTCCACTGCACTCCATTCATCCCCCCATCAATCTCACTGTCCTTGTATCCTATCATATCTTCAACTTACACACCCCTCCAGCATTCCATGTCTCCTATTCATAGTCTGCCCATACAGAAGTATACCCTAGGTGTGTTGACACGCACTGTGATCGAGCATCATCAATCACCAGAAGACATTCAAAGCAATATTTTTTTGTTGCCTTACCTGGTGACATCATCCTCTCCCAGCATGCTCTTGGGGGTGGGTGAGTAGCGTCCCGAGGGGGCAGATGGGAGGGGCTGTCCCAGGAAGCTGGGTGGGCTGATATGGTTCTCCATGTGTTGGGAGTAGGCTGATGGAGACAAAAACAAAAACAGGAGTCTTAGATGCCTAGGCCAAGAACTGGAAACAGATGCCAAACGGCTAACCAGAAGCTGAACTCTGTAGACCTGCGCTAGCTTTTACGGAAGAGGGACGCGGACGGCGGGGTACGTGTCTGTGACTGGCAAGGTTCTCAAGACTCTGGGGTCTGGTCCTCTAAGCCGTTAAGTCTTTGAAACATATCTCCAACATCTGATCCCACACAGTGCCAAAGCAACCAGCTTGCGAGGGGAAACAGTCTCCACTTCAATCCTTCAGCTAATGTTCACTGGGCTACAGTTACAGATGTGATTGTGTGAGGCACGGAAGACCTTGGGGGGTATGGGGGGGTAGGGGGTGGGTTAAGTAATGCAACCCTGAGCATTCGTACATCCAGGGTGGGACGTTGGTGTGCCAGTGTACACCCCCGTGTCGGAAAAAGCCAACAGCCAATGCTCTCTCATTCCCATTCCCATGACAGAGAGACATGGTAACGTACTGTAGCTACATGACAGAAACTGCCAATGGCTTGATTTGAGCACCAACGACGCTCGCTGTAATTTACATAGATGAATTAGAGGCTGGGAACCCCATTAGCTGACTGTAAGACGATCCAATGATTTTTACAATATCACCCTTTACTGTATGAAAGGCAGTTACGACATTGGGATTGGTCGTTCCTCTGACATGCTGTTTACTATGGGGCTTGGAGGTCGGCAGTTTCACAAGCACAATTACCTTCATGCCAAAGCTACAGCTAACGACTCATGCATAATGTTGTCTCAATTCCAATTTCAGAACATTGTCCGCTGACCCCGCACCTTTGGAACCTGGTCACGGTTTGATGGCGTTGTCTTGAGTCAAATGTCTTAGGATTTGAAACCCTTGCTGTGTACAGATGATGATGAATGTATATTCTATTTTAAGGTTATATTGGAAACACGGAGGCTTAGTACAGAACTTAGGTTTTATTATTTCATTAACAGTCCAATCTCAACAGCAGTTAACAGATGGTGAGTGACATGGTTTACACAAAACACTGTTATGATCCCACATACAACCTACTAAAAAAGCAGTAACACTCAAACAGTGCTTGCAAAAAAAGCTCACTAATTGTCATTGTGGCAGTAAACCATGCGAATGAAATGAGCATGGTGCATGTGACACTGAAAGTGATATATCTCAAATGTAATTTATTATCTATCAAGAGAACATTGACATTCATGTTTGTTAACAAACCTGAAGTTACCAACAAAAAAAAAACTCCCAGAACAGGCACCTTGTTATTAACTTTCTCCAAATATGGACTTATGTAAAACTAGAATTAATACAAGTTGACATGTATTAATACAACTTCAGGTAGGTATTCTACATTTGAAATTGATCTCCAGACCCCTTTTTTCAATTAAATATAACAACGGGAGATTAAGCCTTGATTCTCACTTAATTGCAGCTTCCCTCCCCCAGCCCCATCTCTTGATCCAATCAACCCAATTGGTGCATCCGATAACTCCAAAGAGAAGGATGAGGGTACAGTGCACACCACATCATAAGGCCCATCAACACAATCATGTCCCCATTTCCTAACCCCCCCCCCCCCCCCCCAAACCCATTATTGAGCCATTGTGCACACTTAACAGAATTATTTCTCATTCATTAACTCCGGTTTGGATCCTTCTCCATGCTTCCTAGCGGGAACCATCATTATAATATTGCTCCCCCCTCCCCAGCCCCACAACCTCTCCCCGTTCTCTGCATTAGTGTATTACTGTCTGGATTAGCAGGAAATGGTCGTAGCATCAGCAGCAGCACGGCCCGTGACACCCGGGCTGTGATTCAATTCTGTCGTTTGTCCTTCACGCCTGTGAGTGGACACGTCATGACAGCGGTATGCTTGTCTCGGGGGATCTCTGGGAGCGCCGTGTTAGCGTAAGCTTTCAGTTAGAGGGGCTTTTTAGAGCGCAGAGGACTGAGAGGGGGACTGCCAAGACACTGATAGTGACAGTCGCCTCTAGCATTGAGCTCAAGGTGGTGCAGATGACCTTTTTACTGGATTTCAAAAGTATTTTGGTCCAGTTGTCAAGTCAGTGTCACACTAATAACTCAGCATGTTTGTATGTCTATGTATTCACTCTTCTGTACCATCATTGTATACAGGTTGTAATCATTTAACGCTAAAGAACAGATGGATGGAGATGGAACTAGCTTAGGTCTTTCATGCCATTGCATTACAGTGAATGAATCTTTTTTGGGGATGATACAGAACAATTTGTAGTTCTTTAAATGAATGTACAGTATTAACTCCACTAACCCCATCTCTGCCCAGCTGTAACAAATTCATCAACTGAATTGCAGGTGATGTGTTAAGTGATCATTTGTGAAATTAATATATGAAATGAGGCTCCCTGAACATAACATGTTACTGCACACATTCTTGCTGGCCTCATTTCCTCCAGAATCACATTTTCTCGGAACTCTGTTCCGGTGTTGTTGGAAAAATTCTGTACAATGCAGAAACTGACAGTCTAACTCCTTTTTCACCCTTGAGCAACCCCAACCCCACCATCACCAACGTTGGGATCCATCAAGGGAGCAATTTGCCACTAATGCATGTGAACCGACCGTGTTTAAGGAAAGCGCTGCATAGTTTTGTCTTTGAAACGTGCCATTCACAGTAAATTAGAGGGGGCATTGTCTTTTAGTTGAGATGGATCAATTGTGGTCCCATGTGATTTTCCCTTCCCCAATAATTAGTTGGAGCAGAAATGACTGGGATGCATTTAAACAGCTTGTGTGTGGTGTGTGTCTGTAGAGGCCTCCAGCCCTGGGACGTGAGAGGGGGACATGACCTTTGGTGCCCTGAGGGACAGGCATTCTCACTACACAAATGCTCTTTTTTTCACCCTGATGTTTGGCTATGTTGTTCTGGTACAAATAACTATACTTATACCTATAAGAAAAGGAGAATATCCAATTCATTGGTGTGTCTCTAACATTCTTTCACCTTCCCAATAAGGAAAGCATTGTCCACACAGGGCAGTAATGGATTGCAAGTCATCTGCTTTGTAATACCCCCTTCAAATAAGTCACATGGCCTTGAATCAACCACATTTGTGGGAAAACAATCTGACGACTAAGATGAGTATCATCACTGGCTGGCCATGTTGCTAAAACCGACATCACTTCCTGACATGATGCTTCACAGTGTATACATTAACCTAACCAACAGGAGCAGTTTGGCTGAGGCCTTCACGGCTGAGGGAGTGAATGGCGTCAGTATGTGGGGGTAGGTTGGTCAGATGTGTCCAATCAATAGGGCTTGAGCCCTTTCCTCTGTGGGGCTGTTAGTGCCCCCCCCCCCCCCCCCCCCCCCCGGCCCCGCCACGAGCGAGCAGGACAGATCAATGTGGTGGCTGATCTGACACACTTTCAACCTCAGTACCACGGAAATGTCAGGGGTGGCCAGCTGGGGCTGGTCCTCTGGCACATATGGTCGTTTTTGCAAATTGGTTTGTGATTTGGGTGGCTGGCTTTTTTTTCTCTCCTTTTGCTGTGCAATTGGATGCGTCTGGGATGAATGTGGTTAGGAGTCAGAGTGTGTCACGGAATCCTTTCATCTATTTCCCAGATCCTTCTCGCACAGGACAAGAACTTACCACCTGGTGTTATCCATTACATTTCACTTAAATGAGGAAGCTACCGTAGGTCAAATGAAACGGTAAAACGACATGTTGGATTGAATAAATCACCGATATGGGATTAATTTAATAAACGAGTCATCAGTATCACAATAATAGCTTTGTCACGCCATCTATGAAGTGCAAACCTTAAAAACATTTGAACTTAAATTGATCATCAATTGTATCATTCAATTTCTGTATTCCTTTTTTGTTGACTTCGCAGATGTCACAAACACACAGTTAAGATGCACATCCAAATTTCTTACTGTCAATTAGTAGAGAAATTCAAAGAGAAAAAATAAAAATCAACAGGAAATCAGCTTGTTTAATATAGGGGGCACATGTTTACGTCCAGACAGAAAGGGAGAGATAATACAAACCAACACAAAAGCATACTCACAGTTGGTGATGTCAGGTGGAGCAAAGCTGTCATTCATGAAGACACTGTTGGGTTTTGCCACTTTCAAGTAGACCACGTCGGGGGTGTTTTTCAAGGCAGTCACGGCGTGTTCATGGCTCACCTCTTCAAGGCAAGCACTGTTCACCTGCACAGGAACACAACAGAGAGCTCAACACTTGGGTAGTTCACACACACACACACACACACATATATAAACAACACACACAGGACATAATGTCATCAGACAAAAGACCAATGTGTCCAAATACACCATACAAAATGCGCACTTACAGCCAGAAGTTTGTCTCCTATCTGTAATCTTCCGTCTTTGTGTGCAGCTCCTCCTTCAATGATCTTGGTGACGTAGATGCTGTTATCCCCTGGGATGTGCTGGTTCCCCACACCCCCTGCTATACTGAAACCAAGACCTAGGAGAGACCAAGACAAAGGGGCAAGTCTGTCAGACCACTATGGAGAGACCAATAGGAACATTTAACATACTGTAGTAGAATAAACCAACACCGCCCAGACGAACGGTGGAACTGTACATTCTGACAAAGAAAACCCTTCTCTATAGGTTTCATTGGAGCTGAAGATTTGTTCCAATTGTCTGAATAATCATAAGACCCTGGGGGAATTATCGCAAAAGCGACTTGGCAAATAAAGACAACAGATTGAAAAATCTGCATATATTTATTATTTACCAACCAGAAATGAAAAGCACAATAATGTCCTCTTTTGCATCATGGATAATGATGCATACATACATTTCTAACTGAAAAGGCCAGCATTGTGGTTGCAGGCAGCCCCAAGTTAATGCAGTTTGTGCCAGAAGGGTAGTGTGACTCGGACAATCCCTCCCCCCACCCCTGTCAGAACCCCCAGGCCAGTCTTAATCCAAAGAAGTGATTTACCATTATTGCTTCTTTTATTAGGATTCCTCCGTAAGGAGGAAACCTATTGTTATTGGTGGTTTTATTATTTGTAATTCTTGTACCATGGGAGTCAATGGCAGCCCCTAGACCCCATCGACAACTTTTTGTGAAATTTGGCACACTCATTAAGGACAGTTTCTTCTATACCTACACCAAGTTTCATGTCTCCCATTAGACCACTCTAGCGCCACCAATGGGTCAAAGTTGGACTTGTGTTTACACACGCAACTTTTGAACCGTATGACTCATTTTCAAAAATGAGGTACCATTGGATTCCCTGGATCAAGCCGAGTTCAACGCACACCATGGCGTTAATTTCCGGTTATATAGATTTCCCGCCATTTCCGGTTTTATCAAAAACCTTTGAAAGCCTACTGCTCCTACAATTTTTGTCATATCTTCTTCAAAATCACCAGAGATGATCTTCAGACCAAGCCTCACAAAAGTTATCAAAGGAATTTTGATCCTCATAACCGTCTGTCCGGTACAGCCAATCAAATTCATCAGAAAAGCCGCCAAACAGGATGTGAAGTCATGTCTCAGCAAATCTTTGAGATATCAACACTAAACTTGGTAGATCGGAGGAAGACACTACAACATGTTACCATGTGCAAAGGCAAATTCATATCTCAAAAAATGATTGATATAAAGCAAATTGAACTTATCGCTAACGCTAAAATTATGCTTTACACATCAGCCAGTCAAAAACTGATACTCTGATTCAATCACAAGTTCATATGAAAACTCTTGAGAATGTTCATAACACAAATCTGTGAAAAAGTTGACTGTAAGATGAAAGGTCGATTTTTGGTGAATATTTGAAACATGCTTGCTTGGCTAATTTCTAGGCAAATTTCCAATGAATGTCTCCCTTGCTCCTCCCCGCGCGTGCTCCAAAATCTCACACACACTCAGCCTTCCCTTGACACACGCGCGGCCAAGACGCACACGCAACATTTCAGGAGAGTGTGGGCTGACCAAGCCCCCACTCATTCCTTGGTCTTTAGCAAAGGCCCATGTGGCTCTTGATGGTATTGCATTTCCGATTTTGTATGCAATGGTAAAAAGGTCTCAAATCCTGAAACATTGATAGTGTAGGCCGAGAAACACTTTAACAAAAGCCCATGTGGATCTTGTTGGTATTGCATTTCCGATTTTGTATGCAATGGTATAAAGTTATAAAAATCCTGAAACATTGATAGTATAGACCAAGAGTAACTACCACACCACAAATGGCCCACCATTACCCATAGGTGGCGCTACAGGCCACGCCAAAAAGCACAAATATACAAGGCTTTCTGGAATGGATAGGCTCACCAAGCCCCCTCCCTTCACTTATTGGCTTGAAAAAAAGGCCCATGTGGCTCTTGATGGTATTGCATTTCCGATTTTGTATGCAATGGTAAAAAGGTCTCAAAATCCTGAAACATAGATAGTATAGGCAAAGAAACACTTTAACAAAAAGCCCATGTGGATCTTGTTGGTATTGCTTTTCCGATTTTGTATACAATGGTAAAAAGTTATAAAAATCCTGAAACATTGATAGTATAGACCAAGAGTAACTACCACACCACAAATGGCCCACTATTACCCATAGGTCTTCCCTTGACACACGCGCGGGCTTGGCAAGACGCACACGCAACATTTCAGGAGAGTGTTCCTTGGTCTTTTGCAAAGGCCATGTGGATCTTGATGGTATTGCATTTCAGATTTTGTTTGCCATGGTAAAAAGTTATCCAAATCCTGAAACATTGATAGTAAAGGCCAAGAGTAACAACAACACTTTAACAAAAGCCCATGTGGATCTTGTTGGTATTGCATTTCCGATTTTGTATGCAATGGTAAAAAGTTAAAAACATCCTGAAACATTGATAGTATAGGCCAAGAGTAACTACCACACCACAAATGGCCCACCATTACCAATAGGTGTCGCTACAGGCCACGCCCTAAAGCACAAAGCACTTCACTTCTTGTGAAGATTAAAGCGCTTCACTTCTTGGCTTGAAATAAAGGCCCTTGTGGATGTTGATGTTATTGCATTTCAGATTTGGTATCCCATTGGAAATTCTGCAGCATTGATTTTTCTATACAGTTACAATTTGTCAAGAATATACATTTTTCAATGGTTCGCAATGCTTTACACGTAAGCCAGTCAAACAAGTTCATATGAAGACTCTTGAGAATGTTTAGTACACAAATCTGAGAAAAAGTTGACTCTAAGATGAAAGGTCGATTTTTGGTGAATCTTTGAAACATGCATGCTTGGCTAATTTCTAGGGAAATTTACAATGAAATGTGTCCCCTGCTCCTCCCCGCGCATGCTCCAAATTCTCAGACACTCATTCTTCCCTTGACACGCGCGGGCTTGGCAAGACACACACGCAACATATCAGGACTGTGTGGGCTGACCAAGCCCCCACTCATTCCTTGAATATCAGCATAGGCCCTTGAGGACCTTGGTGTCATTGCATTTCCTACTTTGTATGCAATAGTAAAAAGGTCTCCAAATCCTGACACATTGACAGTACAGGCCAAGAGTAACTACCACACTTTACCCAAAGCCCATGTGGATCCTGTTGGTATTGCATTTCCGATTTTATATGCAATGGTAAAAAGTTTTTAAAATCCTGAAACATTAATAGTATAGGCCAAGAGTAACTACCACACCACAAATGGCCCACCATTACCCATAGGTGGCGCTACAGGCCACGCCTTAATGCATAAAGATACAAGGCTTTCTGGAATGGATAAGCTCACCAAGCCCCCTTCCTTCACTTACTGGCTTGAAATAAAGGCCCTTGTGGATCTTGATGGTATTGCATTTCAGATTTGGTATGCCATTGGTAATTCTGCAGCATACATTTTTCTATACAGTTACAATTTGTCAAAAATAAACATTTTTCAATGGTTCGCAGTGTTTGGAGGAATCCGCCATTACTGCTTGCAGTTATATTTACATTTAGGATTAAACCCTAACATGTTGGGGGGAAAAAAAAGTATTCCTCAATATAAGTGCTTTTCCTTCTAAATTGTCTTCACACAGATGAATAATGTTGAACAAATATATTCTAAAGCCTCTATACTGGACAGAAAGGTTGATTCTCAACATCCAAGTAACAGATTAAAAGTCACTTATAATAACTTGGGGATATGTACAGAATTATATTAATAATAATAATGACATTTGCTGAAATGTATTTCAAGAGTCCCCCAGAACAGGGGTTTAATATGACTTTAAGACTGATTATTATCATGTAAGATGTAACTTGGGTATAATGTATCTCACTACATTCAAAAGAGCAGACCATGTGATGTGTGTGATGCTTCCGTACGTGCCTTTAGGCCCTTTCACAAGCTTGATCTCCATCAGCTTCTCAGAGACGGCCTTCCTCCGGCGCACGTAGAGGCGTACAAGCGAGCCCGCCTCCTTCAGTGCTTCCACGGCCCGACTGTGGGTCACGTCCCGGACATCCGCCTCGTTGACTCGCAGGATCACATCGTTGACACTGTTTAGGATTTGTTAGGAACACGAGTCAGGGTCTGAGTCAGGCATTATCTCAGCTGGACTCATTTGTCTATAAGAATCCAGATTTGGTCAAAACTGTCCTCTCTTTTCAATGGGCTCATTTATAGTACCTGAATCAAATGAATTTGCAGGGTGAAATGGAACTGACTCTAATCTTTCCATCAACAAAGAAATAGAAACATGACCCGTTGACACCGACTCGACAACAAAACAAAAAACACTCCAGTGCAAGTGAGCAATCGGACTCTCCATAAAGGGAGACATATTTGACCCCCCCTCAACGATGGAGAATAGCATGGCTGTGACCCTATCCTTATCCAGACAGTCATCAGCACCTGGATTACGTTCCCCGGCCAGGACTCTCTGAAACATTTATGAAGCCGTGAAATCAGCCCGAGCCTCTGCGGGTGGTCTGGGCAGCTGGGTGAAGGCTACTTGTCCCTCAGACACAGTGAGGGGATCCCCTGTGGTGTCACTGGCTCTACCAAGCCGGCTCTTTACCCTTCTGTGGAATCCAGCCTGGAGCCCCTTCTGAAGGCCTTGGTTTTCTATGTGGATGCGTCTCCTTTCTCCCAGGAGCACATGTTCATAAGGTGAACATCTATCACCACACATTTCTACACTTGTCGCCACTGTACTCCCAAATCTATGCCTGGTCTATGCCTGTGAGGTAGAACAGTCTAGAAAAATATCTCCGTACAAACCTATACACACACAATCAGGTGTGAGCCATGTCATGCAGTCTGAGTGTGTGTGTGTGTGTGTGTGTGCGCACGTCTGTGATCCTCACCGAAGACGTCCATCCTGGGCTGCTGCACCCCCAGGGATAACCTTTGTGATGAAGATGCTCGGGTCTTCACCGATGTGTGGGTTATCTGTGCCCCCTGCAATACTGAAACCCAGACCCGAATTTCCCTGGAGAGAAAGAACAAAGCGAAAGCCACATAGATGTTAGTCAACAACGACAACAACAGGAATATTATATATAGTGTGGCAGGAAAGTTGTAATGCGTCTAATTATGATGTTTCCAAACCACTTCAGTGTGGTAATATTAGCACATGTAAACAGCACCAGGACACAGGCACACACGGAGAAAGTCTGCGCGTCTGAGGAACAGCGGCACAGGGATGAGAGCTAGCAGGGAGACAGCTTGCGGAGAAGCATTTTTTATTTACGCCGTGTTAATAATAATGTGCACTTGAGAGAGCACAGCTGAATTAGGTCACGCGAAAAAAAGAAGATGAAAATAATTTTTAAAAAGACATCACCACAGGCACATTCCAGGATAAAGATGCGGGTACATTTAGCAAGGGACCAGGGTGTACAAAGTGAAAGACTTAGGTGTGTATCATGTAAAAAAAAAGAAAGTAAGGAATCATAGACAGAACTTAATCATTACGAGATACAGGTATTCATCACTTGAGTCCTTGAAGAGCTGAGAACACAATGCAGTCTAATAACATGTGTTCAATGGCTGAGTGTCATTTAATATGTAGGATTTTAAAGAGGTGATCCATTTGAGTTGCACCATTTAAGCAAGGACTCTCCATCTCTCTACAAGTCTGGAGGTTGTGTTATAAGTGGGGGTCAAATTAAGTACACAAAATGTGGATTAACAATAAAGAGTCTGCATGTACATTTAGATGGGTCAAAGTCAGAATACTTCACAATATTGTGGGCGGATTACATTGTAAAGCAACAAAACATGAAGTGACTTGACCCTTTGAGTTAATGGGCAAATTTGACATTGTTTCTGGGAAGAATCAGTCAAATTACATGCACCATTAATAAAGTCACACTAAGAATAGGGGGGAAAGGGGGGAATGGTCTCTCTTACCCGTTCAAGCGTAATCTCCTCATATTCATAATCTGCTTCGGTTCCGTTTACCTGAAAAGGTAAGAACGAGAGATGTGTATGAGGAGTTAGTATTACCCTCTGGTTCAAACACCAGAATCTACTTGTTCTGTTTCTGAAGTTGGACTACAGAGTAACTAAATGTCAGGGTCAAGGAAGATGTTAAACTAGTCTCTGTACACACACAGCTGTGCTGTCTTCATTTACATTCACCCACTTAACAGATGCTTTTATCCCAAGTTTTTCCAAAGTCTTCAGAGAAATGGTTGGATGAATTCAATAGCAGAGCACTGTTGTGCCCTTAGGTAGGCACTCAGGCTTTCACTGCATTGTCAATATCCAGCCAAGTGGATATAAAATGTGCAAATGTGAACAGGACTGGTAACTACCAACCTGTTCTGGTCCAGACTCTGCCAAGCTAACCCGTGAGCTGGTGCACACATACTTGAATGAGCTTCTCCAGTACTGTGCATGTGTTGGGGGACCATGTGTGATCTGACCATTACACCAACCATGGTATTCCAATTTTAAACTGTGCAAACCAATCACAACTAAACAGGTTTCTTGACCGGTGATGATCAATGCTGTTTAGATGATTGGCAAACCTTATCTCAGCTGACCGATTGTCTCACTCTGGTAGAACAATCAATAGTGTTTGGGCCTCTTCCTGTTCATGGTTCAGTCAGCCCTGAGGCCTGTCCGTCTACCCTCAACCACAGCACATACACACACACACACACACACACACGTGAGGCGTGTCTGGACCAAGAAGAGGTTAGGTCTGCATGAGTAACACACAAACACACATCTTACGTTACACTGTAGTCAGAGCTAATTATTGATGATATACATCAATAAAATCAAAACGTTTTCAGATTGACCTCCGGTTTTTCAATGGTTACCGTGGGCGAGTACAGGTACTTTCTATTATCGATTCATGAGAATTTAAGACATGAAACGCAAAAGAAGTACTCAGAGAAGTGAGAACCACTGTCAGTCAGCAAAACCTGGAGAAGCAGCACAACCCCGTCTGCTTCTTTCATCCCGTCTTTCTCCCCCACAGCACAAATGAATCCTGCAAAGACAAAGACCCATCTTGCTGACAACACCCAATGTCTTGAGCACTGCCGATCCCAATCAGGTGTGGGACAACTTTAAAGGCTGCTGTGTCGTCATCAGTTTAATTCTGATTGGTGTGAGGCCACGGAAGGGGATGAAGAGAAACTAGGGATATGAACACATGCTGCTTCACCCACTTTTGACATTTGGTGTCATTGCTTGGCAGGAATCCTTTAAACTACGGAGGCCGTTTGATAATATATTCAGCCATTGCCCTCATTACTCACTTCCTTCATATGACCAAACAGGACATGTGGAGGTGGTGTACATAAAGGTTGGTACAGACTACAATTATGACCTTATGAAGTAGCATTAAAACAGAATCCCAGCAAACATCAGGTTTACCGTTTATGTTTTGTAAATACTGCTTGTAGCCTTTTGTCAGGTAGCCTATATTCTGACATGCTTTGACTGAATTCATGGAGTGAATAAGGCTTGGATATACAGCCAGCATCAATCTGCTTTCAGCACCATGGACAGCACACAATTCCCTCTATAAAAGGAGTAACAAAGGTCAAACAACAAGTATAAAGTTGTATTCTTCACTAATGGTTAAAGAAATGAAGGTAAGCACCATGTTGCATGTCGCTTTGGGTAAAAGAATCAGCTAAGTTGACAAAATGTAAATGTATACAGTCTTAACTACACATGCACGTTTCTAATATGAAGCTCACAATCGGAGACTGCTCCCATCTGAATGTCAAAGAGGACCAATCACATCCCAGAATCCCAGAACTGCTCCATTAAGAGAACCAACTCAAAGGATGGATCCCATGAGGCTTTGGATGTTCTTATTTCAAAGCTGCTGAGGCTTTGGTTTTAGGAAAAGATGCAGATGTCATCATCTTGAGTAGTCAGAATAATAGGCAGCCTTAACCCCTGACCCCTGCTCAGACCTCATGGGAAATGAAGTGAAGAAATTAACTGAGGAGATGTACTCTGGTCGGTTATTGCGGAACCCACAGATACACGACACATTTCCGACTGAGACACACACACACACACACACACACACACACACACGAGAACAAACCAGTCCTTTCTATTAAGACTGAACTATAGATTTTGAATAATCTTTCTCCTGAAATAAAAGATCATTTGATTTATGAGAACGTACTGTACATAGCTATTCCTGGAAAACCTCACTGTAATGATGTATTGTTAACTTATAAAAATGCATTTATGATAATCCAAATGAAAAGAGGGGATATTTCAATACAGGATATAATATGCTATGCACAGCGACAGTAGATTAACAAACATGTTGAACTTACATATGGAGGCGTGTCCAGACTTTCTGTATTGACCACTACAGGGGGAGGGTTCGCCTGTAAACGGAAACAAAATCAGCTCATTCTTTGGCTTTTCAGGACTGCATTCCAAAGTATGACACACAGTAAACTCTTAAAAACCTGCCAATTCCATTATACATTCGGACAGAAAAAAAACGCTCAAATGTTTTTAAACATATCTTTACAATCTTAAAATAGCCCCTTCAGTTAGGAAAGACAACATTCACTTACTCTCCTCATGATGCTACACACCAACTGAGGATGAAAAAGGGGAGTGACTGGCTTTCAGAGGAGATTACCAGGATGGAGAGCATACGTACATGGCATTTTACACTGCAGAATATGCAATGCTGAAGCATGAAGGCTAAATAAATCAAATTAAGTCCTCTGGGCTTGCGTCGGTAGTGCTCACCACTTCCCTTCCTCTCTTTCTCACTGTCTCTCTCTCTCTCTTTTTGCCTCACTCTGTATCTCAGCCTGGATAGCACACAGATGGGCTGTTTCAGTCAAAAAGGGAAAGTGTGGCACTCTTCCCACAATCTCTGTCTGTCTCTCTCCCTCTCTCGCGCTCACTGTAATCTCCTAACTCCATCAAAACCAAAAGTGGAATGGCAGGGATGAAAAAAAAAAAAATGAATACATGAATACAGCAAAATAAATAAATAAGGACAGGATGGTGGTAAAAAAAAACCTGTGACGTCAGAGGGATGACAGCAGTCTCAGCTGAGATTGGGATCACAGGGATTATGGGAGAGGAAGGCGGGGCGGCATCTGTCTGCTAAACAATAGCATGAGGGGGTCAAAGGTCAGACAAACACTGCAACAAAGATGAACAGCAAGAGAGAACGTGATAGGAACAGAGAGGATGAGAGGGTGTATTATTGTGTGTGTGCGCGTGTGTGTAAGAGAGAAATTGTGTGTGTAGGATTTTTATTTATTCATTCCAAATCCCAGTGTGTAGATGAGACTCAGTATGGGTTGGCCTCGACAGATACCCTTTTTGTGATTAGAAATGTGAATAAAAAAAATGTAAGCGCAAATTAATACTTAAAACTGTGCCATCTTATTTAGCAAGTGAGTGTACATTCTTGAAGTAGTGTTGCAACTACCCAGCACAACGGGTCTCATCTTGAAAACCCCTAAGAACCTGTCCGTTTCCTTAAGTGCAAAGTAGAAAAAAAGTATAATCTTTGTAGTCTGTATGAATGTATTGGTTCCAAATATATGTCTCATTCAGTTGTTTGACTTCCATCATGTGATGCGCAAGTTATCCCCCTGTAGTGCATCAGAGAGGCTGGGCACCTTTCCCCTTGACGGCATAGTACAAGGGGTGTTTCCAAACACCATGGCAGAAGATGACAAGTGGCAGATGGCTGTGTAATAGAGGGGTTGCATCACCCACAGGAAAATCTTGGCCAGCTCCTTTTTTCTTGTGCCGTGTACACTTTCTTTGGTATGAATAGATAACAGAACTGTCATGAGTTTAGTTGAGTGTGAATCATTCCATGTGCTCACGCGTTCTTTTAAACTCACACCCTTGTGAAGTGACTCACTGCAAGAATGACTGACAGGATTTGAGTCATACATGTTTGTGCTTTCAATAGTAGAAGGACTGATTCGTTGGACATGCTTCTGAGGTATTTAGGCATTGAATGCATCAAAATTGTTGTAGAAATGAAGTATGATTTTATGAGACATTTTTGCTAGCTTATTATTGTGCCAAGTACCGTATGCTGTATTCATTTTTTCATTCACTACCATTTATGTATTTACCGTAGGTTTTCCACAAATTACTATGGAAAGGAAGCTTTATGGATTCATCCACAAATCATTATACATTGCTTTAGTCGGTTACTGAATTTTGTACTGCTGTCATCTTTTAAAGTAAAAAAAAAAAAAAAAAAAAAAAAAACTTCCATTGAATGTTTGACAAAAACACTGCATTTAGTACAGAGTACCGTTCATGCATGCTCACATCACAATAACTCAAGCCTTTGACCTCAGTGGTCTCATGAAGCTCTGCAGAAGTGCAGAAGAAGAGCTGGGAAGGGCTTTATCACTGCTGAACCAAAACCCATGGAAAACAGAGATGAAGCACTGCGGCTAAAATTAGCCCAGATCAACAACATTGATCTGCGAGCCCTACTTTCGAAGCTCCGCTTGAAAATCCTTTCACAATGGTGCTTAATTGCTCCAAATGAATAAAAACTCTCTGCAACACACGACAGACCAGAGATTAAAATTGAATTGTATAAGACTGGAGCCTATGAATAAGCAGTACAACAATCAGCTTTACTAACAGTAGCTTCTGTATTGCATTGTAATTGTCTTATGGCTAATTGTAGAGGAGCTTAAAGAACTGAACACTTGAACTACTGGTGAGAGATGTCAAAACCACAATTTAGGGTGAAATTCAACTACAAAAAGACCAAATAAAAAATACTTTATCAATCAACTGAGCCCAGGCAGAAAGCCATGTAATCATCAGGTTACCAGCATCCTCCCTTCAAATTCCAAGACCAAAGAAGCAAAGAACTATACCACCTTGGTTAGAAATAACCAAATCGCATTCAATAAAGTCTAAGATTTGGCATTAACACTGCAGTCCATACAATAAGCCACACATTCTTCTTTACACACACTTTGCCACACATTCCTTCTGCCAGGACACTAGTGATTGTAGCACAACTCTTTGTAGTGAACTGATGAGATGATGGTAAGGTATACCTTGTCGAAGGAGAATGGGACCCACGGTATGTCAGGCCTCACACCTCCGCCACCTGGGACTTTAGCCGTACTTTTGGTGGGGCTTTTCTTCACGCTGTCCCGGAGGTTAATAAAACGGCTCCTGGCTCTGCACGAGGCAGGGAGAGTGCAGGCTGTGAACGTTGCCACGGATGACTGAACTGGTGGATGGCCTTGCTGTCGGTACGGCTGTTGATGCTGCTGATGAAGCTGTTGTTGGTGGTGAAGCTGTGGTTGATGCTGCTGCTGTTGGTGGTGAAGCTGTTGTTGATGCTGCTGCTCTGATTGTTGTTTTTGGAGCTGTTGTTGGTGTAGTTCTATAGCGTGCTGCCTTTGAAGGGGGTGAAGGTGTGCAAGGGACTCCTGGAGATTCAGGTTCACCCGCGGGTTACCAGGTACTGGTTTGGTTGTGCCAAGCTCCCCACCATTGGAGGCCTTGGAGCCGTATTCATGTCTTGGGTAGTAGGTGGTCATTCTCTTTAGCTAAGCAGATGAAGATAAGAGGCAGCTGATTCCAGAGTGAGAGGAGACGCAAGAAAATGATCCGCAGAGATGAAGAGAAGCACGTTGGCCAATAGATCAGAGCCAATCCTCTGTCTCAAGCTTTAGTCCCATCAACCATCGTGCACTCTGTGTATTCTTTAAAAGAGAACACCCTCTCTTCACCCGACTATCTCACTTACTGCCTCGCGCAATTCTACCCTCCCCGTCCAGTTTCTCCCGTACTCGCGTTCCCTTTCTCTATCTGGCACCCCCCCTCTCTCCTCTCATTCTCATGCCAATTAATAGGCTCCAGTGAGTATGGCACATGTCAGCACTGGGGGGCCCCCCCTTCTCCCAGCATGAATAATCAATGTTGCCCCCGGATTAGGATACACAGTCATACATGTCATCAGACGACAGGGATTGCAACGCAGAGTCACTGTTCACAACCAGGGGTGGGTGAACATGGCATTCTTTAAATCTTGCTGTTAAAATGGGGTGTTCCGTGCTCAGATCAGCATTTGTTAGGTCTGTTGCTGATGATCGAACAGTTAACCCTGTAGTCTGGCCCCTTGACCAAGGTATTACAAATTCACTTTTGATTTTGAGAACACCCTGTTTTTAAAAGTATGGCAGTTTTGATTTTAATTGATGTGCAATTTTTAGATAGTTAAAGGTTCCTGTCACTCTGGCTCATAGTCATGGTAGATACTTACTACTAATCTATTCTGGTCTTTACTTATTGAGTAAATGGTGGTTGACACGTCTATTTAATAGATAATGTCTATTGTATATGTATATATACATACATATATACATACATACATACATATCTATCTATCTATATATCTATCTAGCTATATATTGTTTATTACACTAAATAATCTACATCTATAAACACGATAACTTACAACACCTACTGAATAACAACAAAGTATTTTTGAATCACTGGCTGAGTGAATCATAGTGTGCATCATTGGTAGCCAATGAAAAATGCATTTCACAGTTGATAAAGGGATCCACTTCAAATAGTTATCGGGCAAGGACCTTGAGTAGTGTTAGAGACTCAACCATATATTTCTGAAACAATTATTGGTTATTGTAACAGCCCTTTATTATAGCAACCTTGCTGATAACTGTTTTGTCGTTATAATACTGTATATTATTTTATACTGAATGTGTAACATTATGACCCGGTAAACCATCTTTCAGGAAGGATACTATAAAGTTTTAGTTTGAACTGAAGACGGTTTTCCTTCTTTGCTTCTCTTGTGTAGAAGTCCCTCTCACCTAGGTATCAAATCTCAGAAGAAATCCTTCAAGATGTATGATACCGGGCAGCTCAAACTGCAATCACACTGATGACAGCTTAGCTTGGAAGTCCTACTGTTCCCCACAAATCTGTTACCACAGAGGGGGACCACTCCCAACCGATAAAGCAAGGGCTGGCTTAAGCACTGTGACAGATGGCCATGTATAGACGGACACACAGTACACAGCCTTTACATACATTCAATTATGAATGGACCAATGATTTATAGAACAGAAAATATGGCTGAGAATAACCTACATACTCGAGTTGACATGACAACTAAGGCTATGCAATTAGGACTGAGGCTGGATTTCATAAGCAGGTTTAAAAGCGGGCTTCGGTACCGTGGTTGGTGAGGAGCGTTTGGGGCTCCACCCTCTTTAGCATTCGGAGCTGATGCTGTCCTCTGCCACACACAGATGCCAATATACTGGTCCTGTGACAATTCATCTATACATGTACATATGGACATCTCTAGCAGGGCAGCAACATCCCTCCCCCTCCCCACTCCTTTCTGTGTTCCTGCTCCAAAACCAATAACCTGGTGTGGAACTGTCCTCCAGTCCAATCCACAAACCAATACGCTGTGTGTTTAACAATTTCCACCAAACCTACAAAAATGATGGCTGAGAAAGGCTTGCAAAATCTATTGATATAAATTAATGTATTGGCGCACAAATCAATATGTGGTAACTGTGGATGTAACGATCGGTCTACAGCAAACAAGTTAAGTATGGTTGATGGGAGGAAAAGTAATTTAGGTGTGTTTGGGGGAAGCTCACAGTCTGACCTATACAGAAATCGTCTTGGACAGAAAGCCACCTCTGTGTGACATGAAAAGGCTGTCCCCACTGTTCCGATCTCAAAAAAGGATCCATATAATGACAGGTATAATGCTAAATTACGCTGGAGATCGGTTGTGGATTAGGATTTGAGAGCAGTTACGGAACAACACGTATCCAGCGCCATCTACAGGACACAGAGTGCATCTATGCAGGTTTGGTTTGTGTATGACATCCAGTCCTCACTCTCTCTTCTGTAGACTCCTTAGCCCACTTCTTTCTGTGGGCATAATAAATTGGTCCCTACCTAAATGTCTGCCTCAATTCTGTATGCAAGTCAAACACACCAATAAATCAAATACTTAAGAACTCCTTTGCATCAGATAACGAAAACATACTGCTTCGTCACTACAGGTTGGCATGTGTTCAATTGACTGTCATAATTTGCTTTATACTGTAACTCTTCTTAATACCAACCCATAGCTGAAGCGCAGCTACAGAAACATCTTTGCACTAACCAATGTAACGTTTCACTAACTTTGAGCTGTCTAATATTGGTTCGCATGCTGTTTGAGTTTCAATATTCTTAAATGTACCAATGCCTTCAAACTTATATAGTTTGAATTGTATGTATTGAAGCATCACGATGGAGGCAGGTGCCATTTGTCCTTCTGCCTACGCGTGTGTGCGTGAGAGAGTGCCTGGGTGGCAGAGTCTCTGTTTGAGGCAGTAAATAGGGAGGAGGGGGGTTAGTGCTGCGTGTCAGGAGCCCAGAGGTTGCTAGGCAACGATGGGAAAGGCATGTGGTACTGCAGGGGTTCCCAACATCAGCCCCTTCACTACGCAAGAGTGTTTATGCAGTCTTCATAGTACACCGATGTATCTCATTCATGGGTAATTGCCAATGTTGATAGGATATTGATATACACAGACAGTGAGGATGCAACTAATCATTATTGCCAGAGGAGATCTTTTTGGTACAAGGACCGAAAAACCAGAACATCAACATAGGGCAAAGTGTTTTTGGGGCAAAACCCTCCACTCAACCATTTTCTCACTCTGACCCCACACCCTACCTTAGGACTAGTAGCACCCTGTGGGAGCAATTTATAGAGAAACTCAGTCCAATAAATGCTGCATTGATATCAGATTACCTTGGACGCACCCGCACAACAACGCCATACAACACGGAGTTTATGCATTTCTACTGCTTTGAAGCTTCCCCCTCTACACACTGCAGCCCTTGTCACATGTCATTTCCTGTGACAACTCTGCAGGCAAATAAATCCTTTAAAATTATTACAGTACGTGTGACATGTTATGTCAAATGGATTATCAACGAGGCCATTTTTTTTTTTTTTACACTTGTGATGCTGCGCTCACTACACAGCTCATCCTAGTATGTATTCACTGTGTAGCCGTTAGCTACCCCAGTCAGTTATCTGCAACCTACAATGTACAGATTATAAATGACGCAGCACTAGCTCTTTCAATGCTATACCTTTAACCACCTTGGTTTTTTTTTTTTATGAAGTCTGTCACCGTTTACTATGACATGACACAAGAAAACTGAATCATTCCCGACCAAAGACGGCAAAACACAGACACCGCATGTGCAGCTCAGAGCAAGCCACCCAATACACAAACAGGAGTTAGTCTGTGACCACATGAATCAAAATAAGTCAGGAGCACAGCGCACACCGAGACAGCATAGCGTTGGTACACACACACAAACACACGCACACACACACACACAGTTGTTTTCCCTGTTCTGACACGTCGTATAAAATGACTCATACGGCAAAGGGCGGCACTCAGTCCTCCTCTAAGCAACATAGCCTCATCATGCCTGCCTGCTAGCCCCCCCCCCCCCACCACTCTCTCTCCCTCCCCACCCAGCATCAAGCTACGAGGGGCTGTGGGTGACCGACCTACCAGCAGGCGCCGGTGCAGCCTCTTGGTCCTCCGCAGGGTGCCCATGATGCGGCGGCCCATCTTCTTGGCATACCACACTGAGGACAGCATGCTTGTTGCTTGTTGCTTCTGCTGATACCGTCTTTGCCTCTGCCTATGTGCTGTGTTGCTTGCTGTGGGCTGAGAGCTTCTGCTGCTGGTTGTGGTGGTTGGAGGGGAGAGAATCAGACGGGTGGGGAGGGGGAGGAGGAAAGGGGGGGGGGGTCTTCACTCCAGCTTCACACTGGCTCGTGTGTCCCCCTCCCTCACTTATTTCTCCCTCCTTGCTCCCTTCTCTTGCCGGCACAAATACACGCAGGCTGCTTTGAGAGCGTGGAGGTGGGCTCGCTGTCGGGAGACAGACAGATGCTCACCTTGTCGTCGTCCGTCCGTCCGTCCCCCCCCCACACACACACACACACACACACAGACACTGAGGCAGTGGTAGAGGGTCTGCAGCCGCCGGAAGGAAATATCGAGGAGCTGAGAGCCAGAGGTTGCCTGTCCTACGCAGTCTCCCTCAACCGGCACTTCAAGTCTGTAAAGTCCTTCTCATTACAGACAGACACTGGAACGTGATGAGAGTGAAATCGCGCTCTTAGGGCGGATTAACCTCTGACGGGAGAGAAAGCAAGTCTGTCTGATGAGGAGACGAGCCCAGGTCTGTCCGTGTCTGTCTGGTGCACAGGGGATGTCAGACTGGTGCAAAGGATGAAAGAGGGGAAATAAAGAGAGGATGTGTGTGAAGAAGATGGAAAGCGAGTAAAGGGAGAGGGGGAGATAAAGGGAGGGAGAGAGAGAGATAGCCGTCTTCAAATCTCTCCTCTGCGTTTTTGAAAATGCTGCTTTATTAACCTCTTCTCTTCTGACCACCGGCCATTCTCTCGCTCTCTCCTTCCCTCATCCCCACTGCCCTCTCCTTCATCCTAATTTTTCATGGTTAGTACGGGGTTGGATCCAGGTGCATTTAGCCCTACTCATCCTTCTATCCCCCCATTCGACAAATGAGTCAGCAGGCGAATCTCATGCTTGCAGAACGCTGACTTGAACGCCCCGACAATGGAGAGGGGGAGGATGGGGGAAAGGGGGGGGGAGTGCTGGCAGTATGAATCCCTGCATTCATCCACAGGCTGAACAGAATGCTCTGGAGCTTTCTCAGGGAGCCACATCCATTACTGCTTAGTGTCTGCCGACCGTGCTCCTGTTTGACCATGTCAGCTTGCAGCGTCCTGGTCCAGTATGACAGGGCGTCTTGTGCCATCATGTGGCTTTTTGTGGCAAGTCGATGGCTGCTGATGGTTTTGAATATTTGTGTTTAATTGATTTTCGATTTGAGGGTGACATCAATGCTTTTATTTTTTGGGCCATTTGTACGTCACACTGGGATTCCTGGGTATGTTAAGTGGATATACGTAAGCAGTGCTGATGTGGCGCTGTAAATCTTTGGCAAGGGATAGGAGGCAGTCACTGCTGCACTCGATCCCACCTTTCCCATTAAAGAAAGCCTCACTAAATCTGTCCTTCCCCATAGGTTCAACCTTCTCTCTCTCAATCTCACTCTCTTCCCCTCCCCATTTCTGTTCTACCTCAATATCTCATACAAGGTCCTCCATTTTCTTGGGTGTCAGTTTTTCTTTTTGGTTTTGTGTCAGCATTCACCTCCCGTGTTTCCACAGCACTCCTTGAGAGGAGGCGCGAGGGAACGAGACGTCCTCTTCTCTGCGGCGCCGTCTCTTTCCAGAACGTGGGATTCCATTCATGTCTGTAATCGCAGCAGCGGTGGTGAAGATACCGGCTTGCTGACGTCACTGATGGCAAAAGGGCAGCTTGAAGCACCGCTGTAGATGAATTGTGAGAGAACAATGGACTGCGGGATGTAGAATTGCACTGCCAAGGTTTCTCTTGGTTTAACAACCTGCCGGCGCTACGCTCCTCGTTAATGGCCCGCACACGCACACACACACACTAGTTGGGAAAGAAAGAAAGGATGACTAATGTGCAACACTGACTTTCTTGATGTATTCTTTTTTTTAAATCAACAATCCTTGATACATATTCTAGGACCTGTCTGTAGGCATTCACTTTCTGCAATCCAAAAAGTATGTACTTACAGGTGTATTAGTAGGCGATAAGATACTGATTTGTAATCCTGCAAGAGCTCTCTTACTCGTTTCTTACCAACAGTGAATGCAATGTGGCTTAAAACCAATTCTGTCAGAAAATTTGTGGTAAAGGTGAATGAATAATACAAAATTAAAAAGAGCTGTTCTCCAGGGTTTAAGACATTTCAATCCTAAATTGTGATTCAAAAATCGAACCAATAGCCTTTTACAGAGATGTATTAACCATGAAAGAAAAGACAGGTACGAAAAACAAATCATGCCTCTGCATATTTAAAACAATTTACAATCCACATGCCCTACCCTGCTCAAGCAGGAATTAACATCAGCATGACAACCTTTGCATCCAGCATTGCCAATACTGTAGATAGTTTGGTGAAACATCATAGATCTCACTTATTTACAGCAGGACACACCCATGTCTGACACAAAGCATCCACTGTTCAAGGTGAGCAACAAGACCCGTGTGAGGAAGACAGAAGCCCGCATTCTGGACCATGTTACCTCAAGGGCCAAGATCTCTCACTCCACACCCACAGCTGGCAAAGCGTCAGACACACAATTCAAGCTTATCCCCACATCAACTGCACCCGCAGCCTGCTCTAGTGACAGTAAGCATCTACAAGCGAGCGGGGGAAAAAGAATGTTACCTGAAACAGGGCCTGGCTTTGGGGGTAGGGGGTAGAGGAGCATGAAGGGAGGGGGCTGTCCTCGCTTGGAGGGTACGGGGATGTGGGCGTGAGGGGAGGGACTTCCTGCTGTCCTAGAGCAGACGACCCGTCAAAGATGCATTCCAGAGACGCTACCTACAGAAGGGGGGCACGGAACTGAAAGGGTTACTAAAACAGAACAGTAGAATAGTAGAAAAGCAGTGTTAATAAGAAAGGCTGAAAAGGAGATGAGGGGGAGAGGGGGTGGAAGAGAGAAAGAAATGGAGACAGAAAGAGAGAGAGACAGAGAGAGATAAAGATGGACATGAATGGAAAGCTAGAGAAGACGACAGAGCAGAAACCAAGGACAAGAGGAAGTGGGAGAAGTAGGTGTGGAGGATGAACAGAACAAGGGCAGCTTAGCCTGCACGGTGAGTGAGACACCAGAACAGCTAGGCTAAACCAGGGAAGTTAATACGATGGGAGAGGTACCAACACAAAAAAAAAAAGACAGATCTCGCAGCACTATCTGATCCTCAAAGTTACTGGGTCTGCTGTTACAGTGGGAGGTTGTAAGGGATTTCTCTTATAGGTAGTTTAGGAATCATTCACGAATATATTCCGTACTGTGTGTTATCAAGCATGATTGTTTTAATTTATAGCAATTATCATAATCAGAGTAATTTAGAGCTGGCCAGCAAGATGTTTTTTGCTGGTTAATGCAAACCCACACTGCAAGCTCTCCAGGACCAGCGATCAGTTGAGCCCCTAGGAACTCTAGTTGAGCTCAGAAGGTAGAAACACACACATCCTGCGAAGACCTCGATCTCCAGACAAAACAACAAACCGACCAACTGGCTTCAACAATCAGGGTTGTTTTGTCAGAAAGGGATGACTGGGTTATTACAACACTGTGTGACACACGATGGCCTGCCATTAGCTAAAAACACAACGTGTGTTTCATGGCAAAAACACATGTGTGTTTCAAGGTGAATGGCTTGACTTGTAGCAGTCCAAGGGAGATTGGGAGGAATTGCTCATTTATGAAATGGGACACTCAGAAGTTCCAAGCAGTATTATGTACACCACATTCATCACCACAAGTTCCAACACAGCCTCAGGGTTGAGGACAGACTGTGATGTGTGATCCTTTATCAGACGGCACCATCACACTCTTGGATTTCATCAACATGGTCTGAAATCCGATGCAGAATATGAGCTGGCATTGACGTATCGATGCAACAGCTGAGGAACGCCATGCAAAAACAAGGCAAAGGGACAAACGTTGCAGCATCAACAATGGCGCAAAATGGTTAATGAGCGCAATTTAGTTGTCATCACTGTGACTTTAGGCCAACATATACCGTTACTCCATATTGCCTCTGGGTGGCAGCAGTGTGCCATTAACTAGCACACACACGTGCTGAGCCTCAAGCTAGTTCAGATACAGTAGAGGAGGCAGTGCAAAGCGGTTCACTAGCCCTGCCGTCACTAAAGCCTGTATGAGCACATGGTGGCAGCATCGGTCATTTGGAGATCTGTACAACCCAACATTATTAGTTGAGTTACTTGTGTGAAATCAATTATGTCAATTCCACTTCCTGACAGTTAACTCTGGTAATGAACAAGAACAGTAATCGAATAGAATTAACATAGCTCCAATGTGAGGCACGAAATCCAAGCATCACATACTCTGGTGGAAATACTAGTGGGTTTTGAAATGATAATACACTATACTTTGCCTGCAAAGGTGCCGCATGAGTCATGACAGGGAAAAAGTGTTAAGCTTTGAGCTACTGTATAGACTACATCTGGGGGCTGAAACTAAAGCCAGACATTTATTTCATTGGTGCCAACAGCCACTGCACAAGAAACACCCACAATAAATCACTGCAATACAACCTACCACATAAGATTGAAAAACATACAGTAACAAACACTAGTCTATGATTGCTGCAACTTATGCCACAGCGACAAATGCCAAAACTATATCAAAAATGTCTTGCGGCCAACTATGATTGCAAAGGATGCAAAATTAGCATTGTTTTAATTATAATGCGTGCAGGAGTTACTATGCAAACATTTTATATGAAATAATTAAAAAAAAGACAAGAATGTTCTATTAATGTATTGAAACACCCTAACTAACCAGAGATTTCAAATACTTTTGGTAAATAATCGATGTAATATAAGCAGTTTTGTTTAAGTGGTCTGAATAAATATCCACTGATACGAGCAGTGAATGGTTTGTGCTCAAATCAAGATGTTCTTTGTGGCTTGTATATACTGGACAAAGTTGAAGCTACATTCCTAGCCTGTATTACAAATACTGAGTTCATTCCCATCGCATGGTACCTGTAGCCTTGTTGATGCACTGCAGGGGGGTCCAACTTGAGACCATGAGGTGGATACATGTATGCATGAGTACATGTATGGCATGTGTGACTATTTTGAAGGGCACTGTCTCAGTAAGGCACACAAGAGTGACATGGATAGTGAAACAAGCATTCCATTTCCTCTCTCATCATCCCTTGGCATGAGAGTGTGGTGAATGTGGGCGAGATCAAGTAGGTAAAAAGCATGTGTGTGTGAGAGAAAGGAGATGTGTATTCATGGGTACAGTAACATGAGGAAAAAGAGGAACACATGTGTCTCTTGTTGAGGTAGGTATACAGTTTCCAAGCAGAGAAAGTGTCAGGTGTTTCAGTGGGTGCTGGTCCTCCTACCTTCATGGGCGAGATGTGCGCATGTGCCACGTAGCCGTGAACGTTCTCGATCTGGGAGAGGTTCTTCTCCGCCACCTGGACCAGCTCGGGGCCAGGACTCTCGTCTGTGAGCTGGGGGGAGCTCTGCTCCTGGGGGGACGTGTCCTCATCGTGGTGCTTGTACTTCTGCGGAGGACAGAGAGATACCGAGGAGATGAGTTCAGCGGAAGAACACCGATTGGACAGCGCATACTCACATAGCACAGTGTCGTGGAACACGTGGCACTATTATCAGTGGGGAATGAGGGTAAAACTGGGCTTTCCCCCCCCGAAAACCTGTGAGTAAAATCACCCAACTTCAATAGAACAAGCTTAGAGTTAGACAAGGAAATAAGAACAGGCCTGGGAACTTTATCTGGGATGTAACAGTCTTTGATAACATAGGAGAGCTGATAATAGGGGAGACAACACTGATAATGGTCCAATTTTGATTTGCCAATAGTAGAATGAGCTAGAATGAGCATGGTGCTGTTTGATGTTTTGACCTGAAACCTTGGAAGCTCCTAACAGGTTTTTTAACCTGGAACCTTATTGCAGATGGTACTTGTACACTCTCAATGACATGACAGTAGGTGTGTGCACACGTGTTTGTCCCTTCCTTCATTCTGTACAGTGGTGGCTCATGGTGTTGTGTCAGGTGGGGTGCATTATTAACTGACACCCCCCCCCCCCCCCCCCCAAGCTGCTTTCTTTCCCTACACATTTACAGGAAACAACTGCACAGCCCCAGTTTCCAAGGCAACTGGCTCATCAGCTGACAGGAACAACCAACCAACACATCCACCCAGGGGGAAAAGGTGAAGGAAGTGATTCAAACACAGGTACATTACACTCTAACATAAAGCTTATGAGAATGGAAGAGGCAGGTTGATCTTACCCACAAGCTCAGTATTTATTGATCCACATGCAACATGATTTCTGAGAACGATATTTCCTGAGGCGGCAGAATATTCTTTAGAGAGCCATACAAGGAACTACTAAATGGTATGGCTGAAGATTTCACAGGCTAGATTTCAGAGACAATCACCCACTATCCAATGCAAAACACATTATTGGTCTACATTGAAAGACACTTTAAAGTAACTAAGGTAATATTTGTACAGAAAATTGGGTCAACTCCTTCTCTACACTTGTCGTTCCTGTCCTTGAGGTTTCCTGCCAAAACACAGATTGTCTAAGCTAGTGGACATCCATGATGGCTAGGTCACCTGGGAGGGAGGCATGCATCTCCTAGCAACCAGTGGCACCACTGAATGTGATGTCACAACCCTCAATAGATTGAATCCCCTGGTTAAGAATTAACACTGTTTGCAATCACAGGTCAATTGAGCATCATAGACATAATTTGAAATGCCTACAAAATATATAATTCATTGCTATCCTTTCGAGATCTTAGAACCACATATTTAAGTCGAACTTAAGTTGAAAAGAAAAAAGGAAAAAAAAGAGATGTAAACTGTTTGAAATAATAACTTGATCAAAATAGAGTGCCCACACAAGCTACTGACAGCTGGGAGAATTACAATTCATTTAATTCAATTAAACACATGACCAACCGCCACATGCACTGTGACAAAAAGGCTCCAAGAATGCAAGTGAATAAATAGCACTGCCATGGAGGCACTTTGCTACCACTTTTAGCTACTTTACTGGAAAATTCCAGTAATGATTAAAACAATTTTTAGTCCTTATTTAAATTTGAATGTGACATTCAGTCTGTGGATACACATCGAGCCATACAGTGCCAAGGGAAAGGCCATTCTAACAGACTAACAATCAGGGATTTGCATTTTGTCGTCACTCAGCATTCTTGAACATGTCAAAAGAATTATTTCAGGAGCTCCCAGAGTATAGCCATTACTACAATAGGCTGTTGTGGCCATTACCTACTACTTAAGTAAAAAAAGTAATGATTTCAAGGACCATTCAAAGTGTGTAACATCTGTCTTACTGTCATGATCAAATAATTTAATCTACAACAGTGTTTTGATCTCGAGAGGATAAGCAGCTTTTCAGGTCTCACTAATCAGATCTCTCCACACAAGTCATTGACTGTCTCTTTCCAACCATCAGAGGAAAGGGTCTCTTACACTTTCTAACAAATGACAAATCAGGAAATAATGTAGGGCACAGCAACATACTTAGTTGTATACACAAGCAGAGTTGTCTTTGATGAGGTTACAGTGGGTTACGCCAGGGACATTTGATTACAACCAGCCGTTTGTCATGGGCTTTCCATTCAAGTAAAAGGAAACCACAGTGTAGATTAACAACGAGCATAGATTAACACCAAGTCACCGGGGGCAACTCAATCCAGACCAATGGTCAGGAGCCCCAACATGGACAGCTGGTTTGGGACTTGAAACCTGCCAGCAGTGCGTTCACCAGTGAGCAGAGGAGGACAGGCTCAAACTGGATCATGTGCTCAGTCTGCACCAAAAGACAATCCTGTCAATTGCATCTCAGCAGGCAGCACACATTGGTGGACACTGTAGCGATGTCTGTTAAAAGGTACTTTTTACTATTGACGTGGTAAACAAAGAGGCGGCAATTATGGCCGACATCCACAAGCCCATGTTGGCCATACAGTGCACTATAACCAAGTCAATATATCAATATTAAACTGGAAAAACTGCCCTCCTATGGGATTCCATAAACAAGAAGCAAATTCAAATAAGTGTGTGTTAGATTGCACTTCTGCTCTCCTGAAAATGACAGAGAAGACAGATGGGGGGGGGGGGACATCAGGAGCCTTCAGGCGATGCTAGCTCCACTCCTGCCTCAGAATGACCTGAGCTCCATCCATGAACGCAGAGTAGCGAGTAAAGGTCCCTCGAGAGGTCATTCGGGTGAGGGGCAGAGGCTCCGAAATAACCGACGTCATCCAGCCCAGAAGCATGGGCCTTCACTCATGGGAAAGGACTCAAAGAGACAGACAAGATGGAAACCATGAACAAGAGAAAATTTGAACAAGAGATTCCAGAACAAGATACAGAATGAGAGCCCCGCTGTGACGTGTGTTCCCGGCACGCGCTCGTGCCACTAATGACAACCTCTGCCTGGAGAGGCCTGCAGTGCCTCCTCCTACGCCTCGGCCGCTGTTAAATCGATGCATCATGCTCCGGAGCCGGAGCAGCAGGGCCGGCCGAGGCAAACCGCCGACTCCTGCCTGCCAAGGAGGCTAAAAATAGGCACAAGTGGCATCCACACACACAGAGCTGCTGTGCCGATGTTACGAGAGCCAGGAAGGAAAGGAGACAGTTAGAAGAATCAACTGTATAATTACCATTTATTGTAGGGAAATAATTCCCCGCTTTCCGCCTCAGTTTGTTAGTAATATATATCCTGTACACGACTGGTAGGGAAATATATACTCATTTTGAAAGTTGTCATGCAAATTGGTGTTTGAAAATGTGTTAATACTGGCATGGTTCAGTATGGCTTGGAAAGGGTTTTGCTGTTCTGTCACTTTTGATTAATGACATGTTGCTCAGTCAATCTGCTTTGGAGGTTAACTGAGATTAGATAAAGCCCTCCACACAAGGCAACGCAGTATCCGACAATGGGGAAACATGTCTTTCAAATCCAGAATTAGCACATCAAATTATTCCAGATGAGTGGCCATGGAGAGTTTACAAGGGCAATTTCATTCTAAACTGATTCTCCAGTGCATGTTTCAATAAAACTGCATCTCAAAACACACTGAATTGAATGACATAAATATAATTAAAAATGTAGACATTGGTTTGCACCTTTTCACTTTAAGTGTTCCAGCAGGATACTATATTGAACAATTGTGTTTTGGACACTATAAAACAAGTAAACTTAGCAATCAAAAAGATTTAACAATGAAAAGCAATCCAGTGAAAGAGACAGATGACAAATAATCCCCGAGGTCACCCTGTCCAAGAGTTCAAAAGGTGTTTAAAGTTGTAATTCTCTCCTTCACAGTAGTCAAGCCTTCATTCATTGTATGAGGAAACTCAAACATTTGTAAACTACAGGACTTAAAGGTTCAACAGATTTTTTTTCTTCTTCAAATGACAACAGAATACTTTCTTAACCATGAAGAAACACCATAAATTATTGTCAAGTGTGTTCTTAAATGTCATTACTAGATTTATCATGAAAACAAATTGGGGGTTTGAGTAATATTCTGTGACATGAGAAACAGCCTTCATTACATCTTAGATATCCTGACAGTCTGTGGTACAGAACACATGTTAGCAACACATGCCCACCGATCTCATGTCACCAAGGCACCCTGCTATCAAATACTACTTCAACACTCAACATCCGGACCTTGCAATTGGCCCCTTCACATAGCCACAGATGACAGGCAGCTCCATCAACCTATCATAGTGCTCTCAGGTGAGGAACAGTAAACAGACTCTCTCAGACAGTCTTGTTTATTTTTTTTTATATCTGCAACTGTCTGAATCAAACAACCGCCCGAGTAAAAAGCAGTGCCGACACAATCAACGGAGCTCACAAATTCTGAGTTAAAAAAGATCAATTTCAAAGACCTTACACCCTGCGTGGAAGATTATTCCTGTGAAAAAAAACACACCACAAAAAAGAGACACCATCACCCACCTTGCACCCAAACATTAACGAGATAGTGCTGTTGGTGCATGCTACTTTGCAATGGCACAGCATAGGAGAAAAGCAGTCCAAGTTTTTCACACTGGGAGACATTTTCTCGGCGCCGGGGCAGTTGGCCGAGACGCGTCTCCTCCGAGACTGGTGCCTGCTCTTGCCTCTCCGGCTGCCCCCAGCTCCCCCTCCGCTGCCAGCACCTCCTTCTCCACCTCCTCCACCGCTGCTGCTGCTGCTGCCTGCTCTCACCATCCGCCCTCATTCCTCGCATCACTCCATCGTCATGGGGGGGAAAAGACACCGGGTGGTCTGCCTTCATCCAGGGGCCTGTGCCCTCTTCCTTCCCCTGCTCCTCTTCCTCCACCACCACGTCGTTGAAGTCTTCTTCTTCTTCTTCAGCTACCTATCCTGTCTTCTTCCGCTTCTTCACTTTGGAGGATGACTGGCTCTCCTCCTCTCTTTCAGGTCTTCTCACTTCCTCGTCTCCCTACGGTGTCCCCTCTTTATTACGCTCCTCGGCAGTCAACGTGCTCAGAGAGAAGCAGCACTCACCAGAGACACAGAGGAGCCATGATGCGTGTGAGGGAGAGGGAGAGAGAGTGTGCGTGTGTGTGTGTGTGCTAAGCTGTCATCTGTAGGGGTCTGATTGGACGCTGGGGAAAGGGGGTGGTCTAAGGTTGTTGTTTTTTTACGAGTGGGAGGATGCAGGAGGTTGTCGGGGCTTTGAGGGTGCACCTACGGCCGAACTGTGTCTGTCAAACGCTGCTCTAGCAGACGGAGGGGAGACACTGTCACACAGCCTCAGTGGAGAGAGAGAGAGAGAGGGGGGAGGAAGAGAAAGAGAATATGAAACACAGAGTAAGAGAACAAGAGAGCGAGGAGGAAAGGAGCGCGGGGTAGAGGGAGGAGGGGAAGCGGGCAGCAGCGTGCGGTTTGTTGTCACATGGCCCAGCTAAAGCACAAGCAGAGACTCTGCGCGTGGGAAGAGACTAGAGCTAGGGATGAGGGGAGATAGGGTGATTTGGAGAGGGTGGAGGAGAGAGGGGAGAGAGAAAACACATCCTAAGGGAATGTTGAGCGATATAGAGCGGGTTAGTGAGCATTGGACAAGGCTGAGTAGTAAATTCCCCAGGCAGGAGTGAGGAGGGGATGGGCCAAACCAGCGCTCAGCAGAGATACGGCAGCCTACTGCCTCCTGAGGGGACATGCAGGCACTATGGAGATAAGGGCGATAAGGGACAGAGTTAGGTGGCATTTATGAGGAGGGCAGGACATCTCCTGAGGGTGAGTAGAAAGAAGGAGAGACAGGGTAGAGACAGGGTAGAGACAGGGTAGAGACAGGGCAGAGACAGGGTAGAGACAGGGTAGAGACAGGGCAGAGACAGGGTAGAGACAGGGTAGAGACAGGGTAGAGACAGGGCAGAGACAGGGTAGAGACAGGGTAGAGACAGGGTAGAGACAGGGTAGAGACAGGGTAGAGACAGGGTAGAGACAGGGCAGAGACAGGGTAGAGACAGGGTAGAGACAGGGTAGAGACAGGGTAGAGACAGGGTAGAGACAGGGCAGAGACAGGGTAGAGACAGGGTAGAGACAGGGTAGAGACAGGGCAGAGACAGGGCAGAGACAGGGTAGAGACAGGGTAGAGACAGGGTAGAGACAGGGTAGAGACAGGGTAGAGACAGGGCAGAGACAGGGCAGAGACAGGGTAGAGACAGGGTAGAGACAGGGCAGAGACAGGGTAGAGACAGGGTAGAGACAGGGTAGAGACAGGGTAGAGACAGGGCAGAGACAGGGTAGAGACAGGGTAGAGACAGGGCAGGATAGGGTAGAGACAGGGTAGAGACAGGGTAGAGACAGGGTAGAGACAGGGTAGAGACAGGGTAGAGATAGGGTAGAGACAGGGCAGGATAGGGTAGAGACAGGGTAGAGACAGGGTAGAGACAGGGTAGAGACAGGGCAGGATAGGGTAGAGACAGGGTAGAGACAGGGTAGAGACAGGGTAGAGACAGGGTAGAGACAGGGCAGGATAGGGTAGAGACAGGGTAGAGACAGGGTAGAGACAGGGTAGAGACAGGGCAGGATAGGGTAGAGACAGGGTAGAGACAGGGTAGAGACAGGGTAGAGACAGGGTAGAGACAGGGCAGGATAGGGTAGAGACAGGGTAGAGACAGGGTAGAGACAGGGTAGAGACAGGGTAGAGACAGGGCAGGATAGGGTAGAGACAGGGTAGAGACAGGGTAGAGACAGGGTAGAGACAGGGTAGAGACAGGGTAAAGACAGGGCAGGATAGGGTAGAGACAGGGTAGAGACAGGGTAGAGACAGGGTAGAGACAGGGTAGAGACAGGGTAGAGACAGGGCAGGATAGGGTAGAGACAGGGTAGAGACAGGGTAGAGACAGGGCAGGATAGGGTAGAGACAGGGTAGAGACAGGGTAGAGACAGGGCAGGATAGGGTAGAGACAGGGTAGAGACAGGGTAGAGACAGGGCAGGATAGGGTGTGTGTGTCGGGAGAGGAAGGACAGTGTTTCCTGGGGGACTTGGAGGGAGATGAGTACGGCTAATGGTGTGATCTCGTCCGTGTGTATACATTCAGGAGAGATAGCGGGCAACGTTGTAAATGTGCAGGGGGGAGGGGGGAGAAGAGCCAGCGACCAATCAGCTGACTGAACAGAGAAGGCAGCTAACTAGATGACCCTTGGCTGTGACCGTTCAATGTAGATCCATTGTGCCCAACTACAGAACAGAAAGCCACAGAACCATCCAACATATATCATGTCAGGCTTGTCTGACAGCAAAGGTGGGATGCATATTCATTTGACCCATTCAAGTTTACTGCCAATTCACTTTACATAGCAAAGAATCCTTTGTATAAAGTGTGTGCCAGTGAGAGAGGATGAGGAAAAGGAAGAGGGGAGTGATCTCTGTGACTTTGCTTGAGGAAACTTGCTAAGTGAGGGGGAGGGGGGGGCTTGATAATGCAAACGAAACCTCGTCCCTTTTGGGTGATGGTAATGCAATTCTGCAAACAAGAGAATGGGGCAGGGATTTGCATCAAGGAAGGCATCCCTATTTCCATTTATGTTTATGAAGCGCGTTACATTACAGCCCCATATCCACTACAATTCTTGCAAAGACCGCATCTGACGACAAGGTATTTCGACGGTATATGACAAGTGTGCCACCTTCCTCGATAAGATCTTCAGAAGCTGAGCCAAAATCATTTCCCTGGAGGGACAATTTCTGAGGGGGACGAGATCTTCAGAGGGACTAGATGGTGTGATAACACACAATTAGAACTGGGTGGAGAGAGACAAAAGCTTCAGAAGTTGCTTTTAGAAGAATGCCTTGGAGTCAGGACAGGAAGTGAAGAGCAGCTCTGTCTTCTAATTTGACTCTTCCTATCCCATCTTCTCTTAGGTTGTTTAACTATAAGTGTGTGTGTGTGTGTGTGTGTGTGTGCTCAGTAAGTCATTAGAACAAGGAACTGCATCATCAGTCCACTTAGCTGGTGTGAGGCTGTGGTGCTCAGAGTGGAGGCCTCGTTCCGCTCCAGGCCGTCTGGAGACGCATGTGCATGAGCAAACAAACTCCGCCCCCCACTCTGAAAACACACGTGCGCTTGCTCACACACATACACACGCTTACAATACAGAGTTCCATAGCTACCCTAGACAAACAACATAGTTTAAATACACACACGTTGGTGAGTTCATGGATGAAGTGTGAAGTGCTGGTCCCAACACGCTTACATTGTCTGGATGACATACATTCATGAAGACCCTGCTTGACATGGCCATGCATATTTCACTCCTCATTACTGCGCCTATGTAATTCTCAAATATATTTTTTTTTTTTTGGTCTTGACATTGTGGCATTTCGCCTAATATTTATCTATCTTTTGTTAGTAAAAGGTTTTCAGAGTAGCTCCCGGCTGAAGATGATGATGAAGGGAATTAAAATTAGCGTTTTTATTTACACTAATTCCTTTTCTGACGGCTTGACATACAATAGCCAAATTACAATCTGCAAAATGTATCAATAAGACCTTAAGCAGGGACCGGATTTGGCGAGCGTCGAAATAGGGCAGAAGATAATGGTTCCATTTGTACAATTTGCACCAATTACCCCCATTTGCATTCGTTCAGCTGTCTGACTGCTTTATGATCAAAGCCTGAGTCAGGCTGCAACTAGCCCTGTCATAAACATGCGTCATTCCTTACATACTCAGAATATGACCAACATGTACGCAAAAGTGGGCCTACGTTTAAGGTACACAAATGAGTCTCTCACTGTGTGTGTGTTGTGTGTGTGTGTGTGTGTGTGTGTGTGTGTGTCTCTGATTTATTTCCTTGCAAAAGATTTGTTCACAAAGGATTTAAATCACAAACCAATTAATTGGTTGGATCAGTAAAAAAAAAAAGAAAATCCTGTAAAAAGCTTTCATCCAGCAAGTTTCATGACAACACACAGCCCATACAGAATTAGTGAATGCATGAGTATGAGAAGGATGTGTGTGTGTGTGTGCGTTAAAAGGATGCTTGAGTGTGTGTGCGAGAGAGCGCGTCTGCAGGATTTGAACACTCGGCAGCCCTATCGGGACCGGAGCACCCTCACAGAGTCTGGGAGGCTGATGGAGCCGGACGTGTGCTAATCCTCTGTGGGCTCCTGACAGAGACGCAGGGGAAAGCCCTCAGCAGGACGGCACATCAAAAGGACCACTCAAGTCTCTAATGACGGCCATTGGGGCCAAAGAGGGGAAAAGGAGCTTGAGTGAGAGCGAGAGCGAGAGAAAGACAAGGAGAAAGAGATGTAGGAAGAGAGGGAGAAAGAGATAGAGAGGAAGAGGGGGATGAAGGGATTACTAAATGACTGAGGGCTGTATGAAGCTTGGGTACTAAGATTTAAACACCACAGGTCTAACGTGAAGTATACGAATTCTAGACTAAATCGTTAATCGCCATTTTACTCAAAATTCCCACAGCACAAGTGAAGGCCCTAGCTCCTGCATGGTGAGGAATGGAATAAATGGCATTGTTTATCCTTTTTAAATCTCTTAATCCAATGTTTCACGACCAACACATGACCTGATCATTTACAACTCAAGCATGCAAACCTGTGCCAGTGAGTAACCAGGCTATCAGTCACGCAAGGACAAGCATCGTTGAACCTTGATGGCTGCATCGCTAATAAGTGTAATGCCCCCTGGTGGACACGGGAAGTCTTTAGTGCAGAATATTTTGAAAGGTCTTAAAAGGTGTCACCCAGAGAACACTGCAACAGCAGCAAACCAGTTTTTCCTGGTTTACATACCTGAAGGTTACTCTTAAATCTGCTTAATATTCAGATGTCGTGTGGCATTTCTACCCTTTCTAGTTGCTCCTTCACAAACCTAAACAGAAAAAGCAAGTTAGCCAGGAGGAGGCCATAGCTCTGTGTTCAAAACACTTCAAAAGAGAACAAAATGGAAGCTTCAGGTGAACCCTTGAGAAATCATCTCCCACAGGACTCCTCTGTAGTTACACCACCTAACAGAAGAGGGCAGCATTTCATTACAAAAAGGAGAGTCCCAAGTCAGGATGGCCAGAGTTGTTTTGCCATACATAGCATTGAGCTCCACACACTGTACACAGAACACAGGCCAGCAGTCTCAAGTTTGAAAATAACAGCACTTTGAATACCCCAACTAAACAGAATTCAATTTTTATAAATAGAAATGTATATTATGAATGAATGCAGAAAACGACAGAAAAACAACAGAAATGAAATTAAACCTTGTTAAACTTCAAAAGAAATTCCCTTGCCCTGCTACTCTACCCCTCATTAACTTTGTTCGTCCACTCAAATTAGATTCCCTAAAGGTCACATTCTGACGTCTTAATCACAAGTAGTAAAAAGTGATCCAAGAGAGACTAACACAAGTCTGTAACGCCCCTTACAAGAAGCCTGATGATGGAGGTTCTGATTTCAAGCTGAAGTGGAGCTCCACAGTTGGCCCCGTGCCTGATGCCTCTCCTTAGAAAAGCAAGCAGCCACACAGATGGCAGTGGTGGCCCCGGAGGGCAGGAGAGGAAGTGGTGAGAGGGAGAGAGAGGAGGGTGAGGGTGGGGGGGAGTCAAACACATCCATTCAATGCCAGCCAGGGTCACATCTCTCCTGCCCTTAAGGACTGATTATGAATCAGATGTATCTGTACCACTGGCAGTGGGGTCAATGGACACAGGATGGCATACGGTAGGGTGACTGACTGGCTGGCTGGCTCTTGTTTTTATGCGATGAAGAAGTGAAGGAGAAACTTGTTGGCGGCGCCGTCTCTCTGCAGATGGCCTGATCGGGCTGGAAGGGGGTGAAGGCAGTGCCGGGAGGGTCAAGGGCAGACTCGACATCATTACTAACGTCTCAATAAGTGGCTCGCCTCAATGCCCAGTGAAGGAGAGAGAGAGATGTTTGCGTTGAGCCTCGGGCTATATGTTTGATAAATGTTCATTTAAAGATGTGGAAGTTAAAAGATAAAACATGAGTATTTAAAGATCATTGGTCTTGTCCAGGTACTAGACTGCAAGGAATGGGGACATATTTTGGGATGTTTCTTGGAATAGAACCAAGCTAGATCTCATCTTAGGAGGAATTCCAGTTGATGCTAAGGACGCAGACTGGCAGAGAAAAGACCCATGTTCCATCTCTTCCTGACCAAAGGCAACACCCACTTGTAGAAGCAGGTGGGCAGAGTTATGCAACATTCCCACCACTCTACATACTTTTCTAGTGCCAACATTTGAAATCTAAGAATTGAACTGAAACGATCATTGAGATGACTTTAACAAACTACACACAAAGAGCTGGAGGGAATAGGAGAGGACAAACAGTACAGGATGAAGACGAGCAGGAATGTCCTCCCAGTTCTGTTCTCATTCTAGAAAACAAAACGTGTTCTTTAGAAGCTACAGTCTCTCTGGATAAAAGCTTCTAGCAATGAATACATGTTTTGAATAGGGTTGGGAGTTTTGGAGGGGGAGAGGAAGAAGGAGTGAGAAAAAGTGAGAATCAGAGTCTCTCATCTTGTCACTTGAACTATTGCAATATCTCCATTCTACAGACGGTCACCATTATGAATTTGTTGACTGTGTGCAGGTGTCACATTAAGGACCTTTGAGACATAAGAAAAAATAAAGTTTCAATGTGAAAATGACCCCGCTGACTGGCAGGCTGTTGGCCACCTGTTCATCTCTTGGCAAGGAGGGCAACGCTTCACCAAGTCATGCGTGACAGAGAGATGTCTACGTTGCCCGTGGATCTCAAGCCTAGGAGTTTCTAGACTACAAACTAGTTTACACAGTGTACCACACCCACACTATTTCTCCCTTGCTTTACCCCCCCACACCAATCCCCCCGCCCCCCCTCCTGCATTATTCAGGGGTTAAAAGACAGAACACAGCACCGCTGCAGAAGATGACAGCTGAGTTTAATATGCAGAGAACCCCTGGTTCTCCTTCACTATGCATACAAATGTGTAGCACAGAGAGGATTACTGTGTGTGTGTGTGTGTGTGTGTGTGTGTGTGTGTGTGTGTGTGTGTGTGTGTGTGTGTGTGTGTGTGTGTGTGTGTGTGTGTGTGTGTGTGTGCACGTGTTAGAGGATCATACAAAAGGTAGAGGGAGACTCCCTGCATGGGTTAAGACTTCAGAAACTTTCAAGCTCAAGTCAAAAGCCTTGCTACACCAGCATCAAGTTGATAAAGCCTTATTAGCTACAACCCATGTCATTTATTTGATGAAACAAGAAGGCATATGGAATCACTGACAATCTCGCTATAGTAAATGTGTGGATGGAACACAAATAGGCATCTTGACATGCACCACAGTGTGAAGCTGCTCAATACTCCATTAGCTCCACATGAATTCAGCCAAGTGACAGCCACTGCCCTAACCTATTCATCACACATGAATGTCATTAATCTGTAAAACAGTCATTGTCATTGTAGTGTACAAGCTAACGAGAATCTCTTTCCATTCTGACTAGGGACTTGATGTTAGGGGAAGTGTTCAGTGATTTTGCTTGGGAAATGGGTACAAAACAGCAAATTGCTTAGTTGAACCTTCTGCATACACCACTTCGGGTTTATACTACTGTAAAACCACACTCCCTAAGAAGAATGGTACCACTTCATATAGTAGCCAATTATTGGGGAATAACGGCATTGTTGGAGAAACAAACTTTAAAGGCTGCTAACAAATGCTAAAAGTAGACCCAGTAAAACGAAGGGGAACTCAGTCATGTGTGTCTGTCTGTAAAACCAGTGGTGCGTCAACTTCTAATGAGACCCATTCAAATATGTTACATTTGACCTCAACTGACTTATTGAGAAAGTGGTAATTACTGCAGGAAGGATTAGAGCAGCTAAAGCTATCCCCAACAACCAAATTACTTAGTTATGAAAACAGGTTATTACAAAATATAGGCTATTTCGGATAAGCTAATGTCAGGCAGGGAGTTAAGCTGTAGTTCAGTGGTCTAAAACAGTCACAAAAATCACAGGTTTTAGAAAAAGTGGGGAGCTGAGTGCTTTCTTAAATTAGAGAAAAAATAAATGGATGGAAGGTTGATGTGGGAAAGAACATGGAGGGAAAGTAGATGTGGATGGATGGATGGATGGATGGATGGATGGCGGGATGGATGGAGTAAGGCACAAGAGGCCCACATGGAAATCTGTGCTCTTGGAGCCAAGGCTGATGTGCCCTCAAGGAGGACATGCGCCAGAGAAGCCATGGGCCAGGAGCGGCCATGCATGAACACACATACACTCGCACGCACACACCACACACACACACGCCTTCACAGGCATAAACCATGGCACCTTGACAAGTTAACAGAGGGTGGTTGGGCGAAGCATAAGGTAAGGTTAAAAGGAGAGGAAAGAGGAAGAATTAAAATAGAGAAGGTGATAACATATTGTGGGACGAACAACATAATGAAGAGAGGACTGGTAATTAAGAGGTGAAGAAAACAGGAGAAGAAGAAGTGGGAGGGTAAGGAAGTACGGCTCGGAGACAAGAAGGAGGTGAGTTCCTGTTGAACTGAGGAGTGAGAGGAGAGAGAGATGAGCATGGCCCCCTTTGTGCCACCAATCCATTGGTAATGCAGGAACTGCAGAACAAACCTAAACTATGAATGATTGACTGCCAACATGAATGAATTCATGAATTCCTTCATGCCTTTGGTACAGGCCAGCAGAGTTCAACGTCATCACCTGTTACCCTTGAACATCTTTGGTCAGAAAGAAAATGATTTTGGGGGGCCATGTACATGTTATTAAATACTACATTTTGCAATGCCAAACAAACCTACACAAGCAATGCCAACTGTTTTAACCCATCTATAGGATAAAGGGTATCTGGTTGACTGAAAAGCACAAAAGGTTCCGACCGTACTGGGAAGTGGTTAACAGAGGCAAGTTGTATTCCTTCCTGAGTCTGAAGCACATGCTGCATGGCTCAACCCATTCCCTTTAGTTTGCAAATATTTGCCTATACTACATTATGTATACAGACGCTTTCTGTGTACTTGGGAGGTACTTTCTGGGTCATAGGGTACCCATACATTTCAATGTCAATTATTTAGGAAACTGCTTCCAAGACAACTATTCAAATAAAATTACTGTTGGAGCAGTGGTGAAGGCTTTCACGATGAATATAGGAAACTCAAATATAAATACTAATTGAAAGGAAGGAAATTACCACCAACTGGTCCTATTAAAAAAACATGTATAAAAAAACAACACAATATTCAATTGCTAAGTTACTAAAACCTTGCTTGGCATTTATCATGGAAAATTCTTCAGCATGTTGGAATATATACAGTACCAGTCATAGGTTTGGACACAGTTTGGCAAACTGTGTCCAAACGTTTGACTGGCACTGTGTGTATGTGTATGTATGTGTGTGGTGTGTGTGTATGTATGTGTGTTTATATATATATATATATATATATATATATATATATATATGATAGCCTGAATATAGTTCAGCAACACTGGTTAAATCATTTCCTTTTCAGTGAAGAGGGCTTAGTGTACATGGAAATTTGTGGACAGTACAATTCTCCCACTGTCTGACGAACGACCCATACAGACACAGCGATGTCCAGTGTCACGTCCCGAGACCAAACAGGCCACACAGTGGGAGGAGGTGGTGGTGGCGTCCATGACGCAAGAGTAGCACCATAACGATCCCTCTGATAGACTGAGCAGAGTCTGGGCTGCCTGAGGAGTCAGAAGCAGGATCTCTGACTCATTCCACCCTTACTCTATGCACTCCCATGCTAATGCAGCACTGCACTATGCTAAACATTCCCAGTAATGCACCAACACTACAGACAGAAGACAGCATAGCTCACTGAGGTTAACCCAGAAAGAAGAAGAGTACTGTAAAGCCACTTAACAACAGTATAATGGACCATGTGATGCAAGCACACAGAATACATTAACATTCATTCCCAGATTAATTTTGACTGTGTACAAGGTACACCCTAGTGTTCTTCCTATTACAGCAATAAATTAGATTTTATTACCAGGCATTCACAATTAACAAACAACCTATAGTACAACCTGGAACAGCAAATTAAGCAAATCTAGACAAATTTGACAGGAATAGATCTTTGGTACACCTTATGTCCACCCTGCCTTTAATCAAGGAGAACTAGAACAGAAATACACAACTGTGAACCACAGCTTAGACACTGCTGACGATATACATTTCAAAACTACATATGAGAAAACAAATATACTGCTCACTTGTATGAATACAAAAATGGGATTTTAGATATGCACGACAGGGAGAAACATTGGGATTGCCATTTCATTCCCTTTGACACAGTGATTTATAGTAGTATAAAGCCTGTCTTAAGTCATACCATAAAGCACAGATGGATCTAAAGCTATACAAATATACACCGAGAGGCTTGTTCCTCAAGTTCTTGCTGCTCTGACCGGACCACAGGACAGGACTGGTTTGGGAGACCATGGCAGTGAGGGGTCAACAACATGGTTCACATCTGGTTCTAATTGGGGTCCTTATTGGCTGCGGCAGTTCCCCTCTAATTGTTTTTATTTTCTCACAACTGTGGGAATAGCTCAAACACAAATACAAGCTACACCGAGATTTACCGTCCTGAACTCGTATTTTACATTTCACTTTCTGTGTGGCTCTTATGAGCTTTCAAGAAAGTCCTTTCTGTACGTTCTCTACACAAAACTCACACTCCAAAGCCTATTTTTATCCTAGCTCCGAACAAATCTGACCATCACAGCATATAACTGGGTCCCAAAACACGCAGTAAGCCATCTTTCATTTCCTACACGGTTTGTTCTGCACCTGCAGCTCAAGTAAGAGTTCCCTCAACTCCAACGCCCTGGTCCACAGAGCCTGCAGACTGGAATCGATGCGGCTGTCTCAAAGGACAACTGTCTGTGATGGGGGAGGGGGACCTTGACACACAAAGACACCGTATGTATACACATACAGCTGCCTGTAGGGAAGAGGAGCAGCACGATCAGCCTGCAGGGCTATAGTGTCTGACAGAACCAGCAGACTCCACTACCTCTCAGAAACAGGCTGGGGATTGTTTGTGGCAGTTGGACAACTCCCTGTTGCAGGTAGTCTAGTTGGAGTACAGGGGGAGGGGGGGGGGGGGGACGACTAGTGACCACAGCAGGCATGTTGTTTTCAATCCCGAGGACGAAAATGCAGTTGGTTTGCCCATTTGCACCGCAGAATCCATTATGATTGTGTTGTATTCAAGGTGAATGGAAAAGAGTAGATTACATAAAAAAAACTGGTGACAATGCAAGTGTACATAAAACTCTAGACCCTTCATTGATTTCATCTACAGAGCAAAGGGGCTTTCAACTGGATCTACATCTACATAACTCGTACAAGAAGACAATCTTATGTTCTTATAAGCACTTAATCTATTAATACATCACTCTTGTTAGAATTAACAGTTAAATGGTGCATATGAAATGTTGTTTCAAAAATTATTTTAAAATCACTAATACAAAAGGTAGATGTATTCTTCAATTTTCATTTGTTTAAGCAATGGGGAAATGTCCTAGTCATTTTAACCACCACCAACCGACATTATTTTTAAAATAATGGAGTGTCATAAGCCTGAAATGCACCTGCCTACACAGGCCAAAGTCTAAAGATCAAACCAAAAGGTCAAGTTTCAGGGCCTTCTCATTGTTAACAGCACAACAATTACCACCACAAAATATTACAGAGAACAGATGACAACCAAGACTTGGGTAGCAATATGAAGTGCGCTCTCAAAGTTAAGTGGGTGTGTGTATTTAAGGACTAATACATAAATCCAATGTAACACAAGAATCATCATGAGTACAGTAGGATTCTCACCCTATAACCCCTGACCACAGCAAAAACAAAAACGCCTGCAGTACATGGACCAATTAAGCTATCGCATGTGCTGTATGAATAGGAAAATGTGCCATACAAAATGCCTTGTGGGAACAGATCACTAGTACAATAGCAGCTACTACTTCCACGCATCCTTATGAGAAAGCTACAAGATATCCAAACAAGAAAACGTAGCGTATTGCATTATAAATACCATTATCAACGTGGACTAGGTTTATATATAACGCTAATTAAAATGTGTCTTGAAACCACAAATTAGCTGTTCGCCTATCAATTGGGAAATCAATAAAACTTCGATATAAGCGCCAATCTTGACAATTTCCGACATAAATTACCTTGGTTGTGACAATGCATATGCAGTCCATCCTTCTGTGTTAGGCGGTAGTAGCCTCGGAAGTATCAGCAGCATTTCATTTCACACCTACTCAAATGCGCTCGGGACAGGGCAGTTTCCTTACAGAAATCTCTCACACACGCCGATAGACGCGCAGTCTTCTCTTTCGTGTCGGCGAGAGCACGGGGGGTGAGAGCTCCCCTCCTCTCCACTTACTCCATGCGTAATTGGTGATATCCAGAATATAATTATTTTCATGCGCAGGAGTAGATAGCGCTATGGTCTTGAACGCGTTGCAGAGGACCAAGCAAACTCCAACCCAGAAACGTGGGAAATTTTGCCAGCGTAGCTTTAACCCATTCAATGCTGGGGATAGCCTGACACGGTATCGGCTGAGATTGACCACTGTATCATAGTTATCATGCTAGTTCATTCATGCGGAAACAATAGCAAATTTGCAAAAGCAGAGAACAAGAACGCGCATGCATTCACGCGTGCTTGCATTCACAGTGCACCGACCAACCAACCGAGCGAACTATAGAGCTGCTGGTCCCAGCTAAAAATCTAATTAAGGTAGTTTCTAAACTGTGAATATCTCAATTGGGACGTTGTGGCGATCTAAAGTGTTTTCATCCAATAGCAATTGTCCAATAGCAAGCTGCAATTACGAATCAATTAAACTACCCGGCAAATATTCTTTAAAAGGAGCTAATAATTTTACGTTATACATATAACATTTGTGACCAGGACACATCTATCCCTTGCCCCCTTCACCGGTAGGGTATATTACCAGTTAGAGACCTTGGAACCGCGTGGCGCTAAAAGGATGAAAGGTAACTATTATGTTCTTCGTCCATGAATCCGTAATGGCTGAGAACAGTGAGTGAGTGATCTGAGGCACATACTGCCATCAGATGACGCATCCATCACAAGCGCAATCAAGCACGAGAGAGATGGTTACTTGCTTCACCAAACTTATCTTCTATCTGGTAATGATCAGATACAACATAAGCGTGAATGATTGCGGGCTTGCAGAACTAAAGGAGATGGAGTTTGCCTTTTTGAGTGTGGAAAGAGAGATGCACTCTGCGTGTGGAAACTCAAAATCATAAATATTTTAGGTTAACTTTAATATATCATGGATGAGCTTTGCTTGCTTACATCCGCTTGTCTAAAGGAATAACAAAAGGCTTGACTAGCTTTACCTCTACACATTAGAAGTTTCAACTAATAAATTCAAGTTTTTATTATTATTATTTAATTATTTTTAAAATCAGTCATGAAAGTAGCTTGGCCCTGCTAGGTCTTTTACAAAACAATGATAAGGAGAAATAAGCATCACTTTCATGTCCAGTTAAATTAATGCACAGCAGTATGCTGTCAGGCTCAATACATTTGTTGTAAGCATATTCCCAAAAGAAACACTGATCATTTTTTAAATGCTTTACCAGACCTAAACAGCTATATAGGCATACTGTTTTTCCTCTCTATCCTTTCACATTTTTGGGGTTATTTGACCACCAACGCAATGGTAATGCAAGAAAAGTTAACGTGCTTGGTAGGTAACATTATTTCTGTAATATTTGAGGCTACTTAATATAATAACCATGAGACATTAACGTCATCTAATAATATGCATTAGAATAACTCAATGTAGAGATTTTGGTCACTGGGCAGGAGAGCAGCTGGAGGAGCACACGAAGCAACCGATACAAAACATTTAGACAGTTTCTCAAAATGCACTTTTATGGACGAGGTAAATGGTGAGACGGAGAAGTCAAGAGCATGGTTTCTACTACATCCACAAACATACCTTTAAAAAGCACACCCCGAGCCCACAATATGGACACAGGTGAATAAGAGTTCACCTTTAAAGAGACTATGTTGACCAAAGATGAGGTACATTCCAGCATGAGACACATGGGCAGGGGATAGACAAGGGGAGGAGAACAGTCCCAGTAGTGAGGTACAGTGCCCTGAAACGCTGCACACTGATAAATATTTGATGTCAGATTCTGTGATTAGTGCTCCATCTTAAAAGCAGCTTCTCCAGCCCACATGATGCCCGTGTTTTGTAACCAGGGCCAACTCCACAGTGCTTCAACTCCTTCAGAGGAAACCTCTTCAAAGCAAGGAGAACATTGAAGAAATATAGTGTGACATTGACTAGACTGATCTGTTTTGCCAACGGAATGCTGGATTTATGAAGAGTGATGGTCTAAAATACTGCCACAGGGTTGATTCTCAAGAGAAGCATGTCTAAAAGGCCGGGACTAAACGACAAAAAAAATGAAGTGATTCATCAACAGACACAAAGACGGGTGTTTACACCACAAAATGGTCATCCTCTCATTTGTTTAGTTGATTCTGACCCATACAAATGTACATATAAAAACAATGGTGAAAAAATTACTTGACAAGATAAACACAAAGAGAAATATACTTTCAAGAATGGCTTTTCTCAAAGTAAAGGTAAACACATTTTAGATGCATTGTGACTGCAATATATAGTATTTACACCAGAGGAAAAAAAGTGAAGGGTTTCCTGAACACCATCAATGCATCCTCCACAATAATACAACTCAAATTAACCACCACCTCTCAGGTTGAAAAAGTACAACTCCAGTCTCAATGGACTCAAGAAATGTTTTTATCCATTTGCTCACACTGCTCTCAACAAGTGTATCCAAATCATAGGTAGCAGTACTATTGGCTTCTTTCAAAAGCGAATTCCAATACAGATTCATAGTAGTCAATGAAGCTTACTTGAATCCCACCTCAATTCATAGATCTAACCATGGCTTCGAAGACAGGAGATGTACTGCAGTCAACCCAACAAGAGAAGCCCAAAATGAATGGAAGCCCGATGAACCCTGAACCATGACGATCCCACCCCTGACAACCACCCCTGACAACCCTGGTATGGTCAAAAGCACACAAGAGCGGGATGGGACATGCGGCGAGGGGAAGGTGCCCCATCCCCACCCACACCGATAACAGAGGTGGAGTACTTACCTGTTCGACCTCACAGGGCGAGGCTTTGGCCTGTGCCAGCGTGTGCAGTATTTCATTTAGAAGGGGAGAGTCCTGAGAGTGAACATGTGTGTTTACAACAAGAAACAATGGAGGAGGAGGAAAAGGGAGAAGGTGTTCAATTTGATGGATTACCATTCGAGATAGGCTTAGAGAAAACTTAGAATAAGAAAGTTATGCTTCAAAAATTGTTAGATCCACTGTAAGAAACGATTTGCCTTCAAGCCCCATACACAAGAGTACTACTGTCCATTGGATGGCATGTTGCAGGGGCTGGCAATGTGCTGGACTAAACATTAGTAACTTTTGTGATGACATATCAGGCCAGCTGAAATGAAAAACCAAGGACTGAGATGGGATGCTGTGTGTAGCTTAGCCTCAATGGTTGGCTGACCATCTCACCCTCATATGGTACAAAAACAAAAAGGTTGCTGGTTCATCTCCCAGTTATCAAAAGAAAAATAATTTAGCACCTATACTATTTTAGTTCCTGATTTAACTTCTTGTACTCGCTTTGAATTTTATTTTTGTTGCTTGCTTTCCGACAAGTACACTCTTGCACTTTTGAGGTTCATGTTGCTTAATTGTAACTTATTTAACTACATGCTCTTATGTTTCTTCTCATTGGCACTTATTTGCTTTTCACAATGCAGGCTTCATGTTTTGGCTACCCACAATGTTTTTGGGGCCATCTCATTGTTTATGATCATTGACCTATGCACTTTTGTGAAGCTCTCTTGGAAGTTGCTTTGGATAAAAGCGTCTGCTAAATGCATAAATGTAGTTGCTGGTTAGCCTGAACGAGAGAGAGGGAGAGGGAGAGAGAGAGGGTTTGTGCTAAAATTGATCACTAAGGACTGTTGTCATGTAATCGTCCAAGTGGAATACAGGCTATTTCTAACTCAACTTCTGAAATAAATAAAAAAACACTTAACTGAATGAATTACACTCAACTCAATGAATCACTCAGTCCATCACAATATTAACATGTTGAATCAATGTTGTTACTACAACTAAAACAACAATCAATCAGAGTACTTCAACCACCAAACAAGGGATCAATGTTTTGCAGCTTTCAAAGGGGGAAAGTCAGTATTTGATCTCTAATTTCCAAAGCTAAAGATGCATACATTGTCCTCATTGTGATTGACCAGTTTCTTATGAGATTTGAAATGATGTTCAGTGGAGCTGAAATGGAATTCTCCTTCACTTAGAGTCAAACCATGGCATGTTCAAGGAAACCAAAACAAAACTCAACTGTAAGACATCAATTAAGCACTGTGCCCTTGCAAATACATAGTTTTGAATAATGATGTTGAAACAATGTGGCCGATCAAAGGTGCAATTTAGTGTGGATGGTATGTATTTTTATGGAAGAAGCATGTTTTAGTGACACAATGGGCAGCGGCACTCAAATATAGCCATAACACCAGGAGAACTCAAGGACAGGTTTACACATTATCAATTATTTCTGGACCTACAATCGATGCAATTCAACATTTGTATGACACATACACAAAGATGAAAGCACCTCATAATATACACCAGAGGTCCCCTGTTTAACAAAGATGAAAAACAAAATCATCAACACCATGCTCAGACCTTGGAGTCAAATAACTTTCAAATCACTGTCTAATAATGCATCATGTTGCATTAATGACATCGAAGCACCAACCATAGTTTTAGCTTACCTCTATGCTGGTGCTAAGGCTGGGCAGGGTGTCGGACGTCACCGTTGTGCTTTGGAGGCTGGAGAAGTCCCACAGGTTGACTGGCGGCATGGGTTCCACTGCCTTTGGTGACTCCACACATTTCTGACTGTCCAATAAGGTCACTTCGTAAAATTCCTGGATATCTGTGACAGTAAGAGAGACACAGAGAGGGGAGGGACAGTTACTATACCCGTAGTTTATGAACTAACAGCTTATTGAGGAAAATAACAGACCAAAATGGGAAAGAAAGGGTACTTAAGGAGCAGTAAAATGTTAGATAGTAAAATATAAGGATCAGATGATACTAGACAGAACTAGTACAATAGTTCAGTAATAGACTTGATAATTACATTTTTGGAAGATTTTAATAAATCAGTCTACCTGTCCTTTAGCCGACTTCACGATAAGTGTTGCTGGTGACAACACTAATAACTAATTGTATAACCTGGAATGAACTAGACAGAATTTAGCCTAGACATGACAAGCACACAGAACATAGTTTGAGTAGAACGAGAAGAGGAGGGGCTGTAAAGGTCATTCACAGCTGTTACAACTTTCATCGAGTTACACTCGCGCGTGGCACGAAGGCCAGGCACTTATTCTTGTCTGTGCAACAACTGGACTTGGCGTGAAGCGACCTTTCATGTAATCTGTGCCCTCTAAGCCAAACATTTTGAAATGATTAATCATGACAACATGTCATGACTGGAACAAGCTACTGAGCAACTAGCTAAATAACGGTGTGACCTACAGTATGGTCCGCCTGTTACAGCTCTGTCTTTGAGTCTGACTGAAGGAGAAACTCATAACTCTCACCGAACAAAGCTTGAGCAAGGCAGTATATTACATCCCACATCTCCTCCCAAAATAAACTTTTGTTGGCCATTCAGCACATCGAATCCTATTTTGGTCGAGAGCCATGTTCCTCAAGGAGTCCTGCCTGACCTCAATACCTAACCAACTATAGCACAAGTTTAGAGGAGATTCCAACCTCCCTTCCAAAAAGCCAGTAACAGTGAATGATGACATATAAGAAGATTAAAAAAAACGTAGTCCCATTTGTCTTACAGGGTGCTGTTAAGGTGAAAGGCCTAAGTCAATTTGTTTAAGGGGTCTGCCAACAACAAGGTGCAGGTATGCCTTCTGCACCTGAATGACCAGTCTGAATCACACAAATTATTTTCACCTTTCAGTGTTCTTTCATAGTTCTGTGTATGAATGTCAAATCAACAGGATGGGAACCCATCCTTCAGATTTCACCTTGGTCTTCACTTGGAAGATTTAAAGCATAGCTTTCAGTGTGACAAAAGCAAAAGCTGGCAAAAGTCAAGTTCTTTTAGCAGCCAACCGGGCTTTCACAGGCACCAGGACGGCAGGTGGATTCCACACTGCCACACTGTGCTGATACCAACTCAACGCTCTGGGTGGGTGTTCACAAAGTTGGAAGCTAACTAGCTAGTGTAGCTATCACTGACGTACAACTAGGCAGGACCAAGCCTCATAACCGACCCCTGCAATGCCAGCCAAGTATGAAAAACATGTTCATTCAAGCCAATTCAATCACATACTCTAACATGCTCATCAACTGACAAATTGTTTTGGAATCTGATATACTACTCCATTTGATTCCAATTATGCTAATGTTCCATAAATGAGCAAAGTCTATTGCACTGGGTTTACAAACAGGCAACAAAAAAAACTAGAAATGATAAGCAATTACTGTACAGTCTGGATTCACGCTCTGCTTGGCGAGCTGACTAAGAGCACTAAATCTGAGGGGACCAGAAAGAGTGTAAGACAGAGATTGGATGACAGGCTGCTCGAAATAACTGCTGGATCACATGGAGAAGCAAGGGGTCATTAGAGTAAATATTTTTATAATACATATCGGTGGGGGGTGATTCCCCCATCTCTGCTTTCTTCTTTTGACACACTGTCTGCTTTGGAGGCATGCAATACCACACTCACAGACCACAACTTTGCAGAAGACAATAGTGATTTGAAGTGAATAAGCTTTGAGAGGGAACTTTTTTTTTTTTTTTTTTTACATGAAGTCTACACAACACTCCAGATGTTCTGTGGTTACAAGTGCCCTTAAGGGTGAGCAAGTATATTTGAACATTCTCACTTGAAACCAGGACACTAGACTCAATAACATTCATGCCCTGTAGGCTAGAGAAAGCTCATCACAATTATTTGAGCTCAAACTTCATTAAGGATTGCAACTGGTGAATCAATTGGCCCAACTCTCAGTCAGTACTGACACTCCTATGTGAGAAGATGGTATTTTTTAACTAAACTGCAAGTGGTCACATACTTCTCATGATACTATATTTATGGGCGCACAATTTGACTAGGGCTTACTGGGAATGGAGGGATCAAAAATAACTGGTCTTTCTTTGACCTGGCAGGGCTATTCGTGGGCACAGATGTGCTCCAATAGAACATCAGATCACCCTTTAATGATAGTCATAGCTAGAAACCATGCATCCACTGGGTCTTTTAAATCCAATCAAACAATTCCTGTCAAGCAATCCAGCCTCGTCCAGGATGGCCATACCAGACAGGGAATAATACCTTCTATGACATCTTTTCTTTCTTGATTTTGTTTCTTAAGATATTAATGATACAAGAACTGATATAAAGCTGAGTGGTTTATGGGGAGGGTCACAACAAAGAGGAGAAGCACTGGCAATTCCATTTCCAAGTCGCCATCTGTAGAAAGAATCTGCATGTGGTTAGAACTCTGTTCCAAGCGGAAGTAATCAAATACAACCAAATCCTATGTGACCAGGTCTACTGGGGTCTCAGGCTGCCAATTTTGATAAATCCAGTTGTTTTTCTCCATGTCATCAATGCAAAATCTAATCGGCTTTCATTTAAAGAAAGCCAAAACATTTCACATGAAATTCTGAACTATCAAGGCACTAACTTGGGAGAGACTTGGGGGGAATAAGACAGCAACTTTCAAAATGTAGGTAGTGTGTGGTGACACCAGAAGTTGAACACCAAAATGTGTGTTTGTTTTATGTAACGTTTTGCTACTGGTTGGTGCTTAGATACAACAAAGCTGTGACTAGTTTGAAGAAGAAAAAAAATAGCGAGTGGTACAACATAGACAAAACACCATCCTGTTCTGCTGTTGCACGTCTCCATTTTCAGTTGAGTGCAATTTTCTTTCTCATGATCAAATTCTCTAATGCTGCCTACATCTGTTAGCCTACCTTTATCCAATATAAAACATCTCCCTCAGTAACAATGACAGATTTACGACAAGCGCAGGATATTTCCTTAGTAAAAGTCAAGCAGCAATCACAGCAAGATTCCTGCTGATAACACAGTGAGTCGTCAGACACATCACCACCCAGGAAGTTTGAGTCAGTGCCAGTCACAGATATCACATCGCCACTGGAACTGGATGAGCCTCCTCCAAGTTCAGGAGAAGAAGCAATCAGTATTACAATCAGGCAAAGGGGTCAAATTGTGTCAGACTGGAAGGGGTGTGAGGGGGATTATATTGTAAAGGAGGTAATTGAGCAAATTGGTCTTTTCGTCGTTCACTGGGATGTGAGTAAGTGAGTCAATTTGAAACCGGATGCCTCTTCTCACTTGTACACCGGCAGGGGAGGGGGTTTTATACAGACTTCTTGTCAGCTACAACTACAACATTATTAGTGGTCAAGCAATGACATACAAACTGGGGTTTGAAACAATTAAATGTGACTTTACATGACTAAGGTCCACTGTACAAACAACACAGTCAGCCAGTGTAAATCTATTCTGAAGTCACTAATCTTGTAGCTTCACACAAAAATGGCCAAACCACCAAGCTTTCTTATTGCATAATAAGCATGTCAAAACAAATGCTGAAGTGTCTGTCTCTGGTGTCACCGCTTTCCCAGGTTCCCTTGTCTCATGTTTGCTGTTACACCCTTGAGGGACAAGACTGTGGGTAAGGCCCGACCTTAAACAGAGTGCAGTATTGATATCTGATGAAACAGAGCTACTGTGGAATTGTGGAATAGTGTTACAGTTGCTTCACAGTGCAAACTTGTTCTCTTGCGTTAGATTCTTATACTTGATAAATGTTCACAAACACCCCACTTAGATGGCTAAGACACACACACACACACACAGCCGACAGACAACCAACCAAACAACAGGGGACTGACAGATGGTTACCAGCTCATTGGTTTACCTAGGTTTGTGAGTACGGGCATGGGACTGGTAAGCATTTAGACCAGGACTACAATGTTATTCAGATTGTAATACTCTCTTTCCTTAGAAAAAAAGACTATTCATCAATCTACCTACACTGTAGCCAACCAATGTGCAACTTACAACCAACAATTAAGCACCTCACACGCTAGCTAATCCTCAAATGTACTTTGGAACCTACTCAATGGGAAGTGACACCGCAAGGCCATTCACGAATCCCACACACATTCTCCATTTATGCCATTTAATTTGATTTTTTTTCTCTTCCCCCTTTCTCTGATCTGTAGTCCTCTCCCTCTCCGCTGTTGCAGTAAAGCAGCAGCAGGATTAGGACTTGGGGTAATCATCATGTCAACTGACGGATTACATTTGGTTTGACCCTATGCATACATATCTTGGGAGAGGGGGGCTTGGGTAGATTGGAAACTGTGACATTCTATTTTTCATTAGCAACACTCAGAGATGGTGGAATGTCTGTGTGCGTGCATGCATACGAGACTGTCTGAAAAGAAGCAGGTTAAGTGTGGGTATGGTTGTGTACGCCTGTCAAAATGTGTATGTCGTTCGTGTGCATGTGTGACTGTTTGTGTGAGTATAAACCAATGAGTCTCTGTGAGTGTATATGTGGGAGTTTCACATGGGGCTTGTAACACATGTATGCATAATGCATTGACCTGTCTGGCAAGGTCAGCGTCTTCCCTACCCCTCAGAGTCAAGGCAGTCGAATGGTATGTAGACAAAGGTTAATAGAAAAGACAGTGGCCATTATAATGTCACTTTCTGATAATAACGCAGGAAAATTTGATATTACTGCAACCATAAAGATGATCATTACAGCAATTCAGGGCTCTTAACCTTTAGAACATATAGATTTTTTAAAGATCGAGATGGCCCGAAGCAAGCAAGCCTGACAAGTTAAACTGAATTTAAAGTACCGTGTGTTAATATACAACCTTGGACCAGGAGTAGAAATCTCTCTCTCAAAACAGAGAGCTCCTCTAGCTCTAGTAAAAAAAATGGAAACTCCTCCCACACCCAGGTCTATGACTATGGACTGACAGTTGGTGATGGCATTAAAGACACAGAGCTTTTTACACCTTGGAGGGCTTGACAGTAAGAGGAACTGGCATCAAGCCAGCCAGCCAGAGTGCCCTGGGAAACTCAAACAGGCTAGGCCACATTCCTGCTGCTCAGTTAGTTTCCACAGAGCATTTGCACTTGGTGGTTTGTCTGTTAAAGCCTGAAGGAGTGTATATCAAATGCGGCCCTCAGGCCTCAGATACTTTCCTCAAAGAGGCAAATTTTACTCCATCTTTGAGTCGAGTTAAATATCCCTGTTCGATTAAGCAAATAGTCCATCATAATTGATGGACAGGTCAATAAACGGGCAATTGCAGTAAGTGCACAGGAGGCCATGTGTGGTGACTAGGGGACGTTCTTGAAAAAACGCAATGCATGTGGCAGCTTCGGTTCATGGACCCTAATAAACAGTAGAAATAAAGGGTTGAGGTTCATAGGAGTTAGACAACAAGTCTACCACTTCTGATTTCATTGAAGAGATTGCAGAACCGTTCCAGTGAGTCACAGGAACATGATAGCTGATTATTATTGAACCTCACACGTCTTAACTGGGAAGTGAAAACACCATGCTCTATCTGGAACTGAGGAGGAAGCTTTGACATGCATGACAAAAACACTCTGAAATATCCATTAAATGTTTTAGGAGTCTGCAACAACAAAAAAGAAGTATTAAATAGGAAAACTATTTCTGACCGTTTCGTATATATGCAAAATACACACACACAAACATGAGATTCAAAAGACAGACAAAAAATCTCTCTCAAAATGTAAAGGACAAGTCCTCTACATTTCTGCAACTGCTCCCAATATCTATGAAACAGCCTCAAAAGCCACAGTGGGAACTGAGTCACATTAGGATATCAAGACAAGTTTATAACTTAACGTTCCTGTGTGATGACACAGCAGCTTCAATGTTACTAATCAAGAGCAGAAAGGTTCTCACTTACACATTGCCTCATTCCCTAATCAGGGTTCTGAAGATTCACTAAAAGAAGAGAATCATACCACAGCTGACAATACATTTCAGGGCTAAAACCTGGAATGTAATTAAAAAAAACACCCATGTCTCCCCCTTTCTTACATAACAAATATAAACATCTATAAATCCCTCAAATGGCTTGAGGTTACAGCAAAATATGGAAAACATGTTGAGTGGAATATCTCCAGGTAAAATCTTAAAGTAGGCAATCATCATCATGTGCACCATTGATGAGTTGATGTGTCAACTTATTAAGTTATTTCAGAAGTCAATAAATTACAGTATATATTAACGCATAGATACTGGAACATTTCCTTCAAACGATGAAAGTTGTAAACTTACCTATGAGTGCCTGGAAAAGGTTACTCTGAAAGATGTCAATAACCCTCTGAATTGAGTGTCTCAATTGTCGGTCCTCCGTATGATTAAGCTTTGTCCGATATTCTTCCAAGAGTGACAGGGCTCGCTGTGCATCTAAAGAAAAAAAAAACATCTAAATCAATAGACAAAGGAACCACGGCATCTTGTATCAATTCACCCTAGCCAAAACGTGTTATAGGTCCCGAATGAAGTTGTAAAACTGATAGGCCTCCAACTTGTAGCTATTTGCATATGCTTGAAACTATCAGGCTCTACACTACACTACTTGACAGGCTGGTTAAATTCTGCATGCATGCAGCATGCTTGCAACATATTGGAGGCAACAAAACATAAGGTGCAAAACAATTTCACATTGTGGTACAGAATTGAAACATTTCGTTAAACTGGCCACGGTGCAACTGAGTAGGCGTGATTAGCTAGCTAGCGACTAAGAAACACCGACTTCACAGGTTAGAAACTGGTAAGCGATCTTGGTGCCCCAAGAGCAACTTAGCCCACCAGCTCGATGTGACTAAGCTAGCTACTTGGTCATCATCGCCCGGGGAAACTATCTTTTACTATTGTAACTATATAGTAATGTAAATCTAGTAACTGTAATTTTATTGTAAAACAAGTAAAATATCGTTTGCCACAGTGTCATTCCAGACTAGTTAGCGACTTGTATGCAGGTAGCTAGCTACCTGCATTAATAGCTGCCTAGTAGTAAGCTAGCTTGCTAACGTTAGATACAATTAGATAAAAGCCGCTTACCTTTCTTTCGTACTGGCATGATTAGGCTGGCTCGAGCCAATGCGATATAGCTAGGTCGCTAACCCGCCAGTCGCAGATACTAAATGTGTTAAGAGCACGCGACTGGAACACTTTCACTCTGTTGGTGTCCAATATCAGTGCCAAGGGGCAACAAAATCGCTCCACAATGAAACTGCAAGTTCCGTATGTAAAATTCCCAAAACAAACTGGAAAGAACACGTCACTGTATTTGTAAAAGAGGTAGCTACAGTAACGTTACCGTTTAAATGTAGACGGACAGGAGATCCCTGCAAAAAATGCAACTACCGAGTACCAGCTAGCTGACAGCTGCACTTCTTGAACCTGACAGCGGCAAACAAGGGACGCCACGACACCACATATGCTAAAGTCGGTCTTTTACTAACTAGGTCCGACTGCTCGTAAAAATCCATACAAAGCACAATAATGCCTTTTCAGTCGTCTGCAATGATCGCCAATCCGTGCATGCCCAGGTGTCCACGCAACTAAGAAAATGTAAGGGTTGCAGCAAGGGTGGCTGGAAAAAAAACCCTCAAAAACCGCAAATGTAGTTCAGTGGCAGCAATGAACTTGTCCCGTGCAAATGCGACTACTTCTTCTAATCCAGGAACTTGCTCCTCGTGCTGTTTTCTCCGCAAAATATAAACGTAAACCTTCGTAATAAACTTATTTCAGTACCCCTCCTCCTTTCTCCCTACAGTATGACAGAAAATTCCAAACTTTCCTGCAAAATGGCGTCTTTGGGTTGGAAGTATATCACGTGATTTCAAACTCTACCCTTGACCGCCCAATCATGCACCTTTAAAGATCTTGGAAAAGAAGGAAACTGAGACTTTAGATTTTCCTGAAGTACAGGGAAGCACTGTAATTACGTTGGCGGAGCCACTGGACAAAATGCAGACTTGGTGTGAGTTTCCTATATCAATGAGATGCATCAGCCACGGTACTCTTAAAGAACCTTTCCAACAGTCTACCAGCTATGCAACTTCCCAAATTCAGCATTTCAATTTTGGTAGATTACATAATCCGTTGTGGTTAATAGTTCAGTCACATAGTCCACATTATCATGACTTCATCTGAACTAGTAGGTTAAAATACATTGAGAGGTGGATTTCCTTCTGTTGGACAGTTTATAACAAACTGTTGGATTTATGACATTTCAGTTTTCTCTGCAGAGTAGCCTATACAAGGCAGATGTGTTCCCAATCACTTAAAATAGTTTGCTTTTATGTCTGTATTTTGTGCTCTGTTGGAAATTAGTTGAAACGTTAATGTCGCAACATGCTAAGTATGTTTTTATGAAATAATATAATTTGTACCCAGTTCTAAGAGCTTTTGGAGAGCTAACACTATTCACACAAACACAAATCCAGCTCTGGTTTGACATGTTTGGCATCACATGGTCAGAAGAATAATCTTGTTCTAATGTGTTAATCTGAAATGATGTAGTTAGAGTGTGTTGCTTATCATCAAGCCTACCTCCAGCATACACTGAAACGTAAGGCCTACAGTAAGAAACATCGTCTCTCAAACAAACACGCCTTACCTCATGCATCTCTAACATGAAAAGATGCAAACAATTCACGCACTGGCCCAGATTAGAAAGCAGTTCTGGTAAAAGAGGGTTTTATTTTTAGATGGCCATGTTTTATGAATGACCATCTCTGAGGCTGGCTCTGTGTAAAAGTATATAAAGGCAAGCCTCTCTTGTGCTCTTCTCTCTCTCTCTTTATCTCTCTCTTTCTCATGTGTCTCATTATCTAACATACACATGCTATGCGTATACAGTTTCTAAACAGTCTTGGTAAATGATATGTAGCACACATTGGGGATAATATCATAATTTTACAGTGTTTATTTACAGTGTTTACAGTGACATGATAAAAGTTTGAATATTGGGATGATGGCAGTAAAATGATGAGTATTGTAGCTAAAAGACATATTTACCCTGTAGCTGGTCCTTTATTGTCGGTCTCCTCCTTGCATCAATTGTCTGACCTGTCATTGATTTATGTTAATTAGCCTTCCTAAATAAATATGAATTTCACTGATATTCTATTGAATACATTCCAACCACAATACTATAAAGCCAATTTTTAACACCATCTGGACAATTGGAATTTGTGACCACTCTGCACCATCTCCTCTATGATTGTATAGATATACCAAGCGCTGTCTGATATCTGACACTGTAATATGATTACTGCAGATGTAATGTTTTTTTCATCCCTATCGCGACAACATAATCATAATTAATCTTGGCATAAATCTGGGCTTTGGCAGCCATGGTCTTTAGCGCATTTTGTAACACTATAAACAAACACAGACACAAAACACGCACATAAACACAAATACACACACAAAATCACAGCCAGGCTCAGACGGTTATTGAAGCTATTAATGTTGTATATCACAGCTAGAACTTGTGCAATTTTCTAAAATATGACTTTGTAGAATTCAGTACACATGTATGGTGCATGTTATTGAATTATGACAAATTAATTGATTGAAATTACAGTAACAAGTCATAAATCAGTATGTTGACACAAACACTGGGTCTGTTCTGAGAAAAAGCCAAACTGTCTAACTTCCAACACAAACATTTGTTTACAGCTGTGGATCAGTATTCGTAAACAATGTATGGACTATCTCTCGTAGAATCTTCAGCTGATTGGCAGCCATTGCTTCACTCCTTGCCCGGAATGAGGGTGGGATTGCCTGATAATCCTGTCAAGCCCCTCACTGGCCCAAGCAGTTGATGAAAACGCCAGTAGTTGGAGGCCCAAAGCTTACGGTATTTCTGAATGGCCAGATGGCGCCCACCAAATCCTGTCCTTACATCGTTTGATATGTATGTTAATGCAGCCCCTTCTACAGGAGCTCCGGTCGCAGGAGACAAGGCTTAAGGACATCTTGCCCACCTCCTACTTTACCTCCATTAAAGATGTGCAGTGACCCCAAGTCAACTTGTGTACAAGAGAAGGTTTAATGTATCTGAATGAGAAAATAGGAAGCTGCTTAACTGATTGCCATGACTACAAATGCTGAGGGGTGCTTTGTATTAAAATAGCCATGGGAAAACATTGTCGGGAGACAATTACATTTCGAATCTAATTGTGAGTGGTGATGATTGAGCCCAAGTGTTAACCTGTGGTATCAAGTATACAGTTCACATTGTATACTTTTTATACACAGTAGTTTTTCATAGACAGCACACTCATTGTAGACCACATACAGCACACCAGGCAGCCTAAGCACTGTTTTGGATTACAATTCTACATTTGTTCATGGAAGGTCATAGTGGTACAATAGTGTGTCATGGCATTACTCCACTAGACTGCTGTCAAACAGTAGCATATTGTATGTTAGTGAGTGTAGACTTTAAGTGGAGGTCAGTGGGGCATGACACTGGTCATGACATGTTATGAGATACTGTCCCTTATCTAGATGATGACTAGGGTCATCAGATATATAACAGTCCATTTGTGGACAATGATAATGAAAAGACATCTTATTCAAAATCATTAAGTACCATCTAAATGTTTCCACTGTGTCTCTTTTCTTGTTTCCTTTCTCTCTCCCCCTCCCTTTCTATGAATTTGGAATAAGTGTCCTTTATTTGTTTGTCACTTAAACTTAAACTGATCCCTGTCACGCCTGACAGAAATAATCGGAAACAATGGACTGAATTAGCCGGAGAGTACATTTGTTCTACAGGACAAGACAGAAATAATGCAGCTGCTACTGTAAAAGATGAATATGCACATTAAATTACAGAATGAAACTCTATACTCGATGCAGTAGGAAATAGGTAACAACACCAGGATGACGTATGGTCAATGAACCAGAGACAATACTGGTGAACAAACGTGTAAAAAGTGTGACTGTAAGACATCCAAAGATTGACTACAATATGTGAGTATGTATGTGTGTAAAATTTAATGTGTAAGAGTTTATGGTTTTACTTGTGTCCCACACATGCACATGTGACTTTGACTGTTGCAATGCCTGCGTTGGGTGTGCATGTGTGCTTGCATGTGTGTTTATGTGGATAAAAAGGGTGCACTAACCCATCTGTGCAAATATGTACAAATGTGTGCAAATATGTACAATTGTTGTTCATCTCATGTCCTGCAGACCTCGTGACTCATGAAGACACATTATTAAAATGCTCTGTCCACATGGTCACAGCCTTCTGTGGTGTCCAGGGGCCATATGCCTGCTATGTCCTCATCGGCACAGCCCTGCTGGGGCATTAGTGGGGCCAGATGTGGGCCCAGCCTGCTGTGGCTTTGACATAGGGGGCTTGGAGTTAGGGTAGAGAAAAATGCCCTGCGAGACCATTCATGAAAATCCCATTGTTTATGGCAATGCAATTATGAGGGCAAAACTTGCATCAGAGAGCTCTGGACAGATAGTGATTTGGGATTTTAAAATATTTGGAACTCATCACAAAAGTGGCAGAAATCAAGACTATTTTTGGCAGGGTTAAAGATTTGATGTTTTACGAAGGCGCTCTCTTGGTTTGAATTGTGTTCCATGTAGCAAGTGGACCAACCCCCACAGTAGTTCCCCTTTTGACAATTTTCTGACCTGTTAACATTGGTGTTGATTTTACATGTTGCCACTGCGGGCAGCTGTACTTTATCCAATAATTCAGCTTCTAGAATGAGAATAAAGAGGAAGTATTTCCAGTTGGGAGTCCCTTAGAATTCCTGTTGAGAAAACTGGAAAGATGTGACCACTAGGTGGTCACCAGGGCTGAGGGAGTTTGTTCTCGTAGTTGGTAGTTTGTTTTTGCTTCAGAGTTCTTATCAGTCCCTTGATACGCATGGCTTTTAGTAATAAACACGGGGCTATGTTTCAAACATTGCAGACTATACTTTTCTATTATTAAGAATGAAAGTTTTTTTGCTGGTTACACTGTATTCTTATGATTTCCAGATGTTGCTTGGTAATTACTGTGTTCTTTGAGTAAGTTGACGTTACTTAAAATAGCAGATCAAGGCAAAAATAAATACAGACAGGAAACCCTAATTATTTCCCTCAGTTTGACTCTGAAGCTGGTGTTTTCCTTGGGTTCAGATGAAAGCTGCTCCACAGTTGAAATTTACTTTTACTCTGTATTTTTTCTGTCAAACTGTTTGCACAATCTAGATAAGAGACCAGATACAGAAGTCAAACAAAACAAAAAAATACTTAACATAACCATAGCAACCATGTAAAAATAGACAGATAAATAGTAATGTATCCAAAACTAAGTAAACACACTTGCATTTGCACATTTCAGAAACCCTCATGTAGCTCTCAATCCGTTCAGATGTGGCTCTTGAAACTAGTTGCTGTGCCACACTAGCCACACAAGTCTTTGTCAGCTATTGACACAGGCTGGGTGTACCCCCTATGGATAAACTTCTGATGTACTGGATCTTGCAACCTATGAGACAGATCTGTCCGAGTCTATGCAACTTTAATGGAGACCAATACAGAAACAATTAAGTATTTTAAATTGAAGAAGTCCGACTCTAATATCCCGTGACATTTTTTTCAGTACTGACAAATGCTGTCCCATTCATTCTCGCTGGACTTAAATCAAGTTCCCAGACCTGCTGAGATCCTTTCATGTACATATAACCAAAACTCTGTCCTGGGTAAAACAATCCAGTTCTCATCATGTTCTTGGTAGTCAGAAATGTGTCAGTTTTTTTGTCTGTGCACTTCACTCTAACCAAGTTACTGGCGTGCGTCATGATTTCCAGTTCACCTCAGAGAGAGAGTGAGAAAGCAGAAAGAGGGCCTTGTCTTGTTCTCCAAGTCTGAGAAACCTTCACATCACTCCCCAAACCCCAAATTCCCTAAAGAAGGACCTGCTGCCAAAAAAGCTGGTGTCTGGTTGCCGTTAAAGAAAGAGTGAATGGGATGAAGAGGAGGGTAAAAAAAAAAAAGGAAAGAGAAGGGGCACAAAGGCACCAGGCATTAGTTGGAGTTAGCGATGGCAGTCATGGCTGTGGTCGTCAGTGTACTGGACAGACAGGACAAAAGCCCTGCCTGTTTCTCTGAAAGTAGAGGCGTGAGGGAAGGCATGTGGCTGCCTGTGAGCACCTCCTTGTCACAAGCACACATTCACACGACCGTTGCAACTCAAAGTGAGCTCCTCTCTTGTCCTCTTGAATCAAACCTTATTCATAGTTTAACCTAGACACAGCCTACCCTACTAAAATCAAATCAAAAGCTTCAAACGTGACATGTGGTCATAACAACAATGTTCTAGATGTTTTAAATGGTTTTAAACAGCAAGGGCAAGTTCACAACATGTTTCAACTTGAAGAAAAATCTTTCTCTGTCAGTTTGGATGACAAGCCTTGAGGAAATGTCATATGAGTCACTAATACTATAAGTCTATAATGCATTTTCTGGGTTTTGCAGGGAAACTTTCTTTTGCAAGCATATGAAGAAACACTTTTCTGTTCTTTTCTATTCTATTCCACCATGTCATGTTCTATTCTATTATTTTGTCATTTCGCCATGTATAGCCAGCCTTACTAAAAAGCACCAGTGTCTGAGGTATCATAATAGGTTTACGTTGCAGATTAAAATAAACACACAGCTACTTTAAAGGCACTGCTGCCTTAGTAACATCGTAGACTCATGGACTGAAAGACTCACAGACCAAGTGCAAGCACTGAAATCCTGGATGGCAGTGAGGCTAAATGAATAGAGCTAGCTGTTTGATGTCACACCCTTAGTAATGCAAATGGCCAATGGCCTTATCCCATTTTTCAAGCATGGAAATTCAAATGGTTCATTCTTAGGCAAATGTGAGATTCCATTGAAGTGTTCCTTTTATCTTGGCAAAGGAATATGTGTTGTGTTGTTAAAATGAACTATAGAAGAAAAAATCTGCAGTAGTCACAGTATTCTATTTGTTCTGTTGTAAACTCAAAAACGAATAAAACATAAAAAATATTTAACTGTAATTTGAAGTACAGTCCATGTACTACAAGAGCTATATCTTATATACATACAGTAAGTATTTGAACATGTATTTCCATATCTAACCCATAGACAAATTGATAAACCTGTACAGTTTCTTCAGAAGGTTATTTTTTGAGTGAAGTGGATGGGTAAATGCAGATTTACATGTTGTATTTTAATTTTCTTTCTCTAACTATAATGAGGAATAGGAACCGTTGACTTCAGGTGACCTCTACTTTATCATCGGCTTTTACTGCAAGTCAGGTGGTTTACTGTAGGTGCCCAAACCCAGGGTTACAAAGCAGCTCAGGGATGTCTTATAGTGACCAGAATCCCGGCTCAGTGGAGTAGATAAGCTGCCGTTTACAGACTGACATGGGATTGCTTTCACTTTCTAGACACTGAGTATTGTTTTTCTAAAAGGAGGATGGTATTGGAAGTAACACTCATACTTGTCTGTCCAAGATGTTGTGCAAATTCACGTACAGATCTTGAATTTATGAATTCTGAATTTTGACTCTAGGGGAAAAGACTGGCATTACTGCTGCTGCCACTGTGTGTCTTTATTCCTAGACCAGACCTGTGTCTGATGTCCCAGTCAAACTGATATCCTGACTATAGGGCATTGGTGGGCATCAGTCCTATGACATCACAGTGACAACACTCTGGATCAAGTCCTATTTTGGCCCCCCTGCGGAGTGAAGCTTTGATTCTTATTTTACAAAAAGGAAAATGATGACCCCCAACACCAACTAACCTTATGTTAAGATAGCAAATCTTCAACATGCATTAAATTGCATAGATTGTGCTGTTTTTACAAACATAACATTCAATAGCTGCCCCTTGGGAAGAAAGCAGTAGGAACCACCCTTTCTGTTTAATAATGCTGGGATCCATCACTACCACAAATTAGCACATACCCAACCTTACTTCATTGTCTTGGTAAATAATCAATTGTATTTGAATAAATTACATGTGAAGATTGCAGTATTACAGAGCTTTTTCCACATCTGTCTCTTTGACTATTTATGTTGTGTAAAGCAAGATACTGGAAACACAGGATAGCATAGAACGAATCACGTATAAGTTCTGTCATTAGAGAGACAACTGATTGCTCTTTGCTCCAGAGTGGAGGTGGAACAAAGCCTCCCCTGATCGAAGGTAATCAGCCAGGGCCAAACATACCAAGCAGGGCCCCTAAGCCGATTAGCACCCAGACCCAGAATAGGATTAAGGGAGAGAGACACGTATGGACAGTGTGTATGTATGTATGTATGTATGTATGTATGTATGTATGTATGTATGTATGTATGTATGTATGTATGTATGTATGTATGTATGTATGTATGTATGTATGTATGTATGTATGTATGTATGTGTGCATGCATGTATGTATGTATGTATGTATGTATGTGTGTATGTGTGCATGTGTGTGTCAAGGGGGCAGGGACAGGTATCAAATGCACACACATTACATTCAAGTGCATGTATACATTTAGACTCAAATATATGTTTTAGTAGGCCTACTTCTGCAAAGATGCTGCGGAAATATGTTGATAACCTGTCCAGTTTAATGGCATCATAGGTCACTTTACTTTCCATCTCTTACAATGACACATGCAAAGTCTCACTATATAATGCATTCATTTAGGTCATGCCTCAAGGTCTGTTGTGTGTCCTAAGAGTTTTCAATCCCAGATTATTTTACTAATACGCTGTATGACCTTTTTTGATTATGGACTTGTTGATTCCTCTTGCATGACATGACACTTGGGAAAAAGGGCTAAATGTTTTACATTGCTACCATCTAGTGGTTAAAATGAAGCACTGCAGTTTAAATCAAACGCAAAGACAGTTGTCTGGCCTTACAATTTGGGGTACTTAGCAATCTTTTTGTTTCTCTCCCTTGTCTAAAACGCATGAATATTGAATATACAAAATACATTCAATACCCCTGAAAGTCAACTCAGGTAACGATTAAAAAGTCTGTAAAAACATTGTCACTGTCCTAAATGGAAACATTAACATGTCCGTTTGTTAACTTAAATGACTTCTAACCAAGAAATAAGGGATGGCGGTTCTCCAATGGAAAAAAAACAAAGGAGTAACAAAGGACAGAGCAACCATAGAACCAGTCTCATTCATTAAGCCCCATGTTGAGAGCTGCTTCAGGACCACTCATGCAGCTGAGGTCTGGTTGGTGGTCTACCCACTGACACCATCTTCTTGTAAGCCATAAAACAACCTCTCTCTTTTACAACACTGACTATAGGGCGTTGTTTGGAAGTGATTTGGAAGTGATTTTGCTGTGGGGGAGACTTGGGTTGGCTCCGTTGCTAGGCGAGGTCATGGTTGCCAGGGAGTGGTATAATAGTCTCTTGGGGTTGACATGTTAGTAGGGTGGGGTGAGCTGAGTGTGGATATGGTGGGAGTATTTATTCCTTCTATTCTATGGGGGACTGTGGAGGGGAGTTGGTGGGTGAGTACATGTAGGGAGGAGGGGTCAGGAGGGTGAAGGGGGGGTGGTTATCTCCAGGGTGCTGGATGAGTGGGTAGAGGATCTGAGTCTTATTACTTCTACTCTCTGTTACTTATCCAAAACCATCAATCCCCATTGACTTTCTTAGGGCGTTCCTTTCAGGAGCAATCACGAAGCCCCCCAGGGTGGTGTATGTATGTCTCTCTGTCTTCTCTGTGTGTTGAGGCATGGGGGTTGGGGGAGAAGTAAAGAGATAACAACAGAAGAAGAAATGGGGGGAGCACATGTGTCTTTTATGTGTTTATATCTTCTTCCAGAGGCGAAGCCTGAGTATTGGGAACTGACTGTTCTCTAAAACAGGTAACCTCCCTGCAAGTTGTCCTACACCCTGTATCATTAGTCAAGTAGGTTGAGCAAATCATTCCAATGTATCAGAACAATGGGCATCGTGGGTAACAACAACAAAATATTTCAACAGAAATATCTCTACATAGAGGAGCTTAGAAAAAAAATAGGGTGACTGTTTGACCTGTTTGTTTAAATAGATTGATTAAACTACAATTACAAAATCTTATCATTCGTGAAAACATGGGTGTCTAACAATGCAAGGATTGATTTGTCCACATGGTGGCAGCAGACACTCATCTGAACAACCCAAGGTTCTAAATACTTAAGTAGGAGGAGCAACGTCCAATAAGAAACCCAGAAGTTGCCCATATTCCAAACACAGCATTTATACTAGCAGCAGTTCTAAAGACTGGATTTTTTTTTCAGGAAACAATGGCAAGTTAACCAAATAACTGTGAATACTGAAATAAATCACCTAGTCTGGTCAATGTCATACCTTTATATAGTATTTCTTATAGTGCTCACTTCAGTGAATATTTGGATGTCGATCCCTAAAATACCTGGAAATCAAACTTGTGGAATCAGAGGATGGTTAGGATGAACTCTTATGATCACTTTTTGAAAAACCTTTGCTCTGGATGTGTGCTGTATTTACCGCTGAATGGGCTGGGTGAGCCTGTGTGGGATACCTTACCTCATACAGATTGTCTCCTTATCTCATTAGACTGATGTCAATCTCTCTAATTAGGTGTTTTCATCCTTCTTCAATAGTATTTCACCTATCACGTAGGGGTATTAAAAATGATCAAATGTCAAAAATGACCTTAAATTCAATCTTTTTTTTCAGATTTTCTTGTTAAAGGAAACTGATACCTAGTGTGATTGTACAATTTCTCTATGAAAATCTGTGTATACTATACATCTAGGGGACTGGACAATGTATTTTGCAGTGAACCCTAACCTTAGATTGATGTCCTTGGTCAGATAGGACAATGGGTGCGGAATTAGATTAGATGTGTTGGTTATGGTGAGTGTTAGCCAGGATTGTCTGAGGTGCGGAGTGCACAGCCTAGCCTCTGCTGCAAGCTTAGTCAGAGTTCATTGCCCTGATTCAGTCTAGACAGTGCAAATGAGCTCTGCTAATACAGATCAGCATCACCCATTGTCAACAGTTTGTGTTTTTGTATGTATACATTTAGAGACATGAGTTGAAAAAAGTTGAGATGCTTAAGAGAGAAATACTGTTACCTCTTACATAATAGTGAGAGAGTACGCCTGACTGCTTCCCTTACGTGCATCTCTCCCCTTGCACACTGAAATCCACCTGAAAGCTCTGGCTTGATCTCCCAAGTCCCTCTGACCTAAAGCAGGGCCACTGTTACGTACTTTTCAGTAAGCTGCTCCTCACAGGCTAGTTCTGACAGCCTAGAACGGAACAACTAAGCCCTGTGTGCAGAGTCAATAAACTGTGCTGCTGTGTTAGTCATTATGTCCAGTGTTTCATTCATATTGATCTTTGTCAACTGGGATTGGCAAAAACCATACTTAATTGTATTCAAATTAACATTTGCTTTTGTAACAAAGTGCCAATCAAAGGAAACTTTTCAGAGAGAGAGGGGGGGGGGGGGGGAGAGAAAAAAGAGACTTGTGCTCCAAAGGTGTATTCCATTTTACTAGATCAGAGCCCAGATTCCCAGAGAGGAAATCTTCAATTGTCTTTTGAGGTCAATCAAACATGGATCCTAAAATCTTAAAGCTGCAGCGCTCTGACTCCAACAGGGACAATACAAAGCCTGTTGTAAGGAGTTCAAGCTACTGGAGGTAAACATGGGAGAGCAACATCAGACCAGGATTTTGTCTAATATGTTTGTAGGTCCTAACAGTTTTGAGTGTTATTTTAGACTTACTGCTGTAGAACATAATTTAGATGTTTTGTGTGATTCCATTGGTTAAACTCATGTAACATCTTTCAAACTTAGCTGTAGTATATGAAAATATTACAAATAAGAGTTGACATGAAAGTTTGATGAGATTACTTCATGATTGGTCATGTTAGTCTGGGGCAAAGAATACTTTGTATGTCAAAAAACATTTAATATTTGAGGTTGATTTATATTACTTCATAAAAATTTGAGTTGGATTTGCAAACTCATATGTACAAAAGAAGAGGTATCTGAAAGATGGAACTATAATCATAATACAAACATGGACAATAAAGCAAGTGATAAGCCACACTCACCTTTTAACAAGGGCATCAGTGGATTTGTGGATAGGAGCCAAGGAAGTGGCCTTCAGACTTGGGTCTCATTTTTCCTTCCAGGGACTTGCTTAGAAAGGTTCAATACTTTTAATAAACAAGTTTCCATTCAGTGGTTACCTTCTTCAGTGTAAGATAATCTTCTAGTGACATCAAGTATAAATTGAGTTTTTTGGAACATTTGAAAGTTGATTTTGCCATGAGTCTGATATGTTGATACTTGCAGTGCCGTTTCCCTTGTCTGCAAACGCATCAGTGTTATAAATAAGGGGATAGGATATACAAGTCACAAAATAAAAGTCCGGTTTATTGTCAAACAACAAACTTCACACATACATCGAAACAGGCCATCATAAAACAAATTGCTGACAAAACAGAAATGAAAAGGAATAGAGGCTCCTGTTCTTTGGCCATGCCCTCCCATACAAACAAACGCTAGTTATGGTACAACTAAAGAACATACATAAAATTTACTGGAATGCTCCGAGTCCAACGGTTTAAGATTTATACATGTTTTGTATCCTCTTCAGCTGAAATATCATAACATGGTCAACCAAATAAATCTTTCATAAAGAAGCACCGATTTGGTCACAGGAGGTCACTATTCAGAAACGGATCCCCTAACAATATGTACAAAAATATAAAATGTAAATAAAAATACAAACAAATTCTCCTTTTGTGTATTTCATTGAGAATGTGGAGCCTTGATCTGCATTGCTGTGGTGGTGTTTCCTTTAGAAAATTTACAGTTGGGGTGTTTGTGTGAACATGGATGTTGAACTCTACTTTCTAATGACCATGTTTTTTTGAGTCCTCCATTACTGTCACCTCCAACATAAAGGTCAAAGGTGAAGAATCAGGAAGTGTACAGCACGATAGGAAAACACATCAATCATCGTCATCAGTTTTCTGCTTCTTGGTTTCAACTTCATCCTATTAAATAAAGAGTTTTTTTTTGTTAAGTCTAAATAGAAGGGCCATATTGAAAAGTCATAAAATGCAGTCATCCACTCATACCAAAAGGTCTGTCCTTACCTCATCATCATCATCATCCTCATCATCATCATCATCCTCATCAGCTGCCCGTTTTGTGCCTCCCCCCAGATCATCGTCATCATCGTCATCGTCGTCATCATCACCTGAAAACAATTGCCATGAATTCAACATCAACACAGAACCATATACCCACAGTCCCTCATTCACATTTAAAACAAGCATTTCCTTTTGCCCCCCCCTAATAAAACTTGTGTTTTCCAATCACCTTCTCCCTCATCTTCCTCATCGTCGTCCTCCACTTCCTCATCATCCTCATCGTCTATCTCGGGCTCACCATTCTCCTCGTTTTCCTATGGGAAAAACAAAAAAACAATCAAAAACCTGGCACGAATGTAATTTGGTACTTTCATAAGTCTTTGAATGCTACCTTGAGGTTCTTAGATTTAAGTTATAGTCTGATATTCACATGAGATATGGGACCTGCTCTTGGGACAGTAGCCTACACTACTAACATATATTAAAGGTAGGAGCACATGTTGGTGTAAAACGTATTTACAGTAAAGAGAAAAGCAATCTCAAACACTACCTTTCCATTGGTGGCAACCTTTTTACCATTCTCTTTCTCATCCAGGAGTTTCTTCTCCTTGAGGTCCTATAGGAGAAAAATACAATGTATTAGTATGTTACAATAAAAAATGACCCACAAAGTAAGACAATTGTTTATATACATACACAATTGTATGATCATAAATAATAACATGTATACATTTGCATGACAACCAAGAGCCCACAATGAGCTGACTCTTTTACATATTGTTTTGCCAAAAGATGGCTTCGAGTAAACATGTTGGTTGCTTCAGAGATTTAAATAAACGAAAAGCAACGCTTCCTTTTCGACTCCCGCCTACTTTACGGAGTTGTCTGTGTTGTAATCTGATACTCTGATGTTTGTGGTTGGGGGTAGCCTACTGTGGATATTGTAGTTCAGCAGGTTTCGTCAGCACCATATGTTACGTTAGACACGCCCGGGGAAAACACTGCAATACCCAGGGTGCAAAGCTAAATTAAAGTAGAAGCCTCGGGCCTGAAAGAGCAAGGCCAATTTAACAGAAGGCAAAGGACAATAGAAAACGACACATGGCCCTGGACTAAGCAACTGTAATTGTGCGCCATTGGCCACACACACCGAGATTAGTCGGGGCAAACCTATTTATTACTACGCATCACGTTTATGTAGGCTTCTAGTTCACCAATATATTGGGACCACTGTGCTTCTCATCTGTTTCCTTGTTTCACACCGATTTATAATGCAACAAGCACGTATGCTTAGATCAGATAAATAGCATTCTTGGTTCCTTTATATAATCTTTTAGCCCTAAATCCGTTTATCTGCACCATCTCAGCGCCGCCTACACTTAAGCTACGCATGTAGGATAAACAAATATACTTAAAAGAACTTCAGCATCCGGAGTATTGGACTTGAAAGTTTGTGACAATTATTTTTCCAACCTCAGACAATGCATTGGGATCACATCAGACTATGCGTTCACAACATTATTCTATTCTGTGCGTAATCGTTTGTTCACCTTTAGTTGGCCAAACCAGCATCCGGAAGATAACTGTTGTTGATAAGGTCATACTAGTAATCAAGACCACTGTTTAGGCCCGACTGTTGATCTCAGGAAACAAATTCTGTTTGAAAACAATCAAGCCTTCTGTAGAATTACTACTAACTACTACTCATGAGAGGGAAAAGTGGTTGCTACACCTACAACCATTGCTTTTGTGCAGAACGGTTGTAAAATATAACTGTTATATTGGGGTCGGTTGGGCCAAGTAGCTGAACTATATTCGCGGTCTTTGTTGAAAAAACTATAATTAGACTAGTCATTGAGGAAACCGCCGACGCTGGACAGCTATAGACTACCCCAAGCGTTATCATTCCAACGCTGAGTTGCGCCTCCGTCCTCGGGAGCCAATAAAAAATATTTTTTTATAGCTTACAAACTAGGCTATAGCTTAGCCGATAAGTGTAGACCATTTTAACACGATGGCAAATCATAACATAGACTACAATTGTTCTGTGTAATAGTAAGTAGGTTAATTGCAGCCTATATATTTGGCATTCATTCCTTTTATGTGCGCACATTACATAAACCGCTTATTTATGGACTCCTTGTCCATTCAGACGAGCTCTGCCTCGGAACAGCCGGTGAACTTAAGAGTCATCACACCTCAATCAAAGTGGGCTCTGAACTCCACATTTATCTTGAATCTCAGGGTCAGTGAATTAAGGATGCACATGCATGTCCACTGTTAAAACGGTATAGCTTTATCATGTTTGAAACACTATTAGATCAAAGCATCTATACTGTATGAAATCGTTAACAAATCGCCAGATGAAAATGAATTAGAAAAGACAAAGAGTCGAACAGATTGTTGGTGGAAAAAACTATGAAATATCAAGATACGGATTTAGTATAACAGCAGCTTTAACATTATTAAAGTTCAAAGAACCGGCACGCTTGTATAAACAAAGAACCCGCGCAGACTGACACTATACGGACAATGAAAGCAAACGCTTTCCACCGAGCGGGCGCGATACTCTTGCTATTGTATAACGTTCCATCATCCACTTCTATAAAAGTGTGTAGTCAGTGCAGCGTTAATAGGCAATGTTCAAAGTGACCATTCGAATTAGCCAACATTGTCGGTGTTTTAAAGGTGTTTAAATGAGCGCGAATCAATGGAAGGAAATCCTTTACAAAAATTCTAGATTGCGAGTCCGTTAAATATCACATGAATCAGCCGACGAAATGATAAGCAGGAATGTCTTACCTTGGCAGAGATATCCGAACCAGAGTCAACTTTCGTATCTGCCATTATGTGTGTGTAATAAAATGGACAGGCGAAAATAATAGTTGCTTTAGATTAAATCCTTTCTGGGATATGGCTCACACTATAATATTGTGCCAGTTGCCAATTCAACTAACAGCGGAGGCTTTAATATAGCCTTGTGGGCGGAATAAAGAAGGCGGTCTGAGATACCTGATTGGTCAGTGGCAACGCAGAGGTGTGCGTCTTGCGCGTTAGAGTGGAACAATGGGTAGTATTTCTAAACCCACAAGACACACCTCTATTCGCCAGCTATAGCAAATATCAATTACCAGCAGCAACCAATAGTTTGATTATACCAACTAAAAAACCAAATATCATACCAAAAAAAGTTATCGTGTAAACTGATATTTTTTTAGAACATAACCTTTTCAGAACAATTGAGACATGTTTTCTGGAGTTGACGTAGCACTAGAGCTTGATTGATTGCAGTTCTGTTCATTAGGGCACTTGATTGCATACCTTTGACCTAAGATTAACTGGCTTTAGCAGTCTAAATCGGCCAACTTTCAGGTGCGCAATAACTTGGATTCATTGTTGTTAAACTATTTAGATTTCAAATTGGTCTACCGAAACGAGGATATCGTACACCTTTTAATCTACCAAGCCGGCGATCGTCAAAAACATGCTTGCCCCTCCCCTTCTAACATAGCCTACGTTGGAACATCCTTCCAGCCCCAGCAATGAATGTGTGCGCATTAACATACGTTCACGCGTCAAGGTCGTAGCAAAATTCTCACATAACCCAAATGTACATATGGTGCAACAAATACGCATACAATGTGTGGTTGAATGGCAAAGAAATATGATATTACTTTCATCCATGTATAATGGCGCGTCGTGACAAAAAGCAGTGCTACACATTTACATGCTATAAACAAGTGCGAAAACAGTGCTCAGTGTTATCAATCACGTATATTCTTTTCAAACACGAGGGCAAACACGTATGATTCTTACCCAGTATAGAACATGGTAAATACAAGCTGGAAGAGCGCTGAATAAAGCGGCAAAATGCCGACATTGTGCGCTTGTATGGGGGAGGGGACCGCCAGACAGAGCGCCTGGCTGAACACAAGTAACCCACATTCGCATTCTACTTTGATGACGCATTATCTGGCAGCAAAGACACCCGATTGGTTGAATACACAGATTTAACACTCACTTGACTCCTCGCGCGCAACGATTGGTCACTATGAAAGTCAATCATTTCAAGGGTATAGAAATGGTTGTTGATAAGCATGGGAAGAGGATCTGGATTATGGATTTGTACACTATGCATGCAGAATAAGAGTCTACAGTGTTTATTTTTTTGCCCCTTAATTTAAAAGTACTACCGACTGTCATGGTTCCACGTTCATAATCCCCTTATACATGTGTGCACTATTTAGAATAGGTTTTAGAAGGAGAAAAGATGAAAGATTCCTTTCTAGGTGTGATTAGACCTACAACTTTTTGGGCCAGGTGACTTACATCTGCAAATATCCAGATGAACATAGGCCTATATGAACACATTGAATAACACAGCCAATTAATAATCCATTAAAACAATTAAACACTGAAACATACAATCTATATTATATATTAATATCATAAATTCACATTCTGCTGTGTTTAACTGTAATATAGGCTAGCATATAACTGCAAACAACTTTCCGATGACGTCGAACTCTAGAGAGTACTTTCAGGGATAAGAATTCCTCCAAATCAATGTGACATAAGCTGTTAAATGTTCCTTTGTGCTTCTCACCGGTTGGAATTGTGGAGCAGATGCCTCGGTTCACACTCCTACTACCTGAGAATCCATAGCTGCCTTTCTCTATAGTAGGCTAGGCCGAGCAGGAGTGCATGTGTAAACCTGTCTCTGCGATGTCGACGGCTGGGGGAGCAGCACTAGTCCAGTGGTACTATCTATGGTTTTGAGTTGATACCTTAAACCGGAAGAAACATGATATCATTTTATGTAGTGGGTTGGATTGTTAGATGTTATATGCTCGCCCTCTAGTGCGGCATTCTGAGTATAGCAATCACCCTGGTTTGGACCCAACTAAATGGTATTTCATTTTGTTTTAAACACTTAATGTGATACAAATAACTTTATGTTCGAGTTGATCAGACCAACTGGGGCCTATGTTAATTTAATATTGGTGGCGTATTAGACTACCACACACATGCAAATGTCATTCTATGTAGAGTTTGGGCCAGTCAAGAGGTCAATACATGACTTACAAGTCCAGTGGACTAACAATATTAGCAACATACAGTTTAAAAGGACAACAAAATGAACACTGAAAACAATTTAGGCTATGGTCAATGAGAAAGGACACTGAGTGTTATATTGGAGATAAGAGGATGTGTTACCTGACTGTGTGTGTGTTTGTGTGGGTGTGTACGTATGTGGTTTTCCCCCACTCTGCACATTAAGAGGAACCAGAGACTAATAGGAAGAAATGATATTCTGACATCAACTTCCTTTAACAGATTCATGTTAAAAGTCCCACTCTCTCGTGCATGTAGCACAGTACATTAAGAGGACAACAGTTCTAACCTTACTTGCAAGCCAGTCAGCTTATTTTGAGGTACACCTTCAAATAGTTGTGGCAAATGAAATCAGTGTGGGTTGTTGTAAAATACTAGTATCCTGTATAAAAAGTTTGACAGAACGCATGGCTTTTGTGTCCTGATTTTCTGGGCTCGTTAACTGTAGTACTTTTGGCATTCTACTGTCTTCAGCCTTCTCTCTCTGTCTTCATTGCTCTTTCTCTTTCCCCAGGCTCTTCCTCTTTCTCTGTCTCACCGTCTCTATCAACCCCCCCCCCTGTCTTTCTCTGTCCCACTATCTTGCTGGAACATTCTCCCAGCCTTCTCTCTTTTGCAATCTCAGTCTCTCCCACACGTCTTGGTCTGACTTCATTTTTTCAGTTTCATCCCTCGCTCTTCATAGCTAGCTCTCCCTCAATCACTAGCTGTCTCTCTCCTCTTTCAGATTGCTTTATCATCTCATCTCCCCCTCCCCCTCTCCACCCCTCTGTTCCCTGATTCCTCTCTATGTAACTGTCTCCCACTCTCTCTCTCTCTCTCTCTCTCTCTCTCTCTCTCTCTCTTTCTCTCTCTCTCACACACACACACACACACACACACATATACACACTCTCTTCCTCTCTGTTCCTTCCAGTCTCGCTTGTCTTTCTCTCTTCTCTACCTTGCTCCCCTCCCCTCTCTTGCTGGTCTGTCTCCTCCTCTTCGCCCTCTCATCATCTTGTGATCTATTTCCTTTCCCACCCTTACCCATCCTGCTCTCTTCCTCCCTTTCTCTATCGATTGCTTGGACAAGGGCGTTATGCCTGATGTATAACATTACATAGGGTGGATGGAGGAGAACTGGAAAAGAGACGAGTTTGACTGTGAAGCGGTTTTGCTCCATAAAGCTAACAGAACACACTCTGTCTCTCTCTTTCTGCTCTTGCACTGATAAACACCTGTGTGTGTGTGTCACACCTGCACTTACAGTAAGTGGTGCCTGACTCAGACCTCTTCAAGGTCAAAGAGGAAAGAAGGCAAACCAACAAAAGGATATGAGAGAGAATGAGAGGGGAAAGATGAGAAAGAGTGAGGGAGCGAAAGAGAATGAGAGATAGAGAGGGTAAAAGAGTGAAGGGATGGATGGGGGAAATGTGATTGGTATGCAGATAGATAGATGTGACGGGAGTGGGGGGTGGGTAGTGCAATGTAGACAGATGGACAGTACAGGTGATCAGAGGGTGGGTCAAGATAAGTTTGTAGTGTTAACCAGGTGAGATAAATGATTATTCTTTAAATAATGAATACACAATGACAAAATAAAATGATGTATGGATCACACTGGCAACAGGGCTGGAATTACCTTAGAAGTAACATGAAATACCAGTTTGACGAGTATGTGTGCACCCACATGTCAATGAATGCCGTGGCCGTATGTAACTTCAAGGCACAGTTTTTAAAAAGGTGTCTCTGCAGGTTTTTATGAATCCTTACCCTGAGGCTCAGTTTTTAGAGTTATGCTTGAAGAGCATGCTGAGACAGTCGGGATTGAGTTAAAGATAAGAAGAAAACAACATCATACGTAAAGAGTCTCCATAATCCTCTCGAATAATTTGCCTATTTACTTCAAAGCCGTATTCATCAGGGAATGGATTTTCACGCATCGAAGAATAGGAGAAAAAAAAAAGTGGTTTGGGTAGGTGGGTGTGAATGCATTTCAGTGCAGTGTGGAGTCTGCATCTGTGTTAAATTGTGGATGATATGTGGATTTTAAAACGTACTGTGTCAGATACGAATATTTAGATTAAGTACAAACATTTGTTTGATTTTAGATGATGTTTAAAACCCCAGTAGTTTACCCACACCCTCCCCTATAATAAAAAAAAAAACACCTTTCTCTAACCTTTATATACAGTACAGTAACACTTGCCTGTGTCTTGTAGACCCCACCCCCTGTTGAGCACACACCATTTGAAAACACCATTAAGGTACTTCCTTTGTTGGAAATGCATTAACTTGAAAACTAAATACCACTGAAGATGTGCCTGTAGCTATTACAATTGTATATTATTATTAACAATAGCTTGTGGAAGACTCAAACGCTAGCTTGTGGGGTAGTAAGTATTTGTCCCCACATAGACTTCATGTGTTGTGCTCCGATGACCATCAAAGCTGTTTTCCTCTTTCACCTTTACAATCAACGTACCAACACTGTCCAAAAGGTACTATTTTCGAAAGTATAAGCACTTTTAGTAAAAGGTCAGTGAAACACTGAGTATTTGAACTTTACTTTGGTTGATAAAGCAGATAATAATAAAAAACCTCATAGAATATTAAGTTGCATCAAAAGCCCCTGAGAATCATCTTGTAAATGGATCAGATATCACATTTGTATTCAGCTTTCAGTGTAACGAGCCCTAAAAATTTACAGATGGCGCTCTAGTGCTGATGCAAGCTAAGGGGCCACATCTTTAAGAATTAGGAAATAACTGGTTACTGCTGTACAAACTATGTTTGTAGAAGTGCTATAAGGTCTTGTAGATGTAAACATTTATCCTGCTTATAAATTTCATTGTCCAGAACGACCTGATGTTACACTGTGCACATGATAAATAAATCACTTACATAGTCTTGAATGTGTTCTTGACTGACAGTCAACAGTGAATAAACGTAAATTATTGCACAGTATAAATAAACATCAATGTTATGCTCAACTGATGTAAAACCTGACCACCAAGCAAACTTAATTCAGGCCAATGACTGTAATCCACTTAAAAGTTTCTGTGTCTTGCATAGTATTCGTCTATATGCCATGGACATAATTCACTGGAGGTGAATGCTAAAGTACTTTGCATTTAGAGGGGAAGGTTTTTGAATGAGGATACCAAACAGTTTGAAGAGGGAGAGTAGATGAACAGCTTCTATCTATCAGGCAGGAAAGTGGTGTTGTGTGTGCTTCTTGTAAAAACATTGTATTTTTGTTTGACAATAAAGTTTTTCTGTTTAAAGAACCATGGCAGAAGAAAACCTCTATCTTAAATTCTGTGTTTTTCTTTCAAAAAAGTATATGAAGTGTATGGAGTTAAAAACAAACTACTGTATATCTCACATTTCTATTGTGAAAGGGGTTTGTAGACAGGGACAACATCCAGATCTTTTATTGGAGAAACTCCCCTTCATTCCTAAGAGAACCCCTGCAGAGATTGAACCCTCCCCCGCGCCCTCACCCACATGACTTCCTGGTTAATTGCCTCCCCCAGCCTTCTCCAGTCAGTTTACCATAGGCTCCACATCAGCCCCTCCACATAGCCTGTCCTCTTTTACTCACAGACAGACAAGTAATAGACAGCAGGAATTGTTTCTCCTGTTAGTCTTAAGCAGTAGGAATGATGTGTAGAAGGGTTTATGTTTTCATTATTTTTTTGATCGATCATTTTTCCTTTTTTATAGAGAAAGTTTGAGAGAGAGGGTAAGACCTGCAAAAAATTGACTGGGCACCCTGCATTAAGGCCTTAAACTTAGTGGTGCTTGCTCTTTCCCAATGAATGTTATTTGTTCTAACCTATTGAAATAATTAGATTTTCCCCCCTCCAAAGATGATTACATGTATGGCTCACTGAGTTCAGGTTTTAGAGAGTTAGTTAATGAGTCACAGAGTTGACCACATCTTGAGAGGGTTTCTGAATCTTCGTCAATTCTAAATTTGAAACAACTCCCTGCCAGCTCACTAAGGAGTTGATTCACACTGACTTCCTGGAGAGAATTTAAGAGCACATTATTGTTTATTTGCATGAGAAGCTGCAGCTCCAGTCCAAAATATCACTGGATAATTACACAAGAGGGCCACACAGCCCATCAGTAATTGTGTCTGAATGGAGAAGGTTCCAATTGGGGCACACTGTCACTTTATTTTCCAATAATAATACATTTGGACTAATTCCTGTGTTCACTTTCATTAGAAAACATGAGCCCATACCGCCCTAAACAGACATGAAAAGTAATTATCTGTGCTTAAGTTCTCATGTGGTGTTGGTCCATGGAGTTTGTTGTCAGAGAGCCTTTATTTGTATCAAATTATCTATTTAGCAAGAAGAACCTAACAAAATGACAGATTAAATCATGGATTTTTTCTACTCAGATATAATTGAGTACTTAGCTGCTAAAACAACACGTTTTAAAGATTAGGAGAGTCAATAAAATGGGTTTACTGTCTTTACATTGTCTGTAGGGGTTTAGCACACTAAGCCGATGCCCTTTAGATCAAACTCAGGGCAGAGGTCACAAGGTCAAATGGAGGCTTATGGGTGGAATGTGTAACATCATTGACCTTGCTATGATACTACACTCACACATTTTCAAACCTATCCATCTGGACATACTATCCCCCCCCCCCTTTCCCTCTATCTCTGTCTCCTACACAAACTCACACATATATACATACATATATTAATAGTTGGAGTGGCACACAGATGCCGCGCACACACACTCTAAGCGTATGTAGCCATTCGAGCAAAGCAGATGTCTTTCTCAGGTCTTATGTCCTGGCCCATTACACATGTTTAAATATTGATCTCTACAGTTTGTTTGTCTGGATTTACAATTAGATTATCTAATACAGATGGGGCACCAAACTAAATATATTTGATTCAGTCAACTAGAATTTATAGCATGTTAATTATGTGATGAGTGAAATAACATCACAAACCATTGGATTTTAGAAGACTTATTTTCTGTACTTCTCCAAGTTACATATATTTGTATCCTTTCTGACAAATAAAGATTACAGTACAAAATTGCACAAATACAAGACTGTTACATTTAACATTGTCAACAGTCATCATAAAAGCTACATTTAAATAATTTTGTATGATCAGATAATTAAGTACAGACTACACATGTCCTAACCCTTAAGTAGGCACATTTATTTAGATGCAGGTTGGATACGGTGAAAAAAACAAAACAATTCCAGATTGGGTGCCTCATGCAAACCCGCCAGCCTTCTTTCAAAGGTGACTACTTCACCTGCTGTTACAATACTTTATCACCATCTTGTGGCAAGATATTGTACATGTAGATTAAACTATATGTAGTACCATAAATGAATGAATCTGTATCAATAATCTCTCTGTGGCACGTCATGCAAAAATGGACAGACACAGAGCTACCTGAGTTAAATGCCTCAAACATTCCCAATGTCAAAGGAGGACAGAAGTTGTCTGAATCCTACAGTGTTTTCAAACCAATCACATTGCCATGAATGAATGATGTGAGACAAAGTTACAGGTCACTACAATTTTATAAATGCAATATTTACTTTATTATTAATCCACTGCAGATCTGTAACCAACTGAAATAAAGAAGGAGATTTGAAATATATTGACATGGTGGCCTTTGGCTCAGAAGGTCCCTTTCATGTTTACTCTTTGAAAACTTCAAAAAAGACTAGATCTTTTGGGTCACTTGCTGCCATCTAGCGTCCATTCAACTTGGTGAGGCTCATGGGTTTGAGATTGCATTGCGATTATCCAGATTTAAAAAAAATCTCCATCCCACTAAACAGGATGCAGAAGTCAAAACAATGAAAGACAACCTCTTCTGACAGGGTACTGACACAACAAATGCAAAGAGAGTTACTGATTTACAGTTTTTCCAAAAATAAATTACATAGAAATTGAAGAGAGCGATGTACACTATCCATTTGTGTAACGTTGTTAACCTTACAACCACCATGGTCATTCACCTGGCAATGTATACAAATCATGCCGACTATAGGCTCTCTGGGTGTATCTATCGAAGTCATGATTTTCCTTTGTATTGTTCTTCATGACTTTGCTCAACTCTATCCATGACAATGACAAGGAAATGGCTGGTGGTCTACTCAGCACTTCCTAAACTAAAAGAGATCACATTAACATAAAGTACACCAACCAGCCTTTTTTTCTCCAGATTTATAAATGTGAGCTATCCCAATATCTCAGGCAGTTCACCATAGTATCGTAGGTATTGTGGCTGGCTGTTACATAAACTGTATTTAAACATACATGCCATGATTTTATTTGAGAATATTATACATTTCATGTTTTAATAGTAGGATACATTCTATATTTCAACAGATGTGAATTAAAACTAGAATCTACTCTGCCTGTTACCCCTTCCTACATCAAAAGGTATTTGGGGCATTATCTGAAGTGTCATGCCATAAATTATATATTTTGGGATATTTAAATGTTGCTTTACTACCCATGTTTACCAATGCATTGATCAAATGACTATAGGCCACTAGGCCAGTGAAATGGCACGTTTCCAAGCTTCACCGTTGCAGTGAAAACAAAGACCGTTTTATTGTGTTCTTCCATGACACGACTTGCGAAAACCCCTTTCAAGCAACGTGAAATGGCGGACCTGGGAGAAAAGGACAGTGAAATCTGAACCGACGATAGAAAAATAAACATGAAATGTGGAGCGGATCTCAATCTAAAACTGGATCTGGAGCAACATTTTGCTTCTTCCAATCCTATTCTTTTTTCAGACAGCATTATTACAAAAATTGTGTTGGATAAACGACATGACAAAAAAGTAATACATTATCTATAACACATAACCTAACTCAATGTTTTGATTTTCCATAGTGCTATCTTAAATATTATGATTTTAGATACAAAAAATACAGTAATTTAAACACAAACCCCATCTATCTCACACACACACACACAGAAACTTGCATAATTGCGTATAACATCTAAAAATCTGAATTTCGGATGGATTTCAGGAAAATTGTTGCTCCCAGTTACGTTTCCTCACTGGAGATTTGAAACATCCATCCCTTTCTCTCCTCCCCCTCTACTTATCCATTGCATACCATACATGGGCTTGCTTGAGAAGAAGTCTCAAAATGGAGAGAGGCGGGTTGAGGACTTGGGAAAGCGGGAACAAGGAGTGGATGAAGAGTGATGGGTGGGCTGGGCTATGTCCTGAAAACAAACATAAACACACTCCACAGACATACACACACATGCACACTACACACACATGCACACTACACACACATGCACACTACACACACATGCACACTACACACACATGCACACTACACACACATGCACACTACACGAACATTCACACTCCACACAAAGGCACACATGAGGAGATACAGGCTGCTAGGAAACACTGGTCTTTGGAACAGTGATCAGAGCAAATTTCCCATTCCAATGTCCTAACCTATTATTCTTCACCTATCCAAGATAACGCTGTTGAAACTAAAATGAAACTGTGGTTGCTGTAGGAAACTTGAAAAACCACTCCCATTCCCTCTGAGAAGAAAGCCAATATCTGAGATACATTCAGGGCGAAAATGTAACAAATGAGGAAGTTTTGGTCCATCAACCGTTACAAGAGGTCTATCAGTGTTTATTTTGTTTATGCTCTCTCTGTTCCTTTCTCAGTGGAAAGTAAGCTACGGTATACTTGTTTTGTTATTCATGACCAGGTGGTGAATTTAGGGAAATAAGACCTTTCACATTGTAAAGCAAGAATGGCAGACTTAACATTAGTACACAATCAAGGAAGTAGCTCAATGTAGGTCATGTGAATATCAGAAAGGGTCATAATATACTTATTATACATTTTTAGTTCAGTCTTTTGACTTAAATCAGCCTTCCAAATTCAAAAAACAATGCATAGGCAGAGAATTTAGGTTTCCAGAGAGTAACATCCAGATCTACTTCCTGAGTCACATAAAGAAACAGGAAGTCGTGAGAGGCCTGTTCTGGCCCAACCATAATAGTATGGGCTGGGTGACTTTAAACAGCTCTACAAAGAGGTTCTAGTTTCCCCTCATTCTGCATCATGAAGCTGAAACAGGACCACTGAAGACTTAGCCTTAAGCTGTTTATAGCTCTCTTGCTTGTCCTCATTGAACTGAGTGTGAGAATAGTAATTACTCTTCAAACAAAGAGAAGGGATTCAAATTTCATGGCCAAGTATGAACCTGAGGCTATGAGGTGAACTGTCATCATGTTCTGGTTCACATGTATCTGCCTGAACTGGAATTAGTAAAATACTTGGATTTAACTCAACGGTAGTTTTTTCTTGCTTGTATGAACTTTTATCTAAATGCAACTTTAATGATGACAGTTAAGTATTATTATAAAAAAATCTTTATTTGACAAGTGACCCCTATTTTTTATATATATATGTTTCCATTTTATGCATTGTACCAAAAAGATCAAAATGATCATAAGGAACATCAAAACTTAAAGCACTGTTTTATGACTAAAGTTGTTTAGTTAATCAGGTTGTTGGAAAATGCTAAGCTTGCAAAGATGATCCTTCTGAGTCAGTCAAGTTTTGCAGGTAGGTAAAAGCTCTCTAAATGAAAATGAGAAAAAAACAAGCATGAAGAACGTTCTGTGAACTAGGGCAAGATTTGTCTATTCCCCTTAGACTCTTTAATGAGGCTAACCATTAAACAGAAGCAGGTTAATTAGCCAAATCTGCTCAGCAAATCAAGTGGGCCTCTCCAACGATGAGTGGCACATATTTATCAAACCTGCTGGGAGCTCAATGTTCAGAGCCCCATGCCAGATCATCGATAATCTAGTCGTCTCCAAATGATACAGGAAATCAGAGTTTGACTTCATAAAGACAGTCTCCCTTGAGAATTGGATGCTGACATTACATGGTTGCTCTGTTTTGTAATGTTGTTCAGCCATGGCCCAAGCCTGATGGCAAACGATTTGTCATAAGCCTGAAGTGTGTCCACTCCGTATTACTTTCTCTGGTGAAAAACCTGTTACAAATAGAAGAGAAAGGCCATATTCTGGATCCCTGGGGACTGCGGCATCAGCAAGGACATGACACCAGTTCACAGCAAAGTGCAAAAGTAATCTCAACATCCCATCTGTTATGAGAACATTATGACACCAGTAAAGCTGTCACCCCGGCAAGTCCTATGCAGTCAGTTCACACCCAAAACAGATAGTGTCATTGCTCGCTAATGGGCTATAGTCAGATTGCAGTCTCCCTAACTGTCTTCAGGGGGAAAACATTTAAAAGGGAAACATAGGTAAGGGAGGATTGCTTTAGAGGCACAGACAGTTGACATGTGAATGCGTTACATGGAAAATGTAAACCTCCCCCGATAGAAAAAAGACGACATATAACTGCATTGCAGTGCGCAACAGCGACCAGGGCAGATCTAGCACTCCGACAAAGGGTGGCGGAAGATCGCCATGACTACCGGACCAATGCTGGTCACAGTGTGAGGTTAGTGTTTCCATGGAGATGGACCAACTGAACAGTAATCTGTCCTTGTTTATGTGCTGCAGAAAGAGTGAGGTTGGAAGGAGAGTCCTGTGTATGTGTTTGAGTTCACTACAGTATCTCCAAGCTGCATTACCATCATAATACCATTCTCCTATTAGCAAATCACCCTTGATGCTCTGCAGACAAACTGAAACCACGGAGATGAAATGACGAGGTAACCTTCCACTAGGGCATGTGAAATCAGCTGTGCTTAAATATGTAACAATCATTAGTGTGTTGGATGTTTGCATTGAAGACAATTAAGAGCCAGATTGGGTGTAGCTTAAGCTTATATTATTGAATTGTGGGGGGTTTCACACCTGAATTCACATCACATCATCAATTCTCACCTCATATATAATAAAACTTCCTTCTCTGTATCATTCAAACAATACAGTCACACCTGGTTGGCTAAGGCTCAGAGTGATAAATTGGCGGGAGCCAATCCCAAACTCCTTCCCTCTCCCAACCCCCTTCACTTCATGAATATTTAAACCTAGCATCCTCCCAGATGGCCAGAGGGGGGAAAAGAAAGATCTCTTTGCAATATGACCCTGCTGCTCCTGTCACCCCCCCCCCCCCCCCCGCCCCCCCGCCCCCTACATGCTGGCCATCAAAGAAGGGCACGTTCACACATCCCTGGTGGGAGAATGTGAGCTGGCTGGCACAGTGCCTTCTAATACACAATAGGACCTCTAGGGAGAACGTGAGATGGCTGGCAGTGCCATTGTGATACACAATAGGACCTTTAGGCTCTCCACACGAATCCCTGGTCTTCCTTTTGTTTTTTGAGCCTGGTGCTATAGATCGCCACAAAAACATGTGTACATTTATTTCCCCCATGCAGTTCATAACCCACTTTATGCAATTGCTCAGTGTCTGCACAGAGGCAGTTGATATCATGACCTTTCACCTACTTCTCTGTAACATGCATTACATTTCATGTAAAAACAGATGAAAGAAAGATGCAATCCAAATGTTTATTTCCCCAAAAATTGTGGCTTTAACATGTTTAGAAAGATACATTGGCCAGGCAGTGCGCATCTGAAATTGGGCTGATGATGTATATTGAGCAAACTAGCCACAAAAATAATGACCAGAGAAACAAACTGTCATCATTTTCACCATGTCAAGGTGTAATACGATTTAGTAGATCAAGCGCTACAGTGGTGACTCGAATGCTGAAGTGCTCCAAATAAATATTTATTTTTCCATTTAAACACTTAACTGAGTACCTGAACTCGTCATGACAACATTAACATCTTACTGAGAACCTGTCCTAAGCTAAGCAGAGAGACACATGATTTGCAAAAAACACTCAATTGTAAAAATATAAATAAACACAAAAAAACAAAAACAATCACATACACGAAAGACACTTAAATATATATAATAGACACACAACAGTTTATGTTTAGGTAAATATTGTGTATAAAGAAATCCAAGCAAATGTTTTCCCCTTAGTAATGTAGTAAAGTAACACATAGGAATTGGAATTGGAAGGGCCTTTGTTAACTTGAGATTGAGACATGTTAGAAGCTTGAAACACAGTAACTGTGTGACAAAATGTCACCTGTTACAAAAGCACAAATATAGCTAAATATAGATTATGTCAATTTTCTTTGTTCATAGGACAAAGTAGACCCAAATAGGTTGTTCTCAGAGATTACCTAATTCATTCAATGCAGGCGTGTAGTGACAACACTGATGGAGAGAAATCACTTGATTTACTGCCATTTTGGTGCCTTGCTTAAACCCAACCAGATTGAGGCACTGTAATAAGGAAATTAGTTCAGTTCATCTATAAAAACCTGGCAATTATGATTGATGTAAACCAGGCTGACTTTTGTAACATGATCCCAGAAATCAGTCCTTAACAACACAAATTGGGCCTTATTCACTAACAACATCTGGGCTGACAACCTGTAAATATGGGTCTCCCCGAGGACCTGTGTTCAACACCGCTGAAGTGAAGGAGTGAAACGTGATCTACAGAGATGGTTCAAACGTAACATGAGGAATGCATACACTCTTTAGAGACGCTATATTTGACTTCTGCAACGTCAAACTGAAAGAGAAAGAGTGCGTTTTAGAATGATCTTTGTGTACCAACACGGGTGGTTGTCAAAGTTCAGTTTTGCATCTATGATCATGTTTGTGAAAGATAAGGATTATATTATACCCTAAACATAATGATGAGTGCATTCTATAAAGTATATCCGTTAAATGCTGGAATATTAAAGCAAATAAGTCTTTGAACTTACTTGTTGAAGCTCAAGTTATCTTGGAGGTTCAAAAACAGGCTGTTTGCACTAAGGTACACCTTATTCTGTGATGTCGCCACCCAGTGATCAAACAGAAATACCCAATATAAACTGGTTCATATGATTAAAACCATTAAAACTGAGATTGCGAAGAGAGAAAATTATATAAATGCTAGAAACTATGGCTACAACGATAAGAATGATAAGAATGGTAAGGACACTTTCAAACAAGTGCTATTGGTAACTGATCTATATTACAGGTGATAATAGTAGCCTGTTGTTGTATGTAAATACATTTCGGCTTAAAATGCAGAATTATTTTTAAACACACCAATCTTACAAGTCATGCGTCAACACAATACGTTTTATGCAATCATCTGTCAATAAGATAAAGCCTTAGCCATATCAACTATTGTTTTTTTCCTGTAGAGTACATTCCATAGAAATGTGCATAATGTACCATGTAGTTAAACAGTATTATTGCTGATTTTCTCCAGCTATAGTCAATGGTCATACCGTCTTTACTATGTTCTGGGCCCTGATTTTCCGGAGTTTCAGGTAACCAGGGTTCTTTGTCACTGCCTCTCCCAACTGCCAGACAAAGAAACATAGAAACAAGTAGAAAAATACATAATACAACCTCTAGATTCCTTGCAGGTTCGACAAGTCTTTGGATTTCAATTGCGAGCCTCCCACCGTCTACATTCAAGTCAAGTTCCTCAGTTGTGCAAAAGTTAAGGCAGTATTTTCCCATTCATATAATCTTCTACTGAGCATAAAGACAAAAATAACCCAGTACAGGTTTTTTAATGATGTGAGAGTGAGGTTCTGTGACAGTGATGCCTTATAGTGGTCATACTGAACACTGACCAGCTCAGATTCTGCTGAGTAAATAACAGATGGAGACTGACTGCTTTTTGAGAACACTGTGTCAATGAATGCTTGCCAATTTTCCTATTTTCTTGATCTTGCCAGAGATGGCTATTCATACTGTAAGAAATGATTTTCATAATTACAAAGATTTAGATAAAGCATTCAGACAAGGATTTAGGTTTATTGTTTTAGGACAAATTGATACAAATAGCCACAGTTCACACAGAATGGAATCATAACTTTTGTTGTTTTCGTAAGTGACTTTTGCATGTCCTTTAATGCTAATTTAAATTAAGAAAGGTCCTAATTGTCTAAAATTGAGAACTAAAACTGAAGTCCATTTACACTGTCAAAGCTAAACATATTGGTTGACTTCAGATCGAGCTGAACAGAGCCCAGGCCAGTGCAAGAACTCCGACTCCCATCACAGAGGCTGGTGAGGAGAGATGAGGGAGCTCACCATTTTGGCAGCCTGAGCTTCTCCCTCAGCTTGGATGATCTTCTGTCTCTGGTCCTGCTTGGCTTTCTCCAAGTAGAACTGGGCCCTCTGCGCCTCCTGCTGGGCTGGAGGTGCAAGGACACCACAGTGCAGGTCGTAACACACACAAAACATCAGTGGTTCCCAACCCTGGTCCTCAGGGACCCCCTCCCCCCTGTCCTGCATTTTCTAGATGTTTCCCTGCTCCAACACACCTGATTCATTCATTTGAATCAGGTGTGTTGGAGCAGGGAAACATCTAAAACATGCAGGACAGGGGGTCCCTGAGGACCAGGATTTGGAATCCCTGCAAAACATCACCTCCCCACATGTGGTTTGAAGTGGTTGGGGTCTTTGAGGCCACTGACCCAGTGTGTACTAACATGTTAGTGGCAGTGACAGAGGTGTAGTTAGGGTGAGTAACGTGTGTGCGTGGAAGAGCTCACCAACTTGCTTGGCCTCTACCGCAGCAGTATGCCCCCTGCTGAAGCTCAGCTCGGTGATGGCCACGTCATCAAGGATGATATTGAAGTCCTTTGCCCGCTCATAGACCTCTCGCCTGATGAGCAGAGACACCTGTACCATAATACATAACTCGCCATCAGTAACTGTGTCTACAAGCACCATGGTATTCTTTGGTATTCACCATGGTGTAGATGGGAGTGACATCATGCAGCCTCCCAGTGCCCCTGTGTAAACAGCTATTTAACTGGCTTGATCGAAGAGATAAAAATGGCACTTCTGACTGAAAACCCATGTTGATGGCACGGTTCCCCATACTAGACCACACGCCTGGAGTTCCCTTCGTAGTACTGCTGTACCTAGGCTCTCTGGGTGATGAGCTGTGAGGCGTTGAACTTGGCCACCACACTCTTCAGCACCTCGCTGACGATGGAGGGCAGCACCCTCTCATCGTAGTCCTTCCCCAGCTGCTGGTACATGGAGGGCAGGTTGGAGGCCAGAGGCCGGGACAGCACACGCAGAGCGATGTTCACCATCTGCAGGTCTGGGGAGAAAACAAGGATGACAGTTGTGAGAGGCCTGTAAGTGATTGTCGTTGATTATATCAAGCTGTAAGACTAAATACTGTTCTGGGGGAAATTGGTGTACATTATGTAATACAAATTTGTGGTATTTGTGGGCCTGTAAGCTAAGCGAGTTTCTACCTTGGTTTTGGACCCAATCATATACTGAGTAATAACTAATAAGTGCCTGTTAGCCTACTACTGACTGCTTTGGCAAACGTTAGCTGATGCGTGGACCCTTAACTGTCTACTTACGACATACAGTAGACTCGTTTTATGCCATGCCAATTGACAGTGGATTTCAAAACATCTATAACTTGTACCCCCATAAATGTATGAGACAATTAGTGTAATAGGTTAAGAAGAACTTTTGAGAGGAGCATGTTGGGATATCTAGGGTTTGTCTCATTTTTATACATTACGTATCAGGTCAAATAATGCATCATATTTTGTGTGAATGTACAGATGTATAATATTTTATAATTCGTGACCATATTATGCAGTTCCATGTCAAAATATATTTATATATATTATAAGTCATATTTTTTACTCATTATGATGCTGATTTATCACATAAAAATACATTACATTTTGATACAGTGAAATGTAAAATAAGCCAATTCGTGGACTCATACCCGGTGGCAAATAAGCCCCACCATACATAAATACCATTTTGATTGAACTTATGTACTATTTTAGAACACGTATTGCTCTTGGGCTCTCAAGTATCAGGCATTCGCGGTGAGACTCACACCTTTCAACCATTTCTCACGGTCTCACGCAACACCTTGTATTTCTCATGCATTTTAACAATTTCTCACGCTGACAAATAAGGGATAGGCCCATTGTCCCGCTATATAAAATTAATAGAAGAGGCGCAGGCATACAGAGGGAAGATTTCTGCCGATTTGATAGTGTCAGAAAACAATCAGAAACATAATGGGTAATCCCAGGGTAATCTCACGCAAACATTTTTTAGAAAATTTGAGAGCCCTGTTAAATAATGAAAAACTTCTGTGACTTTAGAGAATAATCATGGTGATTATTTTCTCTTCACCAGGAGATGGCAGCATATCACTATGCATTAAACTGATATCCTGTTTGCATTCACCTAAGAAAACGACCACATGCCATGAAAACCATGGATATTTTCCAAGATGTAGCCTATTCATCACTTTGTGAGTTTTCATATGATGCTTTCAGGAATGTGGATTATTATCATACTCAAAAAAGCTACTAGTAGGATGGATAACAACACTTCTATTACAAACATTGCACAAGATTTGCTTACAAACATTAATCAGAATCAGAATCAGAAAGGGATTTTATTCGCCATGAATGTTTGCACAAACAAGGAATTTACTTTGGCAGGGAGGTGCATACATTAAACATATAAGAATATTGAAACTTAAACATGTGGACTAACTATACAAAAGGAGCAAAGTCTAGCTAATACTAAGGGGGGTCTAGCTTATACTCAGGGGAATAAAAAATAAAATATAAACAGCCATAAGATAAACAACTTACATTAAGATAAACAACTTACATTTGTCAGTGACTAAACACGGAAAGAGCTTATTTGACACATGACCTACTGTGTGACAGAAAGGACTGAGAGGAGTGAAGGACAACCATGACAGATTGTCATCTACGTTAATGGAACCTTATTCTTCAACATCACTTCAAATACTTGTGAGGGATTGGCATGTCAGAATGTAAACAACCCAACCTGCCTTTCTTTTAACTTTCACACAAGCTTATCACAGAAGATATGTACATATTACATAAGTTGCCAGTTCCAGACATTGCAAACTCCCATTACTACCTACATTACCCATAAAACTGTGCCAGCTACGCTGATTGAATAGTGATTTAATTGCTCTGCAATCTGACTACATCAAGAGATTAAGAGAAGCGATCTGGTTAAAGCCTTTTCCTCGAAACATGGCTTAGAGAATTTTCCATTTAGGACCAGAAAAACCTAAACTAACAACATATATTAAAATAAACAATGATTTGATCAAGCCATGTAATGCAAAGGATGAATCAGAAAATAATGTGTTAAATGTTAAATATACTTGACCACTACGCTGAAAAGATCTGCAGGCAATCAAATCCACATGGTAGACGTTTTATCAGAGGTAGCTGACATACCAGAGGTCTTTTGGTTTTTGCAATAGAGTTCCTGACTACAGGTGCAAGGGATTTGTGATTTTATTTGAACAGAGACAAAGGTCATTCAATTGCCTAAATGTATGTACGTATATCCAATCAACGTATTCTATATTCAATCAGTGTATTTTTGTCAGACAGCAAAATGACAAGAGATTAGGGTTGGTTTCCTTGAATTAAATCAGAATGCCTGGCTGGAGACAAGCACTGGCCAACAAGAGATGGGATAACAAAGAGAGGAGTGTGTGAGTGTCTGAGTTTGAAAGACTGAGAAAGTGCAGACAAAACTAGAGATTAAATGATTGAAAACAACACACATACGACCTGCATCCAGCCTTGAAAGAGGTTGCCCTGTCTTGCCCAGTTATTATGGGTCAAGACATTCCATACTCATTTGCTTTTTTTTCATAATCAACCCAACAATCGTGTGAGTGGAATTGAGTCCACACAAACATCTGGCCAGTATGCAAAGGAGCTTAAAGACAGAGTTTACACCACTCACTCACTGAAGTCTTATATTGGTTAAGACAGACAAAATCCGTTCGAAAACCAGCAAATGGAGAAAGTGTGCAAATAATTCCCATTAAACTTGCATCAACATCATTGTAGCCAAACATTGCCAGATGGCATAAGCTTCTGTCATACTGTTTTCTGATTCAGGAAGATGATTTAATCCTGGATTGGAGAGCTGACTAAGCAGTATGGTCTGCATGCAATATTTTATAACTTCAAATGACTCTAACGCTACAGAAAACAGGATGTCCTGTAGTGGACATGCCTTTCAAGCTATTATGGTAGATCTAGGTTGTTTTGGGGTTGGAGGTAATTGATCGTCAAAAATACATGAAACAAGGCATATTTGGTTATGAACAAAGTTTTAACGTGCGTATTGAAGATGGCAAAATCATAAGGACATGTGGGTTCATTTTTCCTTTTTTCAAGAAACAGCTATGCCAAAATATTTTTTTTCAAACAGACAGACTGTAGAAAGCAATACAAATTCACCTGTACAGGATTAGCGCTTAACGGGCAACCCAATATTTTTGAGCCAGTGAAACACCTTGCTCTTGAATGAGAGGCATGAGTCTGCAAGAGAAAAAACAAACCACTTCTGGGTGAGAAAAGTATGTTTTCATGAAGGACTGTTGGAACTGAGAGGCTGGCTGATCTGTTGTTGTTCCTGGATATCTTGAGGACAGGGACAAATTGGGGTCCTTCAAGGTTGAGGTATAACACAGTTTGTTGTCAGTGAATGATTTTGGAGCAAACCCCCTAAATGAAAAGTTTTGATCCTTAGTGAACCCATAGTGAACCCAGTATCTATCCCAGGCTCTGCTGAAATGTACAGTATGTCTCCAAGTAACTTTGTAGAACTACAGTATGTGTGTGTTTCCACATGGTGAATAAGACTTTGTGCATAGTTATTTGGTTAAAACAACACCATTAAAACAGTGGGTTCCTTTATGCTTTTCTTTTTATATCATTTATTAATGTATTTATTTGATCTGATCTTATGTCACTTTTTTTTTCTGCTTCACATTCTGACCCGAAGGGCATGCAGGTTTGACAGCCACGCATATGTCCCCCTCGATCCACAGCTTCCTCTTCCTAGCACTGCTGTCAGCCTGAGCTGGGCAGACTTGAAATTTGGCACTCAACTCACCAGACTAGCGGGACAGACGTAGAGAGAGAGCCAAGCTTGCTGGAAACATGTCAGGATTTGAGGACATTTAATTAAATAGATCTCCACCAAACCCCAGGTGGGGGGGAAAGACTGGAATGTTTTCTTGTCCTTGTCATTGTGAAATTGTCTGTGAAATGTATAACGTAGGAAATATAGTAATTGATTTTTTTATGATCATGTTTTTAGTAATTATGTTTTTGTAATCAGTGAAACAGTGTCAAGGTGCCCCATTCAGCTCTCACCACATCTAAGCAGTGCATCTAAATTGACTGCATAGACTCACACAAACACAAGGCCTGCATGCATGAAACGTGCAGGCAGGCAAGCACGCACACAGGCTGGCAGGCAGTTAGACAGACAGACAGACAGACAGACAGACAGACACTGACTGACTGACAGGCACAGGCCGAAAATAAGGCAGGCATGCGTGCACGCAGGTCTGAGTAAGTGAATCATTGTAAATTATTACTGTGGGTGCTCCTCTTAGTGCTATGCCACTTCACCCTGTGTTAGTGTCTTTCAGTATCTTTAACATTTACTTACTGGGGGCTCCCCTGCTGTCTATGCTAGTGGGTACTCAGGCATGGCAAGGCCACAAATGTATGATATATAACCTTTGTAGCATCAAGCTCTTTTTGAAATGACATTATGCTAATGTCATTAAATGAATTATGCTGACAGATAACAAAGAGAACAAAAAACGAGAGGTGGTTAGTGTAAAATGTTTGTCCCTACGGAAAAGGAGTACCAGCGATAAAATATGAGGGTAGTTGAGTTCCTTCTCAGAATTTGTCAAGCTGCGGTCTGTGGTGAATAAAAACAGCATGTTACGTAATATATAACTGTGATTACTTAACATCAGCAAGTTACTTATTACTTGCACATGCACGCACTCACATGCATGGGTGTGTATACACACGCAGGTGCACTCTAGACCTTAGAGACCTCATTGAATATATCTGTGTAGAGCTCTAATTTTGTGCTTACAAGGAATGCATGTGTCATTTCTAATCCTTACTCCCCAGTAAGGAGCAGAATTCAATCCTTAATCGATTCCCAGTCAGTTGTTGCCGCCTTAGGGGCCAACAACATACGCCCTTGGTAGAAATTTATGTAACTGACAAAATGGAAGTGAATGAGCTGGAGGGGGGCAGAGAGAAAGGGGAGATGTTGGTAAGTCATCCTATCTATCAATCATCATAATGGGTTCTCTAAAACTTGTTGACAAGAATCTGAAAACTAATTTAATTCAATATTGATGTTTTAAATGATCAAAGCTGACAGAAGCCTCTGTTTGATTGTCAAGTGGCCACTGGATCTATGCAAAATAACACATTTTTCAAAAAGACAAAGAACCAATCAAAGCATTTCCAACAACATTTTATTTGCATCCATACCAGACTTGTCCATCCTGTCTTTCTACAGTTCAGAATATAGGGTGACTAACATCCAGCATTCACAGTTTGCAGCATTTCAATGTCCCAATTTCAGGGATTATGCCGCATAATGTACCAGGTATTATGTTATCTTTGATGAAGTCCCACCAAGCTCATTAAATGGAAAGGAAATAGTGTGCACCTGAAAAGCATCATGCTTTGAAGAACTGATTAAGTCTGAGAAAGCCTAGCTGTCTGTCTTCAGGCCAGTCAATCACAATTACAAGCCCATTGAGCCCCCAACAGCTAGGGCTCTTCCAGACTGACTTAGTTCAGTGGGATTCAATGTACTTATAGACTGCTTCTTGATAGGCTTCTAGATGGAGAGTGCCAGTGTTCTTTATTACAGATCTTAAGTCTGAAAAAACACAGCATTGTGCTATTTAGTCATCTCCTGGCCCTATTACCTTTGTCCAAAGTTAGTATCTTAGTATTAGTTAGTATACATACAATAGGAATAAGGAATAGAAACAGTGTGTATGTTTGTAGATGCGCATGTGTGTTTTTGTTTGTTTGTTTCATTTCTCACAAATAGCTCCATCTAATTCTGATGAACTAACAGTGAACTTGTTTGGCCCTTTTTCTGTGCGTCTCTTTTCTCGTTTGAAAAATCAATAAGATGAGATCTTTTCAGACTGTATTGGATGCAACAAAGGTTATGATAAGGTCAGGAGAAAAGCTAAATAAAGTCCTACTCTCTGTCAACAGCACACAGATGCAATTTATGGTAATTTGAGCTTGCTCAGTTTTGGGTTACACCATCTGTGTAACAGATTAGCTCTCTTTCTCTCTATGGTGAATAAAATATCAAATTTCAGTAATTAAATTATAATCCTGACTCCACAACAGACATGTGTAATAATCTAAAGGTCTGGGTTTGAGCATGGGGATCACAACAGTCCTGTAACATGTTTGACAGAATCCCGTCAACAGAATCAGGACAGTCTATTCATGTCATTTAGCATGTGTCAATGTTGGGCATACAATAACTGCACGCAATAAAAATGGTGAAGAGGATATAATGAGCACTTGTTTGGCATTCTAGTGTAGCCTGATTCAATGTGATGTATATTATCCTTAAAAACGACTGAATAAATATTTATCCGATGTTGGGACTGTTGGCAGATAAGGACAATAATCTAAGTTCTGATTGTTTAGAAAATAATACATGGGTCAATTTTCTATCATTGAAGTTAGTAATTGTTTTGGTTATATTATGTCCATATTCAATTAAAATATTTGCCATACCATGAATAGCCAACAGTAAGACTGATAAAGACTGCCTCCTTTCAATGAGATCGTGTTAATCATTATTACACGATGACTGCAGTAACTCAATTTCTCAGCTCAATGAACTTAATCAGACTCCCCTGTTCTTGTTTGAAAAAATTGATGGCGTCATTGCAGGCTCTCCATAGTGGTACAGGCTACTAGATGTTGGCTCAAGTTAAAATATCATGGTGCCAACAAGACCAAATGGAACAGCCTATTTGGCTGCTCATCTGTTTTCTGTATTTTTATCTTTCGGCACTAGATATCACCTTTATTTTGAACTTGCATAGGTTTTAAGAACTTGCCTGCAGCTAAAAGAAAAATATTACAGGTTTTTAAGAAATATTCGTCTACAAAACCAAGTTTCTAAGCATATGTGAGCAGTTTATTTATTTTAGTGAATATAAATAACATTCTGTAGCCTACTTCTCAATTACGCCTCCTCACCGAAAGATGCATCTCGAGGTATCAGCATCTCTCACGTTGATTGAGCCTCTGTTCTCGCTCACGATGCGAGGGGGCACGTGAGCCGGAGAAGCTACTCGGGATCTGACTTCGGGGTATGGGACGGGGAGAATCAGTTTATCGTGACCTCGAGAGAAGAGCACGACATAAACTACAACGATTTACAGGCTAAACAGATAACGTCTAAGAAGCGTCCAAGAAAAAGGGGAAGGGTTAGAACAGCGCCTAGCCTTTGACTACTGTTGTACGGGACCTCGTTTCCGATGGGATAGCAGCTGGATACAGATACAACAGAGCGTAAACTCGGTGTGCAGGACCACGGCAAGGGACAGCTCCTTTTCGGATAGTGTCAAGTCAACGTTTAAGGGTTGATCGTGGAGCTGACCTCGTCGAGTTCATTTTAACCACCTACCAATTTCATTATGTATCAGGGGCATTCACAGGTAAGTTAAATATTTTATTTCAGTCTTATTTCATCTCTTTTTAACCGTTGCATATTACACGTGGAGAACACAGAAGGTGTTCCTGAGCCTTTTTGTAATTGCGATTCGTTTATTTTTAATTATTGCACGTCCACTGATAGATCCAAAAACACAAACATAGGTTACACTAACTCTTTAAAATGTCTCTACTAAAATGAAGTGGGGATGAATGAAACTATCCCATCCGCTGCAGTTAAGGAATTGGCTATGCTACTAACACTTGCAGGTACATGACTGGGCAGCAGGCTAGCAGCATCCTGTTCATTTTCTAGAAAAAGGGTCCATCCCTCAGTGGACCGAGAACACTTTCACCATTCAGTGATCCTGAGCTGTGATTTATGCTATTTGTCTTTGAATTGGACTAAAAAAAGAATTCGGTTAGAAAATAATTATCTACAGTAATTTTTGGAGACTGGAACAAATGAAGATTATTTGTCCATCAAGGGGTAAAGTGGGTTTAGGGTACCAATTTGGGATTTGTTTTGCTTTCCCAAATCTTAGTAAAACTATCAAATGTAACCATGCAGATCAGTTATCAAAGGCAAAACACAAAAGTTACTGTCTATATATATACATGTCAAGATAGCTCTGGATTAATGGCTGTACATTGGGTTGCTGTGAGGACATTGTCAGGATGTTAAATGATTCCAAGACATATGCTGGAAATAGAAACAGGGGCTATAACTACAAACCACAACATGGAAAATAAAGACAACCACTTCACTGCACAAATAACTAGTTGTTAAGTCTGTATGAATAGAAAGCTAATACATGTAACTAACAAAGATATGTCAATAATTGTTACACTATCAGCACATTTAATTAAAAAGATCATACAAATTAAACACACATACTGTAGATACATGTAGAAACTGAAAAAGGGACAAACAACATCTGAAGTCCTGGAGTCTTTTACATTGATCAAACCAAACAGTGCACAGTGCAAACAAAAAACGACTGCTCTTTGATGGAATGCTAGAAACAGACAGATATAAAAATGACTTTGGTTTCCAACGTGAGCTAGTGAAAGTATTCTACACAGAAAAAACTTCTTGGTGACACAAAGTCACTACACACATAAGTTGTCCGGCACATTACTTGAATGGGTAATATAAAAAAATGTATATACAATTCTGCAATCAAAATGGATAAAATCTTAAACTTCCTATAACTGCTGTGCTTGCCAATACATTTTGTAAACATGGAAGCCGTGCCCTCACTTTCTTATACTAGGAAGATAAATTGTCTGTGTTACTAGTCCATTTGACATCACTGTCAAAGGCTGGCCTTCAAGGGTTGATGCATTGAGTGCATATAGGTACTTTTGATGGTTTGAGCTGTGAGGACCAAGGGAGCTGATGACTTGAAACCTGAAGTTTACTGTTTTGTCATCTAAGGAATAAGCTATGTGAGAAGAAAAAATGGGCCAAGCGCTCGTAAATATTTCAAGTCTTCCGGCACATGTGGTATTTTTCCCATTCTGGATTTTATAGACCAAGCATTGCCTTAAGAATTCTGATGCCTCAACATTGTAACATTTTAGTAAATTAAAAGCCAATTTAAGGTGCCACCTCAAAAGGATTTGAATGGGTCCAATTGTATAAGTCCTATTAGAAAAGATATACCTGCTCATGCCTGAAGAGATACAGCACGTTATGACAAGTGAAAACCTGGAGTTTATGTCGTGGTCTTTTTTTTCAGAGAATGATGGTAAAACAGTACCAGAGAGACTCCATTTACAGCTACATGCAGTTAAGTGCACAGGGAGTCTCTCAGAGTCAGTCTAGAAGAGTTATTTGCTCCCTGGGCTGTCATCCTCTTAAACTGGGAGACAATACTGCAACAACTGAGAAAAAACTACAATCACCAGATTCAGGAACAAAAACATCATGCTAATCTCACTTCCTCAATCTCAAACAAAACGAGCCCATATGATAATTGGCAACCTCTCAAATGTAAATCTCAATACTATCTACTAGAAGTTGACGCAAATAATCTTTCAAACATACACAGTATGAGCATGTTTCAAACCTGTGCTTGTAGAACAACCACTTCTTTTGAAAAAAAAAGAAGCAATTTATGGTTGAATGCATGAACTTAGAATTAATGTATTAATTCAGATGTATTGCCACATTATAAACTCATACTTGTTCTACATGTATTCTTTGTAATGGAAAACATAGAGATCAGTCTTAATGCACATCAATGTGCACAGCAACCTAGGCCTCCAAATGAGTAAGTGCACTTCAGCCACGGAAACTGGAAAAAGGAATGACACAGTCGCCAGAGGTGGTTATGAATCTAAATGTTTACCTTTCATTCTTCATGGTGAAGTGAACACCGGGACTGTTAACATCACTGCTGTTTGCCTGACATACAATGTCCTCTGTGTGTTTCCACAGTTTGGATTTTTGCACCCTGTATTGTTAGACAGATGGAGATAGAGGGGGGGGGGGGGGGGGGGGGAAGGGAGACTAGCCAGAAAGGTGCTGTGTGATGCAAAAGTGGTTGTGCAACCTTTGACCTCTTAATCGACTGGGTCTGTCTACTGATCCCTGGATCAGCAGATGAGCTGTGTGTGTGTGTGTGTCTGCATTTGTGTTTGGTAGTTAATAGTTAATAGTTGTAGTCACACTCACAGGACCAAGGGTGTGAATAACAACTAAACAGATGCTGCACATTTACACCATCACTTTATTGTATCTGCACATTTAATGTCACATAAATGGATTCACCTGGGACTTCCTTTTATTCTATGAACAGTCTCATTGGAATATTTCGCATAATTTGTCTAGAAAAGCAGAGAAGCAGTTTTCCGTCACAACAGTGTTTGGCAAATACTATCTCTTGTTTAGAGGGAGACTCATCTCTCAAGCTCCCATACTCTAAAGCGAAGATATGATTATTATTTCAAGCTTAAGAATAGGCTTTAAACCCTGGCCAAGTCAGCTGGTCGTGCATCAACATATTAGGACATAAGCTGCAGTAGGATCCACTGAATTATCCATTAGGCTTAACACACTTGGACAACGGGTAAATATTGTGTAAAGATACGATTTGTTTCAACTTTAATTTGTGTACCGCTATTGTGCGGTGCAGATCGTGAAGAAAACATAATAGACAACATATGACGGATTTCTCTAGATGTTTTGAAAAGAACTAGACAGGATTAGGGCCATGTCCTGGTTGCGTCTGTATTGCAGCTATCCTACCACATTGAAGACTAGACCTGTTGCTATGGTTCACATACAGTATGTGAATAAAGCCTACATGGTTGTAGGCCCCTCCTGTGATCTGCTGTCTCCCTCCTGGCATGCCACGTCTAAATGACTTGTCATGTCCACAAGCTACAGTAGACTTGATTTGTCTACAAACGGTCACTATGATGGGTCAGTCAAAAGCCACATAAGACTCAAAAAGTGACTCAAAGTGAACAAACTTAGTGAACTGACGAGTCGAAATTAGTAGAAAAAAGTAATAGGGTCAACTCCCAGTGGATTGTACAGCTCATGTGCCCTTTGAGAAGGAGCACTCAACCTACAGTATGTAGCCACACTTGACGGTCTCAGTAGAAAGTGCGTGAAAAAAATGCAATTTGATTTTTTGATTCAAATTGATTCGATTTTTTGAATGGAGATTCAAGTTGCCTTGTGTGGGCTGGGTTTGATATTTCCCCTTAGGACACTTAAGAATGAATGTATATTTATAATGAGCATCCTGAATTTCAGGGATAGGGCAAATCTGACCTTGGAGTCTAAGCGAACACAAGAGACTTAGGGCTTGGGGATGAGATGGATTTTCTCAAGAGGCTGTGTTTGGAGAAGCCTGTTCCATGTTATACAGTGCAGAGTACATTATTTAAAATGCCATCACCAGTAAGGACTAAATTGGAATACCTCCATTAATACATTCAAAGTGAATTGTTTTACAGTGTTGAAGTTATATTTTAAAATGTTTCAGTAGAATACCAAAATCCCCATATATTTTGCAGCTCAAATTTACAAAAATTACAAAAGGATATTTTTGTGACTTTCCCTTCTTTATGTTAAGCCTCGGGCTAGTTTTCGGAACAGTGAGTTCAATTCTGCTCCCCTATTTTCCGTTGCTCTTCACTGAACATCCTTAGATAGTCATTTCAGAAGACGTCTTCTCAAAGAAATCCTGTTCACGTCCCCTAAAAAGATTCAAAGGGCATTAAATAATCCCCCAAACTCTTTATGACTCTGCCAAGTCAAGGTGCCCTTTCTTGTGAAAGAGAACAGTGAAACCAAAAGAGGGTTTTAACTTAACATAGAGTACAGAATAATAACAACTTAATGGAAAATTCATGTTTAAAACGTTTTGTTGAATGGACAGAGAAATATAGTATAATCCCAGAGTTTGTCATTGAGGTTACTTATGAATCAATGGGAGGTGCAGGACATGCACTTCTCTATGCTAAATGTAAACACAGAAAGTTTTAGTTAGTGGCCACATACTCATAGTCACATACATCTTGTGGAAGGCATTATATCAATACAAAAAATTATTTTACAGTGAAGGGCTTCATGCATTGAGAAATAGTTCTGTTGTTGTGGGTGGTTAGCTGTGGTGGTTGGGTCTGAGGTTGTGAACCTCGTAGCCAATGGGCTTCATGTATTTACATATTCTAGGCCTCTTTGGAATGGTTTTGATTTGACAGATAGCTCAATAATAATGTCACAATCACTTTGTGTGGTCAGCCTGATCAAAGCAGAAAGGATGCTACGTCATCATCCTTTAAAGAACCTGAAGGCTCTAGGCATTGATGTTCATCATGCATTCTGCCAAATTACCTGATACAAAGCAGATGCTCTTTGAAGGAGCACATCAATGGAGTTTTGTGTAAAGAAAATAAATTATTTGCTTAATTTGGAACAGTTCATAATCCGGACCTATAATCATGACTTCAGGCTACCAGAAACACACATTTGCCTTTACTACACAACTAACACTTCAACAAGACAACTTACTTAAAGTATATTTCTAAGACAAGACCCCTTACACAAAAGCAGATGTATTTATTTATAGCAAGAGAGTTCATAGACAGTTACAAAACCCAGTGAAAGCCCAATAAAAGTTAAATACTTTTTCGTTTGTAGTGCAACACAACTGCCTTTTGTACTTCAAAGCCTTGCAATTAATTACATCTCGTATATGACCACGCACTGTTGGTCTTGTACATGTCAGTACCCTAACCAATAAATACATTTACTGTAAAGCTGAAAGTTGGTAGTTTATATTTTACAGAAATTATTTGTTTGAACCCTTTGAAACACCATAATAATGAGATGGCACCCTTTCGGAGCCCTAAAGCTATTCCACACCTCACTAACAAAACTAAATGACCCCAGTGACCCCCAAGCCAGTTAACATCCCCTGAAGCTGTATGCATTTTCACCAAATAGATACAACTGTAAAAAAACAACCTGGCAGACACCTCTCTCTCTCTTTTCCAAATGGATAATTTTCACCCTCTCTTTGCTGATTAGAAGTTTATAGCAGAACGTGGCGTACAGATCTGACATCTGACACATTGTTTCAGTTTCTAATAGCTGTGTCTACAAGGGCAACTCAGGTTAAGTGCTGTGAAAGAGTGAGCGCTTCTTTGCTCCATTGGACTAATTGGACAGTCAGACTAGAAATGCTTTTACGGGCCTATTCTGCGGAAATAAATATATTATCCTATAGTTAGAAAGTCTACATCACCTTTAAAATGTAATAAAAAATGTAATGTAACTACATTTTGTTTTGATCCAAATCTGAGGAAATGTGGACTCTGAACTAGTGAGCTCCTGTAAACCTATACGCATGTATTTACACAGGTGGTTGTTTATTCCAGTTGAAGATCTTTAAAGCCACCACTAGTCTTTCTGGAGTTCCTTTTGTACCAATGTAACCATACAATAGATCAGGCTTATAGAGCATCTGGATATCCTCTTAGTAATTGCATACCTTGCTTATTTCAGCACCTGCTGACACGAACAGGTAGTGGAAATGAAGAGAAATTAAAGAAATGGAAGAGCCTAAACAAAACCTCTTCTCATGATCTTTGGTTCATTCAATGAAACAAGAGTGAGGAAAGAACTCCTCTGATAATCCTGTTGTGTGTCCTTTCTATCTTCTCTAGGGCATCTGTACAGTAGTTAAAGCCAGCGACTCAGGCAGAAATAACCACAGTGGGGATGCTCTCATACAAGATTAATTAGAAAGAGTGCTGCCGGATTACTGGAGGATATAAATACATAAAACCTTTGGGTCAAATATTTCAGTCAACACATTTTTCTGCCTAACTGACACTTGCGAAAGGTGGTGTCTAGAGGCGCGTCCCTATGCACCCTGCTGTTGCCCTTGGCTGGCTGTCTCCTGCCGATGTTACCCAGCCTTTTGGTTGCATGCTGATCATGACATTGAGGAGATGAGTAAGTATTCCTACATAACTGTGAATTATTAATTCCCCTCAAAATAACACATAGAAATACATTCCATCCTGTTGTAATTCTTCACAGAAAATGCTTCTTTAGCCTTCCACTATCTTTATGTGTCCTTGCAAACAACAAAGTATTGTCCAGATTCTGATCTCCCATATGTCCTCCAGCCTTTTAATAACAAGAACAAAGTAAGGGGTCACCATAACTGTGTGTCTCTGGTAATACCATATTTTGACCTACAGTGCCAAGAAGACTCACAGAAGTAACACTGGTTCACTGTTAGAACAGTTTCATATCCACAGTTTCCTATCCATTACATAAGGTATTAGACTTGCTAATAGGCTACTAAGGCTACAATCAGCAGTCACATCCCTTTGTCATGGCATTCTCTTATCCTGACGTAGCAGCCATATGTGTCATGACCAAGACGTTTCCCTATGATTGTAATAGTGAAGTATCGTTGCAAATTCTTGGTTTAATTAGATACTGTGGAAAAAGCTATGAGCTCTGTCCCAGATCAGCCCTGCTCAGCACCGCCGGGACTCTACGTGGCTGATGGTTGACTGTTTGCTCAGCACACAGCTGGTTTATTTTTAGGTCTGAGCCACAACAGCGTCTCCCAAATCGCAACGATGCTAAAGTGCTTCACAGTCGGACAACTGGCATGGTAATAGACTCAGAGACGCAATAGTCTCAAGAAAAGGGGAAGGTGTGAGAGAGATGGAGAAAGAGAGAGAGGGAGGGAAAGAGAGAAGCAAGGAGAGAGAGAGACATATATATCCACTATCTTCAATGTTCCAAGCTAAACTTTAAGCCCTAGATATTTCTGTAGATGCTCTGGCACGGTAAGAAGACAGTGCTCACAATTCTGCAAAGTAACTAGTCTGAATCCTCTCAGATGAAGTTGAAGATAACATGTTACCGTTTTGGAGCACTGTGCTCTTGACAGAGAGTGATATAAGGATGAAAGAGATGAACGCAAGGGAGTTGGGAAAAAGGTCAAAGGTAAAGTGTGCTTGGCTGAGCGGAGTTAAAGAATCAAAATATCTGTGGAGGTTGTTTTCTCCATTCACTTTAGCCTTGTAACTGTTATTGGTGTGTCTGGGTATTTCAGAAGTCAGCAGAAACACTTCTTCACTTTGCAATGCAAACTCACGAAAGGTTCCTTTTAAGAAAAGCTAACTTTGAACCAGACTCGCTTGTCTGCATTTTGACTGCATTTTTGATATGTGGAAAAAGTGAGCAACAGTGTCTTTTAAAGCAATTGTTCACTACGTATCTCTATAACGTTCTTACATCAATAGGAGTTTACACACAGCTCTTTATACAGTAGCTATCCAATGTTCAGGTGAGTCAATGGTCATAAAATGTGTAGGTTGCTCACTGTCACTATGGGAAATTTCCTATCATCACTGGACAGTTTTTTTAACTTCCAAGACCTATTCAAGATCATATTATCTCTTTCAAACTCCCTGATATCATCTATCAACATTAAAAGGTTGTTTAAGGATTGATCCCACTATACTGTAGATCTAATCATTAAAATGCTGGACGTCCTGCTGATATTGATCATCATCTGGGCTATTGATCTTCATGAGTACGGAGAACTACCTGCCAGGTGTGATGAAGAGTGTATCAAAGCATCCAGCTGTTTATATATTAACAGATTTTCTGTGATGTGCATCTGAGCTTTCTTATGACTTTAATGATTCACTCCTGGTCTCTGTTGGATTGAAACTAACTTCCAAAATGCTAAATAAAATGGTTCTAAATGTAACAAATATCATGCAACAACATTCTTACCATGCCACAGTTCTAGCAGATGTTATAAAGATGATCTGAATAAATCATACTTTTATTAGTGTCTTCTGTGTTTACCAGAGCATTACAAAGCCTTTAACACATTACTTTGACCCATGGTAATTATAACATCCCTGCTCTCTTAAGTGCTCACTGCATCTGCATTAATGTAGGCTTGTGTGTGTTTGTGTGTGTGTGTACCTTACTGAAACCAATGTTGTTAAAAGTATTAGTGACATATAGTTGCATCCTATTCCCTCCAAAACTGCCACTGTGAAGGTTTTGAATTGCAATGAGTAGTTGACAATAAACAACTAGACTTTACATAGTTGTATATAGTAATTCCGTATTATTTATGTTAAAAGACGGCAGTGAGGAGAAACTTAATCTTACACTGGAGCAGGGTCTGTTCTGGATTTTTCTTCTGGGTGCTTTTAGGGATATTGACCCAAGAGACTTGTGGCTGCTTAGTGGTTATGTCATGTTGCAGTCTGACCTAACTAGGTCTATGTGGATTATTCCACATCAACGTCATGTTGGAGCACTGCTGAATGCTGAATAAATGTTAGAAAACTAAAAAAGAAAAGCAGGTCCATTAATGCCTACTACTGTTCCTGAGAAATAGTTGCACCAACAGATTCAGTCTGAATCAGTATCCTAAAGTGAATGGATGCTTTGTAAATGTCCTCACTAAACTATTCCTCTGCCAATTGATTTGGTTGGCCATGCTGTGTTTTGCTGTCAATAAACCAATATTCATGCAGTTTCATTGAGGTACTAACTAGACCTGAAGATATTTTCAAGCAGATATCTGGCCAATATGTTAACTAAAGAAACATGATATAAAGAATAGAACAAATATATTTGTGCACATACAAGAAAAAGCAAGAACATTACATTAAGCTGTATGTTAATATCTTCGTTTTTTAGGCTGTGCCTAAAGGGCGATGTTCCTCATTGAGTTCAAAGAAGGGAGACATACTCTAGACTTACTCCGGCATTGTTTTGGTCTTGCATTTTATTTGACATGTACTTTAAATTCTAAATACTTTCCTCATCATTATGTATGTGCACATCCAGGCAGTCCCCAGTCCGTCAGGACCACAGAAAACCATATTTCATTGAGAAAAGGTCCATCTCACTCTGTGGGATATACACTACTGCTGTGACACGATGTGACAGAAGAATATGACGTACAAAAGAGTTTTGGAATGATTTCAATTGAATATCACAATCTCCATCTGCTAGCTTGTGTAACATGTTCAATCTTAAGCATACAGGTATATTTCAATAATCCTTCTTCATACGATATGATACAACACATCCAACATACAGCATACATCCGTGTGGAAAAAAGCTTTGGGAAATCAACCTGATTGAGAATTGGAATAGGAAGGATTTGTGACTACTGACTTAAGTCATTGTTGATCTCACTGTTGTAGGGGAAAGGGGAAAGGGCTGTTGCCATGGTGCTGAAGGAGCTTCCGGGTAAAAAGGCATCCTCAGAAGGAAACCCCCTCCTCAGCGTGACAACCAAGGTGGGCATGACAACCACCATCAGGAAGCAACAAGCCCTTCCTGGTTTGGTATACAGTAGTAACTTATTCTTTATTTTGCTATATTGTTTTTTATCACACATTATCCGTTAAAACTCTGCACATGTTTTTTTGAATAGTCAGGCAGTCAACCTATTCACGATAAATTCTGCGTCAGAGGGTGTACATAATTCACAAGCCCTCCAGGGATTTGAATCAACGCTGTCTTATCACCACCACAACTTGTGCTTGGAGGTATGCTTGCTGCTTGTACAGTATGCATTTATTGCAAGTGATGGCTTAAAGCTTTGTCTTTCCCAAAAAATGAAATACAATAAATGTAGTTAATTCTGAACATTTCATCATCCATTTGATGATATTAACATAAAATTAGCACAATTCATTTTTACCCCTACCTCTCAATATCACTCCTCTTGCAATTAAAAGGCAACAGCAGATCCCCAAACTGATGAACCAAATCAGAACCTCAATACTTGTCAAATGACAAACCAGTAAATGACAAATCAAACCAAAAAGTGGCTCAGCTTTTACCCTTTGCTTGACTGTTCCAAGCGTTCATCTTTTGATTAGGTTTTCTATATATGTTTGTCTGTATAAACATGTTGTTTTCATCCAGCATGCCATTATTCTGAGCAAAGTGAGTAAGAAATCTAGAATGCTGGCCTTTTAGCAAAGACTTTTGCTATTGCTCCGGTGTTGTGTTGCCTCATGATATATACATTCTGTTGTGGCTTTGGTTACATATTCAAGTCACAAACGCTTTCAGTTTGAAGTGTTTTTAATTCCCTTACATATGCAGATTGCGTAAATGTATTTTATGATATGTGTGTGTGTATGTGTGTGTGTATGTGTGTGTGTATGTGTGTGTGTATGTGTGTATGTGTGTGTGTATGTGTGTGTGTGTGTATGTGTGTGTGTATGTGTGTGTGTATGTGTGTATGTATGTGTGTGTGTATGTGTGTGTGTATGTGTGTGTGTATGTGTGTGTGTATGTGTGCAGAGTACGGTTATGTGAAGATGTGTGTGCTGTTCGTGTTTCATTAGGTTCACTCTTTTGTCTGAGTCTTTTGTCTGTATTGGTGGCCTGAAAACCCTCTATTAAGAAATTGAACATATGCCAACAGGCCCTTGATGGACCTCTACATTGTAGTATTCACTTAATGAAAAATGTGCACTGGGGAACACCTTACTTGAGATTACTTTTACATGACGAATGAAAGGAGGTTGGGGTACCGTAAAACCTTACAACAAAAATGGATGGTCTAGTAGTTGCAAAAAAATATTACAATTTGAAATTACCGTAGCTTACATTTTTGGAGGAACGTTCATGTTTCTGTACCTCATCATAAACTGCAACCGTACATTCATTAAATAACAACACCCCTTTTATTTGATCCACTACACTATGGGATGGATGTCCAGTCCCATTCATGTTAGGGTGGTAGAGTTCAAACATCTCGTGTGGATAAGGATGAAAAAAAGAGCGCAGATTGATGTCAGAAAGGGCTACCACCAGGGATTAAGCCATGCTTAACAATCAAGTGATTATTTGCCTGTGATTTAATTTGATATCAGTGTACTGGAGTGTCTCTTGTGTGTGTCGAAACATATTAGTATCCAGCTGTCTTTTGTTTATTTCATGGACTGAACGGAACAAAACTGAGTTTTGTCAAAGATGGTTGTGTAACAACAATAGGACTTTTTATCAATCACCCACATGCACACATATGCAGATAAACACATACAAACACACACAGATATATATTTTTAACATGCATTCAATGTTGTGACATTTCCACTGCCAACTATTCTACATCCAGCGACCAAGCCATCCAATAAAGCCTCTTCATGGTCAACTCATTTGGAGAGGGTGATCATAAAAGCCATGTAAAATGTCTTATTAAAAATTAATGTTTTTTGTAATGGTTTGGCGATTCCACCAAGAGACAATTTTAGCTCTAGGTCACCCTTACAGTAATATCAGCTCCAATCACACAGGGTCCAGCACGAGCAGACTCCCATGTTGTCACAATCAGGACCGCAAACAGGCAGAAATGCATTTCACACACACACACACACACACACACACACACACACACACACACACACACGCACACACATATGCACACACACACACACACACACACACACACACACACACACACATGCACACACAGCTACATGCTACACAGCTACAATCAAAGTTACATTTTACATTTTGTAAATTATGTGTAGGTGGCTCACTGGGTAAGAATGCAAACCCTACTTACATGTACCCTTTGGAAGATGCTTCCAACAGTCTCATTTCATAGACTTCAATCCAAGACTTGCATTTTGAATTGGGAATGTGTCCAATCCACTATGAATATGATCAAATAGGCTGCCTGCTTTTAGAGTTTAGAATAAAAGAAGATGAGCAATGCAATAATTTGGTCTAAGAGATTTAAAAACATGAAAACATTGTCTGCTGTACTTGCATGGTTGCAATTTAAGCTTTTATGATACAAAATACATGTTGTATTCTATTTAAGGTTCTCTTTGATCAAATTGGTTTTGATTTCAAGTAGTTTGGTTGGTGTTTCACTTTCTGTTTCTTGTCTTTTAACTGTCTGGGATCTCTGAAACATTCTAGAATATCCATGTTGTATATGACTGCGCTATACGATGCACGTATCATTCTTCAACCATCATACTTCCATTTGGTGTCATTTAATGTCACCTCTCTTTACCCAACAGCTGGTCGGTGAGCAGCAAGAGAGCCGCCCACTGCTGAGTCCCTCCATCGATGATTTCCTGTCAGAAAGCCGCATCGACGGCCCTGTGGCCCGGCTGGTCACCTCCAACACAGCAGGTATCCTCCGCAACTCATTACACACCATTAATCTGCTCCATTTCTCTTTCTACCTCTTGCTTTGTCTGTAAAATCTTCTTCTCGGGCTTTGCTTTGCCTTGACATTTATGCCCTGATTTTTTTTTCATTATTATAAATGTTTCCCTGAAACAGATACCATGATAATATCTAAGAAGTCAATAAGGGTCAAAGTGAATTTGCTTGACTTAAACCCTTAGGCTCAGTGGGAAGCATAGGTCATCCTCAAAGGATTCTTAAGCCATATAAGCCAGCGTGTTCCATGGTGGATGAAGCAAATCATTCTACTACAAGCCAGCCATTCCTCAGTATGAGAGAATCATCCTCATAATCAGTATTCAGTTAGACACCCTTGGAAAGCCATATTGATTTCCACCAAAACATAAAGAAACACTCAAAACGGGCTTCAGTTCTGTCCACAGCCTTGGACCTGGTGGACCTGAGTGAGCCTGGGGAGAGTTCCAGTGGCTTCAACAGCAGGAAGGGCAGCAGCAGGGCCCGTCGGAGCCCCACGGTCCCCAAGAGGGGCAGCGCCAAGAGCAGCCCCCGCAGGAGGAGGCCCGAGGACACAGAGCTCATCCAGGTGGAGGTGGACCGCTCGTCCCCAAGCCCTCGCACCCCAGAGAGAGTGTCACTCGATTCAGGTCTCAGTTAGTGCTCACGTTCCTGTCTATTACAACATGCATTATGACTTTGCCGTACCCACCTATACCTACATGGTATTACTTTGATGAAACTGGTTGTGTCATTGTATGGTTATCATTTCGGGATTTATTTCGGCGTACAGGCTTGATTGGACAGTCCATATTTCTTTTCATGCTTCTTTTCCTTTCCCATGTCCAGTCAGTCTCTCCAGCTCCCCATTGGACAAATGGGAGGAAGTGAACCTCCAACCGGAAGGCTCCCTGAACAGTGGCAGGAAGAGAAGATTCGAGAAGAGGTGCACATCACAACACTCCTCCAGCGAACTATTGTGGTAAATAAAGCACTTATAGAAATATGCCCTGCGAAATGTAAAACTGAGTTGCATGTGATGTTGCTTTTTCATAGAATTTGATTTGATATGGACTGCCCTCTACTCTCTCCCCAAACAGGTCTGCAGATTTCAAAACAGATCCATCCACCAAGAACTCCTTCGAGGTCAACAGCATAGATGATATTGATTTTGTATCAGCAGCACAGGTCTATGTTTCTCTATTTATATCTGGAAAAATGAATAAAATTACTGTTACTGATACTGACACTGGATTGGAAAAAGGAAGCAGGGGGACATGTTTCTGTCTCTTAGTTTCCACAGGCTTGCAAAGGAGGTGTCAGTGACCTCTCACAGTTAGAGCTGAGGGTGTTGGCTGACCTGTTCCCTTGTGTTATGTCTGTGTGTGTGTTGCCATCTGTGTTCCCCAGGACTGCTGCGTGGGCAGAGAGAGGCGTCTAGGCCGTGCCCTCCTGGCCAGAAATCAGTCTATGGAGGATGAGTTTGTGAAAGCAAAGGCTGCCGTAGAGGTGAGACAAACACAGAAACACACACACATTGTGTAACAACCCAAGACTATCATCCATCATTTAGAAAGACAGTATCACAATATCAGCATCTACATCTAGAGTTACTGTCAGCTAATCTAGTGTCACAGATCGTATATCATCTTGGATCAACGTATAATTCCACGATCAGAGATATATGGACCCACCGTCTCATACATCATTTCAAAACAAGCTTATCTGCACAGCTCAGAACCACCGAGTTGTAGTTTTAGGTGCCTGACAAAGGAAGGACCAGTGAGACAGTGCCAGATGAAGATGGAAGAAGGTGTCGATGACCGACGACAGGACAGAGAGTGAGAGACTTATAAACTGACGTCAGCTGGGAGAAGAGGGAGAGGTAGATGAAAAATACATAGGGAACTAGGAAGAATGATGGTGGACAATCACACGTGGTAAAAGAAGGAAGGAGGAATGGAATGAGACGGAGAAAAGAGGGAATAGGGAGAGGAAGACAAGTTTGTGTACCAGCTCTGTTTGAGAGAGAGAGACTTATTGAATGATGACTGGAGGAAGTGAGGAGGACAAAGATGAGATGGGAAAGAGTGAGCTCCAGTAAGGAAGAACAACAGACAAAAATACAAAAAAGGTGTTTAGACAGAGGAAAATCACAGATAAAATAGTATTACATGAAGAGTCACTTTCCTACAGAAAACATTAGACCATTACTCTTAATAATATGGAGAATTGTCCTGAATACAACTGTCAGTTTCAATATTAAACCCAAGTCTTACCGTAAACGGACATAATTTGTATTATTGTTATTACTGTAAATGCATGCCCTCGAGGCATTTAGTCAAATGTGGATTCTTGCTTCTAGCTTTTTTAAGAATTCTTGTCCATTGTCGTTAAGAATTTTTGTACAATATGTCTCTTTTGTTTTCACATGCATCTCTAGTATACAGACTTTGTGTCTGTACATGCCCTTTCTCGGCTCCTGTCTATGTGTTCGATGTGAGAGTGGAAACTTAATCCAGTGTGAATAATGGCTAAAAAAGGCCAAAGCTGATAAGCTGAGTTTTCGTCACACAGCACAAAGGAGTCAGGCTAAAATGAGACGACAACACTGTCACATGACTCACAGTGTCTATGTATAGGCCCAGACTGAGGCTAACTACTAATGACTGGATAATAACAAATACTTTTTTCCACCATTGTCCTCCACCTCTCTCCTCCTCCTCCCCCTCTCAGTATCCACATTCCTCCTCTACCTCCCCTCACCTCTTCCTCTCGGTGTGGTACCTCCTCTCTCCTCTTCCCTTCACCTCCTCTCAGTTTTCTACCTCCTCTAACCCTTTTCACCTTACATATCTCCTTTCATTTTAATGTTACTGAACTGTGTGCATACTGTGGTATCATTTCAACCTTACTAATTGTGCTGACTATTCAGTCAAATATGAAGCTACAAATCTTAGTTGGGTTACTTAAGTTATACAAGATATCCAATTGACTGCATGTTGCATTACAGTAATATATGAGTCTCTACAGATCACCTCAGAACAAACTGTTAGGCTTAAGCCTTGATTTGACCAGGGAATAAAATAATATGAGTTCCCTCATAAGAGAACTGCATTAGTGCGTTCTGCGTGTACGTGTGTGTGTGTGTGTGTTTGAAAATGTTTCCATTAATGGGACAAATGCCACCATGACTCAAATAAATACAAAGGCTCATTTGATTCAATACTTGGAAGAGAAGCAGAACCTGTATTTTTATTGTATCCAACTAATCCTCTCTGGTTCAAGTCAAACCAAACTGCCTTTTACCAATTTATCAGAGCCAACTGGCACAGCCATCTTCCTTACTTGGCTAAATAGGCATCTGTTTTCCTTCCGATGAACACTATTTACTGCACTGTGCTTCCATTTCAATGAGCACATGATTAAATTATTCTGTTGGGTTCTATGGTTGGGTTCACTACAAATGTGTCGAATGAGACTCATTTGAACTGACAAGCGCTGGGAAAAATATGCCTCAGTAAACCATGAGAAATTATGGATTTTTGTTCTGGGTCCAATTTTCAGATTTTGAAGTACTGTTCTTTGTTTGAAGTGGTGTCACTAAGACAAACATGACGTTAGAACTGAAATGTTCTTCAAGTATTTACTATAGCTTGTTTTTTCATGTGTGGTATATTGAAATTCAGTACTTATCTAAGTTCGGTACCTTATCTCAATTGTCTTGTTCATCAACAAATACTGTATCTATGATCTAGTGGGGGTTACATATATTACCTCTAAACTTTTATAATGTAGGTATTGGGTTCACAATCATACGGCACACACTATTGCATGTTGTGTTAAGGGACAAACCTCTTGACTACTGGAGAGAGTTACTCCCTAGTTTGGTGGCAGTGATGTGTTAAATCTCTCTCTCCTTTTCCTTCACAGTCTGACACAGAATTTTGGGACAAGATGCAGGCAGAGTGGGAGGAGTTAGCTCGGAGGAACTGGCTGGAGGAGATGGACCCCGAAGGCCCAACACCCCCCACAGTCTCTCCAGTAGAGAAGGTACAAAGACCCTCCACGCTCATCCCATACCCCAATATGAGCCATTAATGTATGTAGTATTCAAAGACCAGATGATATATTAAAGCACAGGTAAACCTATCTCCAACCAAAGGGACAGTAATTCTGTATGAACACCAAGTTATGCATAACCCATTTGGTGAAGGTTAAGATTGGGGTCAACAGACACTTTGGGGAAATCTAATTCCTAGGGTCAGGTTTAGGGGTTATTTAGAGTTAAAGGTAACTCTTTTTTTTCTTTTTCACATTGCATCATTAATTCTATGAGAATGTCAGTAACAGCTTATGGGCATTTTAATCTCCCCCTTATGTCCTCCTGTGTAGCTCACCGTTCTTTCTATTGGGTAAACACAGTTTACAGCTGAATGAAAACTATTGAGTAGTATCAAACACAAGAGGGTTGATACTTTGATCTACGAAGACTCTCTCATCTATCTGTCACTGTCTGAAGGGAAGCAGGCTGCGCTGCGGGAATGCTAAAAGATGTCTGTGATCAGTGTATAGAAGAGGGCGGGGTGACGGAGAGGGAGAGAGACCATAGATAGCTGCAGAGAGAGAGAGGCCATAGAGAGAGCTGCAGAGAGAGAGACCATATAGAGAGCTGCAGAGAGAGAGAGGCCATAGAGAGAGCTGCAGAGAGAGAGACCATATAGAGAGCTGCAGAGAGAGAGACCATAGAGAGAGCTGCAGAGAGAGAGACCATAGAGAGAGCTGCAGAGAGAGAGATCATAGAGAGAGCTGCAGAGAGAGAGACCATAGAGAGAGCTGCAGAGAGAGAGATCATAGAGAGAGCTGCAGAGAGAGACCAAAGAGAGAGCTGCAGAGAGACATCAAAGAGAGAGCTGCATAGAGAGAGACCATAGAGAGAGCTGCAGAGAGAGACCAAAGAGAGAGCTGCATAGAGAGAGACCATAGAGAGAGCTGCATAGAGAGAGACCATAGAGAGAGCTGCAGAGAGAGACCAAAGAGAGAGCTGCAGAGAGAGAGACCATAGAGAGAGCTGCAGAGAGAGACCAAAGAGAGAGCTGCATAGAGAGAGACCATAGAGAGAGCTGCAGAGAGAGACCAAAGAGAGAGCTGCATAGAGAGAGCTGCATAGAGAGAGACCATAGAGAGAGCTGCAGAGAGAGACCAAAGAGAGAGCTGCAGAGAGAGAGACCATAGAGAGAGCTGCAGAGAGAGACCAAAGAGAGAGCTGCATAGAGAGAGACCATAGAGAGAGCTGCAGAGAGAGACCAAAGAGAGAGCTGCATAGAGAGAGCTGCATAGAGAGAGACCATAGAGAGAGCTGCAGAGAGAGACCAAAGAGAGAGCTGCATAGAGAGAGACCATAGAGAGAGCTGCATAGAGAGAGACCATAGAGAGAGCTGCAGAGAGAGACCAAAGAGAGAGCTGCATAGAGAGAGACCATAGAGAGAGCTGCATAGAGAGAGACCATAGAGAGAGCTGCAGAGAGAGAGACCATAGAGAGAGCTGCAGAGAGAGACCAAAGAGAGAGCTGCAGAGAGAAACCAAAGAGAGAGCTGCATAGAGAGAGACCATAGAGAGAGTTGCAGAGAGAGACCAAAGAGAGAGCTGCAGAGAGAGACCAAAGAGAGAGCTGCATAGAGAGAGACCATAGAGAGAGCTGCATAGAGAGAGACCATAGAGAGAGCTGCAGAGAGAGACCAAAGAGAGAGCTGCATAGAGAGAGACCATAGAGAGAGCTGCATAGAGAGAGACCATAGAGAGAGCTGCAGAGAGAGAGACCATAGAGAGAGCTGCAGAGAGAGACCAAAGAGAGAGCTGCAGAGAGAGAGAGAGACCATAGAGAGAGCTGCGGAGAGAGAGAGGGGGTGTTGATTTTACAGTCCTGCTTTAGAACACCTAACACATTTGGATCTTGCGGTCCTGTTCTGTTTAACATTTATTTATAGAGGAATTTCATTTTTTTTTTATACAACTGATGTTTAATATCGCAGAGTCATAAAACAATGCATAAATGATGATATATGTGTATGGTATTTGTTTTAAACAATACTTTAACATGCTGAAATATGAATCTTCTCAGTCCTTTTCACGGTTGGTACAGGTTAACAAAATATATTTTAAAGTTATTTATCTATATTGTTGCTCTCTTTATATATAGCTATTATGTTTGTGACGTTCATATGTTGTAGGGCAGAATTTGTCCTTGAATCACCATCTGAGCATATGGCTGCTGTCAACATTAGGAGTAGCGCTAACCCCCAAAGAGCTGCCCTGAAGTACCGGTCTGGGAACAGTTTCTTGAAATACAATACCAGCCTATAAAGCATGTTATGAGATACATGTGAAACGTCATGGAAAAAAGGGAAGCTAATTTGACTGAGTATCGCCCGGACAATATAATGATTAATGTTTGAAACTGCAGGATCAATGTTGTTGTTTTGTTATCGTCACATGACCTACAGTACGGTACATGGTTTAGGCAGCAGTGAAGCTGGACTGCAAGGGCTCAAATTGCTCTGGAGATCTTGTCTGTTGTGGCCTTGAACATGATGCCCACCCTCTAACCTAAATAGCTGAGGTCAGCACTGCTCTGCCATGTAATGGGATGATGCATAGTTGTGAGTCATACACATTATGGATATACATTGTGGTATACTGTCTGCCCTAGTCACTTAACAATGGTCTAATTTTAAGCAACTACGGAATAATGTATTATGCACCTATTGTCATATGAAAATTATACAAAATTACTGTCCATGTCCTTCTGACAGTATTTTATACACAGCTAATATTAAATACTGACAGCACAACCTTTCCAGTACTAATCAGTATCTGAATATTGGCAAAACATTTGAATTACCTTTCAAGGACTTCCCGTAGTTTCAACTGTTGTGTTTGGTAACTTGTCATTATATTTATGTATTTACTGTATGTTTAGAAGATCTGTGCTAGGGTTCATTCTTGATTTGCCTTAAAGGGTTACTTCTTTCACACCAATAACCCGTATCGAGAGTGGCCCAATGCTTTTGAAGAGGGCCAGCAGAAGGCCAGAGAGGGTGACCTGAACAATGCTGTCCTTTTGCTTGAGGCGGCCATCTTACAAGATCCTCAGGATTCAGTGGTAAAATAAAGGACACAAAAAATAACAGTGTTACTGTACATGAAACTGAATAAATGTTTGTGACATTTGCCCATAAAGAGTTGAACAATACATTCGGCAGTCATCCATCGGTTATAAGACATTTCACTTTTTAAATGACCATTTAGTTTAGGCTTGTAAACCTGTTGAGTTATATTTATGATTCAGTGTCCTCTGTTTCCTCAGTCCTGGCAGGTTCTTGGCACGACACAGGCTGAGAATGAAAATGAACAAGCAGCTATTGTGTCACTTCAGAGGTGAGACAGACTCTCTCTTACAAGATGCTGATAGACTTTTAAATAGACTTTTGTTTACATTTTACATTTAAATGAAGATGCCAGGTTAGATGGAAAAGGATCATGATATCACATAGTGATTTTATATAAATAATATATATCTCATATCAATACAATCATGTTTAGCCTACTGTATATCACATAGCTCATATACTGTCAATTTTACTTGAATTATTAATTATTTGGTCCTTTTTGACTGTTATAGGAGTTCTTGAAATGATCTGCCGTCTATTTCATCCACTTGACAGCTCCAACTAGTACAGTAGTAAAGTACTGGAGGAACTGTAAGAACACAGACAAACCACATGTAGTGTGGTTAACTGTGTCATCTCTCGTGGCAGGTGTCTGGAACTCAACCCCAACAACCTGCCAGCGCTCATGGCCCTGGCTGTGAGTCTAACCAACACAGGCCAGCAGAAGGAGGCCGGTGAGGCGCTGCACCGCTGGATCTGCCACAACCCCCGCTACAAGCACCTTCTCCTGGGGAGCAGGAGCCCGCTGCAGGGGTCTCCCGCCACACCGCGCAGGGGTCCCCACACACCCACTCTGGGCAGGTAGGGTTGGATTTGGCATTTGGTTTGCGGAAGAATATATTAATGTATGTGCAGTGCCCTGTGGTAATAGATTGATCAGTTCAATAGTTAAGACATTCAATATATTGAATGTATTTGATTTATTAGGGTCCTGATACAGTTCGTCCTTTTTCTATATAATAAATATTTCATATTCAATATAGTACACATGGAATGAACATTTAATATTCTTGGTTTAATAATGCATTGAGTAGACTCCTTTTTGCCATGTCTGGCCCCCCAAAAATTATAAAACATTTATATGCCGTTGTCTAATTCTCAACTTCCATTTCTGCTGACTTTGGTCAAACTTGCTGTGTCTATGCCCTTCAGCAACAGTCTTAATGTGCTCAGACTGCACAGTGAGCCGGCAATCTGAAGATGTGTGTGTGTGTTTATGTGTGTGTAACAGCTGCCAGCTGGCAGAGGTGAAAGGATTGTTCCAGGACGCGGCTCTGCTGAACACAGATGGAGTGGACCCGGACCTCCAGACAGGCCTTGGGGTCCTTTTTAACCTCAGCTCAGAGTTTGACAAGGCTGTGGAGGCATTTAACGCTGCATTATCTGTCAGACCAGAGGTACAAACAAAAACACACACACACACATGCACAAACACACATATTTTCATGACATGTTGGGTCTCCTTCCAGGACTACTTGCTGTGGAACCGTCTGGGGGCCACACTGGCCAACGGGGACCGAAGTGAGGAGGCAGTGGAGGCCTACACCCGGGCGCTGGAGCTCCAGCCAGGGTTCATCAGGTCCCGCTACAACCTGGGGATCAGCTGCATCAACCTTGGGGCCCACAGGTAGAGCGGGAATGAGAAGCTGGAGGATTTAGGTCACCACTGAGCGTTAGAGGCAGTATGAGCCAGTATTCATGTCATGTTTATCTTCTCTTCTCTTTAGGAAACCATAGTAATGTGAAAATGTCTCCCATCTCTCAATATTGGTGTGCATGCATGTGATATTGATGAGAAGGAAACATTTAAAAATGGCAATAGCAAGATTTGCTATAATTGTTCAAACTGTGCAGGGCTGTGCACTGTAAACATCCCCTCTCTTCTGATTGGCCCTCCCACAGAGAAGCAGCCAGTAACTTCCTGACAGCACTGAATCAACAGAGACAAAGTCACCGCCAGACTCACCAGGTTATGTCAGCCAACATCTGGGGCGCCCTGCGAATTGCCATCTCCATGATGGACCGGCCAGAGCTCTACCAGGCTGCCAACATCGGAGACCTGGACCTTTTAATGAGGGCATTCGACATGGGGGATATGTGACAAGGTATTCTGGAGCCCATAGGGAAACAATGTGCCAGTAGTTAAGGGGTTGCCAGTTTGGCCAGTGGGTTGCCAAACATGGCTGCAAATATGATGTCCTTCAATATGATGTCAAGAGAGTGTATTTTAGGAAGTGGCTGGTGAATAGTTTGTTATAGAAAGTAATAAAACAGATGAGCTGAATACTGGAGGTGAATGACACCCAAGCTTTGGATGCTATCATGGTGGAAAATGAAATAACTGCAACAATCTCTAGGAAATATAAACAACTTTACTAAATCTTTACAGTGACTGCAACCAACTCGCCGTATAATACAAACAGCCATAGACTAAAAGCCAACCACATAAACCACAAATCTCTTTTTCTTGCACTCTATGGGACTTCCTGTGTAAGGAGACACCATTTCAGTGAAGTGGAGTTTATAGTTTGGTCCTTTTGAAATGGGTTTGCACAACAGTAATGGGGAATTCCCAAAGAAGAACACAACATTGACAAAAAAAAAGATGTTTCAAAATAGAGGAATTAAAAGCCATGCATGCCTGGCAATCACACTTTGTAATAAAGCCTTATACTAAATGAATCTGCATCAACTGCACAAGTCATAGAAAACAATATATTTTATGTTAGAGGCTACTGTGATTGTCACTATTCTGTTGCCTCTGTACTTGCTATGCTATGTGTTGTGTCCCTCTTTCCCTGAATATTCCTACAGTATGAAGCTACTTCCTTGCCTGAGGTAGACCTAAATAGGAACCTGGATCAGGGAAAGAGGAATGCACTGTCACATCTGCCTCTGCATACACCACATACACACACACACACACACACACACACACACACACACACACACACACACACACACACACGCACACACACATACCATTCTTTCTTCCGGGCAGGAATCAGTCACTGTGATTGCCTAGTGTCTCTGTGTTCAGTAATCTTTTAGGAGATCAATCTCCCCTCTCTGTCCAGGTGGGTGCTGAGAGTCTCTCCCCCAGTCACAGATGATTTATCTCCCATGTCTGCAAGTGCACAGCCTGCCACTCGTACAACACTACTATAACCCCCCCCCCCCCTCCAGCCTAACCAATTTGAGGTTTGGTGTGTATACGAGTGCCTGTGTGCATGTGTGAGGTACTTAAATGTAACTGCGATTGGCGCCATTAATTTGTTTCCCTCAGCCCAAAGGTAATTACTACATCAGGATTTACCCACACAAGGGACACATAATTCCTGATAGAAAAATAAAGAAACACCACACACACACACACAGACAAACCCCCCACACACACCCTCTTGTCCATCTGTTTCACTAACATTGCCACATCAAATGCCTCTGGCCCTTGCCAGTCTCTTCTTGCTTCTTTGTTGTTGTAGAATTGCCTGAACCGGCTAATTGTTACTGTACTTAAGTCAGGCTCTGATTAAGATAAGATCCCACCACAATCAGCCTGATCAAATGTATACCTACTTAAACATTGTTTCAAAAGTTAGAATTGTCATTAATACTGGACACTGCATTCAAAGTTTAGAAAAAGAGACAGGTAGTGGATTTGACTGTCACATCCTTGTAAAACAATGCATAGTGCCGCGCCACACCCATATCACATCTGTCTTTCCGAGATTTCCAAGCACCAGTTGTTAAATTCACAAACAAAAAGTTAAAGTTGTGTTTACTCAGCACACAGCATTGGTTTTGACTCTTTAGAACAGATTAGTAGAAAATACTTGGGATAATTTGATGACTTAATTCATTATGAATTGCCATGGAATGTTTATTGACTATCACCAATAAATGATTCATCCTATCCAAAGATTCAATCTTCAACATGTGACAGGATGGGTTTAAGGCTAGTCTGATTTTATTCATTTTTTTCAGTTTTACAAATCACTATTTCCATGATGATCTCCCAAAGTTGTACTACTTCTGTGTCAGCACAATGATCTCCTCTGCTATTAGAAGATTGTGGATTTTGGAACTATAGCGACTCAGGTGAATCATTTAGGTTCAGAATGCATGAGATTGGCTTCTAGAATGTACTATGAAAATGTATGTAAATTCTCTATTTATGTAAAAAAAACTCTCTTAATGCACTGTGAACTGCACAGTTCATATGAAACTGTTGGGCACAAACAGTATGATGTAATTATTACCTATTACAATGTAGAAACATATTTCTATAGCATGGCCAGCTGCATCATCAAGATCCATCTGAACCTTACAGCGCAAACACTGTATTAGCTACACACTGACTGCAACCATGTATTTTTGCAAAAATGGCAACAAGGTATTGCTGTACTGATATGCAACATTTTGTGTGTAAACAAGCACTGTTCGATTATTATTTGTAAGCATGTTTTGTAGTTGTCTCTAATCCCTGACCAATATCCATGCCTCTGTACAGCCTACTGTATTTCTGTAAAGATGAATGAATACAGGTTTATAGTCAATATTTAAATGACATTATTACAGGTTTATAATCAATATTTGAATGATATTTTAGAAATTAAAGAATTGATACATAATTGAATTTGTATGTTGGTGTTCCTGAAGTTAGCCACAAAACACTACACATATGTAATTGTTTTCAAGTCAACTACCAACCACTTTCAGTCTGCAGCCCTGCCAAAATAAATAATTAGTTTAAAAACAGCACTAGGTGGCGCCAGAGCTCTGTAACAGGCAGTGATACCTAATGTTCAAAACAAACTATTTGACGTAAAAAGTCTGGTTATAACCGACTGATAAATTGACATTAATTGCTCCATAATGTTCCATCTGGCATCATCCAATAGCTGTCTATCAAAGATGGTTCAGTTGAGATTATTTTCTTAGTTTAATTAGAATGGATTTGGAATTAGCAAGCAACAGTTGGTTTCATTGATATTTTATTTCCTTCCATCTCATAAATATCATAATTTGATTACAACTATTGAAGTAATCTCAACAGTCATATTTATTGCACTTTCCTTTATAAAATTGAAGAGGATGAGGGAAATAATCCAATCCAATTCTATTCAGAATGGTAAACTACATTATCTCTAAAATCCAAGTACCATATATATTGCAATATTTCATGCACTTGACATAGCAGCTTGATCAAACTGTTATCTTTTTTTATCATTGTACTGTATCTTCTTCTATAGAGTGTGAATGCACACAAACAGTACGCTTATTGCCAACATGCAATTGTAAAAAATAAGAAGAAAATATATCTATCTCTGTATTTGTGTTCATCAGTTGCTCAGCTCCTCCCATGTCCTTGAAGATACTGGACAGAAAAGGCATCAAGCTTAGACTCCAGGTCTGTGGCTCTGTTTCTGTAGAAAACAATGGACAGGGTATTAACACTGAACTGATTTGATACAGTATCTCACTGCCTAAATCACAAGCATGGACACATCTAAGATTTCCCCCAAAAATCAATTGGATACAACTACAACTATTGGATTTGCTGTTTTCAATTTACCAGTTTACCTATCGGTTGTAGGCTTAAAGGGTGTTAATCACAGAACTTGCAGTCAATTTTCTAATTATTTAAGATACAATTTAAGTCACATATGGAGAAAAGTTTCAAACCCAATGCCAGTATTAAAAGACACAACAGACTTTATATTTAAATAAAATGAAATTAATTAGAGGGCAACAGAGCATAGCAAAGCTTAGAGAGTGCTTTGAGATAAAAGGAGCCTTGTCAAACCTCAGAGCTTTGGAGCGTTGCTGGACCTTCTCCAGTCTCTGGATCCTGGAACTCAGGTGGCGGATTTGGCCCTCCAGCTCCACCTCACTCACATCAACTCGCTGACACAGACGAGCAAATGTCTCTGTCAACTCCCTGCCACATCCAAGAAAAGAGGTTAGAACTAAGGTGGGAAACAGTTGACAGAAAAGGATCAATGGTGAGAGTCAGGCTAAATCCTGTAGCTTTGTGTTGATGTTTTCTATTACTTTGATCCACATGCCTTTTGACAAAAGGAAAAGGGTCAGTTATGTTGCTATCTAGTCAAAGACACACCTCTGATCTTGGATATCACAGACTTTGACATCAAAAACAAGAGTTGTGTCTGCAGTACTAGTTGATTCCAGAAGAGAGCAGAAGAGCAGATAAATGTGGGTTCACCCCCCGTGACTCACTGATAAATCTGTTGACTGCAGCCTCTGCTTGTCATGGGGACAATGGCCTTCAACCGCTGTGTGGCGTGCTCCACAAACTGCTGCTTGAGTACTCTCTCCCTGGAGGCGTTGGTCCATGTGAGCTTCTCATACAGGTAGAGCAGGCCGTAGAGCGACACGGACAGAGCGATCAGCCTCCAGCCGACTGAACGCCACACCTGCCACACAGGGCAGGAGGAGACGACCTGTTAGCGTTAGCCATGAGGCAGACGTGTCGGTGTTAGCAGTACTGTAGCCGTTAGCTGTCACAGCATACACGAGTCATTGTGAGCAAGGGTTGAAGTGAACTTAGCTTCATTTAGTTACTTTAGCACACGATTACAAAATAATGGAACAAAACTTGGCATATACATGTGCAGTAACTGAGTGAAAAGTTTACACACCACTCCGCCAATGACAAGCACAGTCATGGAGGCCCGGGAAGTTAGTGACACTAGACCAGTCGCCATGGAGAAGACCAGTTCATTTCCTGGGTTATTCTCCCTCTGAGTCTGAAGGCTGAGTGGACCAGAGGAGGAGGCAGTCTGAAGATGGAAACAATGTGACAACACATATTACTTAAAACACGCATTACTTAGTTAGCCCAAATACAGTGTGCATTCATTTTCACCTTGTAAATTAAACAACCAAATGTAAAATAAACAACCTTTATTGATCACATCCTGTGCTAACCTGTTGGCCTAATCTCTGCTCCATGCCTGTCAAGGCTTGTTTGGCACCAGAGGGACCGATGAATCGGCTGACCAATGCTGTCCAGCCAAGAGAGAACTGGAACTCTATGTTCTCCTGGAAGTCTGTGCAGAGGGTAGCGAGACTGAGGTCATAGTTCAGGTCAAACTTCCGGCTAGGTAAGTGGATATGCAGCTGCTCCTGCACAACAGGGGGCAGCAAGGGGCGAATACTCTCTGTGAATGGACAATCACACACAGCAAAAGAAATCGAGTGATGATGACAGGAAACCGTATAAAGACAAGTGATACAATTGAATAATGAACGAATGGCTTAAATAATTACCAATCATGTTTGTCTGGGAAGATTGCACACTGCCAATGATCCCTTTAGAACAACGATAACCCAAAGAACTGCTCATCCTGTCCTCCACATGGACAATCAGTTTCTGCAGAGGAAATGGTGAAAGGAAAGGAGGAAGATGAGGAGAGTAGGCAGATGATTACTAGTTGATACAGTGGTACCGTTATGCAGTACACACGTGTGCTACAGAGAACAGGCAAGTTTCATTCTTCACAAATGTGAACTGAGAACATATACAAACACAAACACACACACACACACACACACGAGTCACCCACACGGTACAGTAAACTGCAAGACTTTAAGAGGCTTTCTCTTTAATCCTGTTTAAGGCAGTGGATGCACTACCCTGCTGTGTGTATGTACGTGTATGTGAGGGTGAATGCTTGTGTGTGTGTTTGAACCAGTGTGTGTTTGCATGTGGCGGTGAGGTTAAAAGTCAGGATAAAGCAAATGCAGGATACAAAGGAGTGAAGGGTCAAAGAGGCTTTAATGTTAGTCAGTCAGGAGACTGACGTTTGATCTATAGGGGAACTTACTGCTTTGTAGGCTGTTAATGTGTTTGGCGTTGGGTTAAAATCTGTGCTGAACTCATCAACCAGCGAGGGAAGGCAGCTGATCTGCTCTGCAATGGCTCTCGCAACCTGCCAAAGACAAAACCCTTTTGTGATCATGAATCAGCTCACCCTGGTAGTGATTACACTGAACTTTCTTTATCAACATATTTGGCATTTAGCACCCTCTAAGCTTTCCTTGTATGTCACACACCTAAGACGTTTATTCAGTTTCAACCTGCTTTAATTTCAGCTGGGAAAAATGTGTTTCCACCATAACCATGTAACCAGATTGTCTGCCATTATCAATTTGTCCCCCAACCTGTAAAGATAATTATATTGGTGTCCCAGTGTCCCTTACCTTGACAGCCACTTCTTCTGTGAGAGCCTTGATCCCCTCTTTGATGTTTTCGGTTAGACGGTTAAGCTGGCCGCGGACAAACTCCAACCGGTCCCTCTGCTCCTCTCTCTCTTCCAGAGAATAGATCCTGACCGCCATCAACAAAATACAGAATTTCCCTTGACATCCTCGTTCAAGCCAATCTAAAGGCCAAATATTTGATTTGAGCTGGTCACTCCATGGGTGTACAGTAAGACGGGACATGGAGATACTGACTTCCTTTCAGCTGATTTGATGTTGATGGAGTCCATGACAGCTTTGACCGCCTCGATGATTTGCCAGGCTCTGACCGTGTGCTGCTCAAACTTGGTTTTGACTGCAGACTGGGAGATGAACTCCTGTGAATCAAATGTAGTGTGTAAGTAAAGCGCAACAAAACTGAACAAACCACATTACACCTCAATAATGGGCCGCTCGAGACCGTTTACTTGCCTCAAATGTCCTCTCGAACCTCTGAAACTCGCTGAGTCTCTCATTGAAACCTTCTGCCAGAGCACCACCTACGATGTCAGAAATATGTCAATCGTATGGATGCTCCTCTCACTGCGGTCCCTCACAAATAACATGAACAACTCGGCTACCACCTCCTCTCCCCCTCATCCCATGCCTCTGGTCCCTCACCTGTCTCACCTGTCTCACCTGTCTCACCTGTCTCGGGCATGCCTCTGGTCCCTCACCTGTCTCACCTGTGTCGGGCATGCCTCTGGTCCCTCACCTGTCTCACCTGTCTCACCTGTCTCACCTGTCTCACCTGTCTCGGGCATGCCTCTGGTCTCTCACCTGTCTCACCTGTCTCACCTGTGTCGGGCATGCCTCTGGTCCCTCACCTGTCTCACCTGTCTCACCTGTCTCACCTGTCTCGGGCATGCCTTGGGCCCGGTGCGTCCTGGAGCTCAGAACCTCTTTAGCCGACACAAAGAAGATCCTCCCTGGGGCCTCCTCTGGACTGACCACCCTCAGCTCCTCCGACAGGAAGTTCACACAGCGGTCCGTGTGCTGCTTTCGCACCTGCAGGGGGCATCACCAGGTCATGCACGCACTGCCACAGGAGCAGCATCATCTCTCCAAAGACCACCGTTGATAAAGTTGTGGAAGATTTTGCCACATGGTTTGCCGTAATGGTTGGGTATTACTCTGAGACATCTAAAGCTGGTCCAACTTAATTCTCTCTGCCTCTTGCATTCCATCAATCACCAGCATGATGAGCCCCATTTGGCAGGATTAATATCCAGACCCCTAATGGGGTTGTGTCAGTCTCTGACTCACTTCATCGATGTACTCAGGTTCTGACACAGAGGCGTCCCAGCGGTTGTGCAGAATGAAGATGTTTGGTTTAGATATCCGCTCGCTCACTTTGTGGAAGAACAGTTTTTCCTGTAGAGAGTAGAAGACATCAAGCAGCTTAAATGTGATGATATGGAGCAGGAGGAACAGCAACGGTTGAGATTGTGAACAGTTTAGAGTTCTTTCTTACTGTGTTCATCAGTGTGGACTCTGCATTGCCAACCAGTACAAAGACATCCGCATCCAAACAAAACTTATCGATCCAGCTGTCCACTTCTGAAGTGACATCCGTCCCCGGGCTGTTGTTAAACTTCAATCAATTGTTGTCTGTCAAATGAACATGTTTGTTTGTGTACAGTGTATGTGACTGTGCTTCACAGTACCTGTCCATGAGAACTAAGTCGTCCCTCAGCAGGGCACACCTGGACTTAGGCCAGAACACCTTCACCAGACATCCTGAGTCTAGCATGGCCTCCATATGCAGGGCATGGGCCAGCTGGTTTACTGTCTGTAGCAGTGGTGTTAGTACAGTAGCAGGGTAGAGAAAGCAGAGGGTTTGGGGGAGCTGCAATACACTCAATAGGCACGATGCAAATGTGAAGCTTGTATTGCAAAGGAGTATTTAAACAGGGTTGCTTTGTTCTGAACAACAATGTGGCAGCAAATGAGTGTAGAGTTTTGTAGTCATCGATGAAGACAAATACCCTAGCCAGCGGTTCCTTTCATAAACATATCATCTGTATGAAAAAACACCATTCGTGTTGCAGAGAATGCTTCAATAAATGACACACAAACAGTAAAGAACCTACTAGTTTGACCCCTGACCCCTGACCTTGATACTCTTCCTGTCCTCTGACCCCTCGATGGTGAGGTAGGCCTCGTCTCCGTCAGTGCCCTCTACCCGCAGGAAGCAGTTGGTGGTGTGGCCGATGCCACTGGGCAGCACCCGGTCCCGCAGCATGGCGTTGATAACTGTGCTCTTCCCGTTGCTTGTCCTGCAAGTTGGCAACGGTGGAAAACCTCTCTTGTCAAATGACCTCCTCTGAATTTTTCCCTGAAAACCCACTTTCAAAAGTGGTTTGCTCAAGCCAGATGGGAAATTAAAACAGAAGGTCGCTCCACCAAAGCAACAAAGCAATTGATTGGGCCAGACGCTTTTTAACCGCAGAACCTTTCTACTCGCCTGCCGAAAAAGGACACTTTCATGTGCCTGCGAGCCAGGACCTCACGGATGACGGCCAGTTTTTTGGCGCAGGACTGAACCTCAAGGCACTGCTCCTCCACCGCAACCTGCTCCAGGTCTGGACTACGCCACGTCGCTGCCATTGGAAACCATGATCAAACACATGAATGGAGACATGCTCTTGCACATGCTCCTGAACATGAGGACTTTAACAAGAGCCATCCCACAGCAGGTCAAGAGCACGTCAAGATTCCTTTGATCGCTTTGCGGACCAGATGGATCCCCAATGAACGTCAGCGCACATATTTATAGGCAGCTCTAATGGATTTTCTTACCTTCCACAAACTCTGATCCTTCTTTAACATACTCCAGCAGCAGATCAAACACAGCGTTGATTGTCCTTTTTGCCACCACAAAATGCCTAAGTGGGGAAGGGTCTCCCTGGTCCATTTCAACTATCGGACACACACACGCATAGAAAACATAACTCTATTGTAAACTATCACTTACCTCAAGTAGTTATTTTGAGTGAATCAAATTTGTATTTACACCTACCGTCCCTCTAAATCTTCAAACTTGCTACTCTTCTTACATGATGATGGCACAGGGTTGAAAACAAGTATTCCTGCGGTCTGATCCACCCTTCACTGGGCCAAAGAATTTGTATTCTTAGCTACCATGTTTAGCTACTTTTAAGCTACATCTGTTTGAATAAGTGCTGTGTCACCACTTATTGTCTCCTTCAAGTCCTGAAGCTACCTTGCATCTGTGTACAAGACGAGATCTTGAAGGCGCAGTGGAATTATGCAGGCTGACCAGCTGTGTTTGTGTATCTTGTGTGTGTGTTCACAGACATCTCTGTCTACAGTGCATGTGAAGGTAGAGTCAGGAAGCTCCAATCCTCTTATCCGGGACTTAGAGTACTGCAACAGGTGATGCAGTCTGGGGTCCACCTCCAGCCATCACGTGCATCAACCATGTTGTGTATGACTGGTTTTCTATGTACTACTGTATATCTAATACATGCATGCAATCTCTTGTACAGGAAATGTTCAAACACAATATTATATCAAGCTTACATTTAATTTATCTGGTTGTTGCTATAGATGAAGGAGGAGCTCTCACGACACATGAACTTCAATGTACTATTTATTCAAATGTATTTTAAGTTTGTGTTCCATCAGTCCTGCACTTATTTATTGTATTTAACTATTTGAGCACTCATTTAAAAAACAGGTTAAAAGTTTGCAACACACAAGTTTGCTGTAGGCTTTAATCTCACCAAGGAACACTGAGAGGTAATTTGCCCCGCTGACTAGTCAACACAGTGCAAATCAATTATATGGCCATTAGAGGGTGCTGGTGCTGAATTATAATCTGTAAAATGGGACATTTAACGTTGATGCTTCAGACTTTGTAACAAGTATTTATGACACCCCTATGAAACCACTCATAACACTTTCATGTGTTTTGATGTACCACGGATAACAAGAGCTATGCACTAATATTTTGACAGGTAATTTCTTTTGACTTCCCTTTAAATTATTTAAAGTTGTTTTCAAAGAAGTGTTCAAACTGTGTTGAAGTGTTGCCATGGAAGGGCTGAAGTTTAAATCTAACTACAATTAGAGAGGTAACATTGTATTTTATTTATTAAATGTGTGATGTAGAAATGTGGTGTCCCCTATCACCATGATCCTTTGAGCGGAGGGAGTGAACTACCATTACATTTTCACCCAACTTCTAAATAATGTTTCATCATTATGAGAGTTACATCACACATACACCAACTTAGCTGACAAATGTCATCATCTTGGTACAACGTCAGACCCCTCCCATTTCCTTATCTCGAATGTGAGCGAGACTTTTTCCCCTTCCCTCTCTTTTCTTGGCAAACTATTAACTGCTGACCTGACCAAATGTAAAACTGTATTTGGACTTAGTCCTTATTATGTCTTCTTTTGGTATGATGGGGAATGGTCACCCTATTGGTGCTAGGACCCTGGAGAAAACCCCTGCAAGGGGCAGTCTTGCAAAAGAGTGGACAAAAAGGCCAACAGCAAAGAAAAAGTAGAAATAAGAGGAAGGCTGAAAGAGAGAGAGAGATACATTCATGACACAGGGGAGATACAGAGACAGGGGAATGCAGGGCAGACAGAGGGAACAAGACTGTGGATGGATGGAGCGATGGTTGAGAGGCATATAGAGGGAAGGAGGAGCCAACCAAAAAGGGGGGGATGAAGGAGGAGTCTTGAAAGAGTGGAGATAAAAAGGACCAAGGGATTGAGAGCTGAGGAAAGACACACAGAGAGAGAGAATAAGTGAGAGAGAGAAAAAGAGAGAAAGAGAGGAGCAGCTCTGCAAACAGAACCAGTCAAAACATACTTGCATCATTGGACCAGCCTGCTGGGACACAGGAATATGGATTGATGTGAAAACAAACGGGAGGTCTGTTTTGGAATAGGACACTCATCTTTAACCAGCAATTAAAGACACTACAACTGTGTGAAGAATTGAGAAAGACAGACAGACCGAGGTGGTAAGAGAGAGAGAGAGAGAGAGAGAGAGAGAGAGAGAGAGAGAGAGAGAGAGAGAGAGAGAGATCAAAAGAAAGTCAAGAGAAAAAGGGGAGAGACAGAAAGAGAGAAAGAGAGAGAGGAGAGCAACATGGAGAAAGCAGGTCAGTAAAGAGAGAAAAGGAAAAATCTGTTTCACAGACAAGGGTGAAAAAAGTAATAGTCTTTCTACCACCCACAGTGCCTATACCACACACAGACAGAATTTGTCATGCACACACATTCTCATGTAGAGACACTATCTGTGCCACACACACAGTATTTATGTCTTGCATGGTGACCAAAACACACACACACACATATAAACAAAGTTTCTCACACACATTTGAGTAACGTATACAGGGCGTTGAGTATTTGACATGATGCAATTCAAACATATCATTTTAGCTTGGAAGACACTTTGAGATACACTCTTTAGAATGCACTGGCAATCCTCTGCAGTGACACCGAGACTGAGAGACACATAACATCACAAGAGACACAGCAGCAAAAGAACAACTGGAAACCAATCGTCCAGCGGATATACAATCATCAAAACCAGAGAACATCACTCTGGAAAAAGGACAACTGTTGAAGTGTCTCTTGGACCCCCTATTATCGAACCATCCACTGAGCTACACTATTGTGGATCACATCCCAGGATGGGATCCCTCAAAGCCTGTTGAGAAGCTGAAGAGCAGATCTTCTTGAAGGAGCACCACAAGGGCCTACCAGACATGCTGCCTCCTTCAGCCCAGGGCAGAGGTGCCCTGTGTGGGCCACAAAGGCTGCTCATGCTGCCCCTTATTCTGGGACTGCTGGTGACTGTTTCTGCTACACAGAGTGATGAGAGCCAGGGGGAGAATAACACTGCCAGTACAGAGAGCCCGGTAACTATACAGTCTGAATACCATATGCAATTACTTCACCATTATTCACTCACATTGCTTGAATAATCCACAGCGCTCACACTATTGCTGGTGAATTGTGTATAATAGGTCAAAATAGATTGGTCAATTTAACCTGGTCTTAATCAGCATTATCCTGTGTATTGAACTTTCTTCTGGCCTTCCAGGAGACAGTGTCCTCAGATCTGGACATAGTGAGTCCTCGTAGCTCCTGGCTGGTCTTCACACGGAACTCCAACAAAGGGGAGAACAGAAAGATCAAGGCCCCTAAGAGAGCATCAAAGGTGAGCAGGTTCATGGCCTACCCAGGTTATAGACCGGAGCAATGAAGAGAGTGATAACTATGCTATACTGCTTGCATGTGCACTGTAGGTACATTGACACAGTAAGGAAGGAAAGCTGACAAGCAAGCATAATCGGATATTACAAACAACAGAAGTTAGGGTTATCTTGCTCTAAGTGCTACTCCTTTAAATTTACTGATTAGGAGCCTTGCCGTTGAAAAGACAGGACCAGATATTTTTCTTATTTTTAAAGGACACTGTGTAGTTTAACTTACAGTGCTGGTGCACCCAACTAATTTTAACTGTCTGAGGATTTTCATCAAGTAAAGGTACAAAGCTCATATTTTAAAACGTATTTTTAAGTTACACAATTTTACTGTATTGTTCTAGAAACATCAGCTGTCTTTCTAATCATCGACTGTTCCCAGAATTCTTTATACAGTTGCCCCAGCAAAGCTTACAGTGGGAGTGGTTAGGCTACTGAGTTTACAGTAAGACGCCCACACAGGAAAAAGTGATGTTTCCCTCAAGGTATACAAACACCTCTCTAATTCTAAAAGGTTTGGGGCGTTTTTGGGCCAGGGTGGCAATAAAAAAAAATAAAAAAAAATTATTACAGTTGGGGTGCTTGCTAATTGTCATTGATATAGACAAGTCATGGGTTTCATATGGATTTCCAAACATTAAATCAGCAACTCCTTTAATTTAATCCTGACTACCAAATCACTGTGAGCCTGTTTGTCTAACTGCGTCACAACACCTTTGAACTTCAGGCATCACTGCGGCTCCTTAGATAGAAGGGACTTGCCTCATACTATAGTGCACAAATAGTTGAATTAGTGTGATTTTGTCTTTGTAGCATGGTCTGCCGGGGCCTCCCGGGCCCCCTGGGCCCCAGGGCCCCCCCGGGCCCCCGGCCCCCCTGCTGCCACAACAGGAAGAGCTCATGCAGGAGTTTCAGCTGCGACTAAGAGGTAAAGCATCACTGACTAATGAATGACATGCTCTGCATTCTAGCCAATTGCGAGACAATATTTTGTATTAAAAGACACAAGTAAAACCTTTCATCAGTGCAATAATTTGACATTGATTGACTTTGCGAAAGGGTTTTGAGGTCAATTGATAAAAAATCATTTTCCACATTAGATTTTTTGGGGCAAACCAAAATGTAGGAATTCAAGTTCTAAGATAGTGGAAATGCTGTATTTTTTTTTCAGCCATAATGTATAAACAGTTAAAATGTAATTATTTTTTTTAACATATATATACATATATATATATTTACACATTGATACGGTATGTATGTATGTATGTATGTATGTATGTATGTATGTATGTATGTATGTATGTATGTATGTATGTATGTATGTATGTATGTATGTATGTATGTATGTATGTATGTATGTATGTATGTATGTATTCAGTTTATGTATGTCTCTGAGAATTAGAACAAAAGTATCAAGGGTGTGTATGTATCTTGTCTGCTTTGTTTGGGGTGTCTTTCTCATTTGTTGGGGAGGCTACTTGTCTGATTGTGGGCTGGTCTGATCCCTTAATAGCGGTAATTTTCCGGAACGTGGATGTGACTTGGCTCAGTTGTAGAATTCCTCAGATTCCTTCAACTCACTAGTGTGTCTATGCTACTTTGAGTCTGTTTGTGTGTGAGTGTAGCATTAGTGTGCAAATGGATTTATATTTGCTGAAGCTTCTATGATTCTGAGAGGTGTGTTTGTGTGTGTGTTTATCTGTGTATGTAGGAAAAAGAGGGTGACTAAGTAAGTGTATAATTGAGTGTGTCTGTGTGTGTGTTTGTGTGTAGAGTAATTGTGTGTGTGTGTGTGTGTGTGTGTGAGAGAGAGAGAGAGAGAGAGAGAGAGAGAGAGAGAGAGAGAGAGAGAGAGAGAGAGAGAGAGAGAGAGAGAGAGAGAGAGAGCGCTCAAGAGAGAGGGAGAGAGTGTGTGTGGAATGAGTGTTGGCTGGCAGCCATGTGAGCAGACACAGGTCTGTTTGTGCTCTCTGCAAGCTGCAGGCTGTTCTGACAGAAATCTAAAACATAAAGACTCTTATTCACACAGCCAAGCCGGGTGGCGCCACACACGCGCGCACACACACACATACACACGCGCGCACACACACACATACACACGCACACACACACACACGCTCAGAGACTAAACCACACACTCAGACACTATCCACCAAACTAAAGCATACTCTCACACTCAAATGAACATACCTACGCAGTATGCACAAACCAAATCTTCTAAGTTACTCACACATTCACATTCACACGAAACAAAAACCAAAATGACGTTGACGTGATATTACGTTTGTCCTTTTCCTCTGTCCTGGATATGGCAGGGGGTCCCTGTCTCCTGTGTGATCGAACCCCCCGCGTGGCCACAGCCTTTCACTGCCGCCTCCAGCACCCTCTCACTGTGCCCAGGCGCAGCCTGCTGGAACTGCAGCCCTTCAACTACGTGAGCTAACCCAACACACACACACACACGTGGACATCTGCACACAGACAAGCAACATGTAAGATACAACAACAGTTTGTCTGACCTGTGATCTTGTACTGTTCCTCCCCATGCGACCCCTCCAGCCCTCTGATTCTGAGCAGAGTCTTCAGAGGGGCCAGGGGTTTAACGCCAGCACAGGCCGCTACACCGCCGCCGTCCCTGGCTTCTACCAACTCACCGCCAGCCTCCTTATAGGTGAGAACACATGGCTGACATGTTGGTGGTCGATGAGCATACATACATGATATGTCATTAGTTGGTTTGTTAAAACAGGAACGAAGGACATAGGAGAAGAGAGTATAGGGATTGTGGAACCAATACTGGTATTTAAAGCATATTGTTAGGTTATAAGAAGAAAACGGCATTGGTTGTCCATTTGCCATTTGGCCTTCTCGCACATCTTAGTGTAAGAGATTTGGTTGCAGCTCACAGGGAGGTATGGTTGAATTAAGGTTGGAGCTAGAAACTAAACAGTTTGGACATTTGGGTGTGTCAATGGCTTGGACCAATCAGAAAAGGCCAATCCACTGCCCAGACCAATCACAGTTAGATGGTGTGGTGAGATAAGCCAGTTCTGTGGAATAGGGGTGGAACAGGGGTGGGGTTTTTTCCTCAGAATGTCTACCCAAAGAAAACCATCAAGTGTGAGCCTGTAGTCACAGAATGACCATTATTATGGAAGTAATGTAGTCACAGAATGACCATTATTATGGCAGTAATGTAGTCACAGACTGACCATTATTATGGCAGTAATGTAGCCACTGACTGACCATTATTATGGCAGTACTGTAGTCACAGTCAAGAGGTTAAGCAGTTTAACCATTCAGATTGGTTTCAAATGTGTTTTCTCAGAGCCCAATGAGCGGTCACACGCCAGAATGAGAGATAATGTGAAGGCATCCATCTGCATTGAATCCCTCTGTCAAAGCAATGTGTGAGTATTGAACAATAATAACACACACATACATACACATGTCAAACTGACACGCCCACACAATCATCATGTTATTAGTAAAAACACACTTTCCCAAAGTAAAAACAAAGATCAACATTCATAAAATACCACGCCACAGTCACATAAATGAAGTTAAGTCGCTGCTAGTTGTGTCATGCCTGTCTGAATGTTTCAGGTCTTTGGAGGCAGTCACAGGGGTGGGTACGACTGGAGGAATTTTCAGCATCTTGCTGACAGGAACCCTTTACCTACAGGTAACAACATAACCAAACACACACACACTGGCACCCAGGCTCATTCGCACGCACACACGCATGCATGCAGTCTTATAAGTTAGGTTATGTGTCTAGCCATCCATTGTCTGATGTAAACTGATATCATACTCATATCAACACTCAACCTACAGATAAAGGCAAATATTTATAATTATGGGCTATTACCTGTAGCCAGAGCTGATATCAACACTCAGAGTGATTGATGGTCTTAAGGACTGCTCTTGGTGACAGGAGAGATAGTAGAACGATGAGTGAACGATTTTCATTAACCCTCAGTGTGCTGCTTTCAGGCGGGGGAGTATGTGTCCATTTTTGTCGACAATGGAACCGGCTCTGCCCTCACGGTCCGCCAAGACACGCTGTTCTCTGGGATACTTCTGGGAGTTTAGAGCTACCAAGATGATCAGCATGCATGCACATGTTCACACTGCAATCAACAAATACATAGACCAAGGCACGTATAGGAACAATATGTAAGGTTTGAAACACACATGCATACCCAGTGTGCACCTCTCAATCTCACATAAAAGCATTAAACTGGCAAGACTGAGTGGGAAGAGTGCATTGACAAGTACCGTATCAGATGAAGAGAAGCATGCACTTCACTTATCTATCAACATGTTCAGGACAACATTCATTCAGTCATCCAACAAACAACAGCATCTACCCTAACCATATAATGCCCATATAGTTGTATTTGTCTAGTGCTACTTTCAGGTTCTTTTCAACATGCTAACAGTATATAAATGTCATAATATTTATTCATTTATGGTTGTGATAAAAACGTTGAGGATATATTTTGCTTTAAATAAAAAAATGTATTGATTCTGGTCATTGTCTCTACAGTGTACTTAGTTAATATTCTCAAGTTTTCAATTATATACATGAAGCTATATTATCTCTATATCAAACAGTAAGTTCATGAATTATGACAGTAAAAATAAAACCTTTCAATAAATGTTTATTTGAATAGATACTAAAAAAAACATCCTTAAAAGTTTAACTTTGCATAAACACAACATACAGCTGTTGTTGCTGTGGGACTTACTGAATCTGTGGACGAACGCACACACAGACACACAAAGTACGATGAATCCGATGGATTTGGATGAGATCATTCTCGTAAAGTGGCGCCTCATGCTTGGCAAAGAGCCACACACACACTATACCTTCCAAGGATATTTCTAATGTCTGGTTCGCAGAAAGTCTGCCTTACCGTACAAGGCGTGATAGATGTCAAGCAATGTGCCGAAAGAAAAATGAGCAACTCATAATGGTAGGAGTACTTACTCCATGATGGGCTTGCTGAAAGCAATGTCTCACTATAATCGGACGTGGAGACATGTGCTATGAACAGACACACACACACACACAATTATAGATTTTGTACCCATTATACTAAATCAATGTGAATTTGTTTTAGCAGTAAGGAGATGGAGAAATGAGGGCAAAAGGTTACACATTCATCCTAACTTTGAACATTTGGGGTGCTTCATGGAGTAAGACTGTACAGAAGTAGCCAATTAAATTCATGATAATTCACTTTTTTGATATTGTTCATTCATCAATTCCTAAGTTAATTGACACAAAAGTCTGTTTTAGTTTTCCATAAATCCAGTAACCAAAACAACGTCCACATTTTGGTCATATTGCCCCCTACAGCCTGCTAAACGTACTGTCATCAAGAATAAAAACCTCAATTCTTATGTCGACTTTATGTGGTCCATTGGTCAAATAATGTTTTTGAACACTAAAGCATTGGAGCACTGAAACAACGATTTCAACATCTAGCTCATACTTATTGCTTATGTGTTTGCATAACTACATAACACTTCAATAAGCTAAAACATTTTCTCTCAGGCAATACTCCTAGGTTATACGGGTGCCTTGACAATACATTGTTATATTACCATCAAAACCTGTGCATTGTTGAAATACTAGCCAAGATAAAAACCAGGAATTACAGGTGTGGTAAACATCTTCAGTCAAATCCTTGAGCGTCTCATTCCCTTTTTGGTTCTCTGTGGTAAAAGTGGTGTCCTGGGCAACAGTGGTGTCCGAGGCAACAGTGGTGACCTGGGTACAGCAGCCAGGCGTGACAAAGGCGCCCGTGGTGGCAGGGGAGACTGTGGTTCCATCGCAGGTGCTACTTTGACTGTGTTTTTCCCATAAAGTCTCCTCTCGTACTGCAAGAGCTGGTCCCAAAAGCCTGCGTTGAGCCTGACATACGGCCTACTCCTCTGAACCCAGGAGTGGGCCTGGCTGAGGGTTGTACCCCTGTAACGCATTAGATAAGCCATGACCAGAGCAGGAGAGCGGCTCATGCCCGCTGCGCAGTGCACGAGGGTGCCCCCTGCGCGGTTGCTGTGGATACGCTCTGCCACCCGGTCGAAGTGGTCACCCAGGCGAGCGCTGGGTAGGTCGGAGACAGGAACGCGAACACATTCAACGCCCGGGTAGATGGGGCAAGCGTGGTTGAGGGTGGCGTTGACAATGAGGGTTATGCCCTTGCGAGACACAAGTGCCTGGTTGAGGGGGGCATCGGCTCCACTCAGAAAGAGGGTAGGGGTGATCTGTGACATCGACATTGGGGCTGCCAGACACACAAGACAGCATGGAGATGTGATGACAGAATAGGTATTCTCCTCTACTTTACTATGTACGTCATTAGATCAGATAACACTAGCAGAAATGTATTAAAAGATTTTAGTTTCATTCAAAGATTTTCACTCACTTTTAGTTTGACTTAAGTTATTTAGCTTGATGACAATTACATTATTATGGCATTACACAAGATAGGCTAGTTAGCTTCCATCCACTATAGAGTAATTTGGCTATTAAATATCAACACATTAGTGATAACAAGCGGTTAAATAAACACAATTCTGGCTTTGTGTGTAAGGTTTGTGTAAACATTGTAAATGTAAGGACGTTAAGTGCATAATATGAGGTTTGCATGTTTGTATTTGACTGTAAAATGTGTAAATGTGTCTTCCCCGCTCCCTATGTGTGTGTGTGTTTGTATGTCTTACCTGGTCCCTCTATTATGATCCATATATGAATAGATCTTTCTGTGTCTGCTCGTGGTCCAAGAGCCCTAGTGCTATACACACATACACATACTGTACCCTAAAAAGGCTCTGGGGTCAGGTGGCCAATGGAGAGACAGAATAAATTTAGACCACCTAAGCAGCTGCGGTTCTCTTCCTGAAAAACCTACACACGTGCCTCTGTGCCCTTTACCCCCACCCCAATATCTAGGGCAGTACATCTTCACTAATCAGATTGCTACATAGGCCTACAGCCAATTGTACTAGTGGCAGTTAATCACAACATGATATTACCAGACTAACTAATTCTACATTAAAATTCAATACTTGGCAAAGAGTAATTATAGGCTATGTATTGCGTGGAATTACACTATTTCTCCTGTGGTATCACTGGAGCCAAAGGCCAAGGTCTTTTTGGACATAATTCGTGTACTTTTATTGATCTTTGTGTATGATGTGTGGATTAATGTAAAGAAGCACATTTTCAACTTGGGAAATTGGTTCCCACAGCTGATTCTGGGTAGCCTGGCTGCTAGCCCAACTTCTCCCCGCCACAAAAAAATTTGGTCGGGAAGTTGGGTCTGGAGGGTATTGTATTGGGAACAACTACATAAAACCAATATCTGGGCAGACCAATGAAATTGCCAGGGCGGGCTTTATACGACGATGGACAGATGATCAACAGTAACGTAATCAACAACGTCACGAAAGAGCTCTTTGTTTGAATTCGTTTTCAACAAACAACATATTACGTTGCTCTTATTGGTTGTAGTTCTATCCAATTGAGCGAAGAGGCATTTGTTTTACGAGTTCGGTTGAAACACGCCCAAAGGAGAGTTGTCATACTCATAATTCTAGTCAGAATATGAGTCTGAAAACTCTCCTTCGATATTAACGTCAGGCTAGATTCTGGGTGTAATTTTCTTTATTATGCAAAAATAAAATAGTATGTCATCAGAGCGCGTTTCAACTGCTTGTCGCGAAATGTGATGTAATTCTGTACAACAACTTCCTGTTCGCGTTGCTTCCAGAGTAACATAACATCATTTCCGTTTCTGCGGATTTGTCTACAAAATAAGAGCATGGCCCGAGATTTATCTTAAATTTAAAATTGTATTCACTCAACAGACTCAATTATTTATAAAACAGTGCATGAAATGTACAGTAGAAGATCGAGGATCAGAAACAGCTCAACGTTGGACCTTTTAATAATATAAAGAGATTTGTCTCGTAACTTTTATTTTGCAAACATTCGGAAATGTAAACTCCTTACTGAAGTTAGCTTCACACTGCTTGTCTGTATCAACATAGAGCAAGGGATTTGTCAACAATCGAAAGTAGATATAGAGGTAATGGCAGAATTAAATCGACAACTTCAAGAGTACTTGGCACAATCCAAAGGGGGTGCCAAGACGATATCTCAGTCCAGCTCAAGTACCTCCATAGACATAGATGACCCTGCATCAGTTCCCGGGAGCTGGTTCGGTAACTGGTCAAGTCCATTCTCTGGTTCCAGCAGCAGGTTGAGCTCATCGGGCCAAGGATCGAGCACCGGCTTTTCCTGGCCATGGTCTACGGAGCCGGACCCATGCCTGCCCGGAATGAGTCGCTCACAACGACTGGTAGCGTTTGGGACCTGCATTACTTTCTCTGCTATTTGCTTTGGACTTTCCGCCCTTTACGCGCCGTTGCTATTGTTGTATGCTCGCAAATTTGCACTACTTTGGTCTCTAGGTTCGCTTTTCGCGTTAATGGGAGCGGCGATACTAAAAGGACCGAGTAAGCTCATTGGAACTCCGACTCCTGGCGCAGCGGTATATTTGTGTTCACTTGGCGGAACCTTATATGCGGCCCTGAGCCTTCACAGCACTGTGCTCACCGCACTTGGAGCTATTGTCCAGATTGCTGTCATCGCTGGGTACGTCGTTTCTTTGTTGCCTGGCGGCAGTGCAGGTATACGGTTCATGGGAGGGATGGCAGCGTCAGCAATCAAACGGACTGTAACTGGTAAAACAATGCCTATTTGATCATAGACATGTTAACACGCTGTCAAACAGACCAATGATTCACACTGAACTTTGTTCAGGCCGCTGCAGTGATAAGGACTGAGCAGTGTGCGCTGTTAGGATTTCCAGGGATGGACAGTCCAAAGAAACATTCCTGCTGGCTACATTCTAAGATTGGAGGGGAATTTCCTATGGACAAACAACCCAGATACAATTTGAGAATAAACACTTGAATGGAAGCAAACCTCGGCAAACCATTGTATATGTTGTAATTTTGACTAATAAAATGTACCTTGATACAATATAACCTTTTTTTGTTGGTTCCAGAGTCGATCGATACAGTGCATCTCACCAGCTACGTGATTTTTCGGAAGTCTGACCTGTTGCCCTCAAATGTCTGTAGTAACTAATGAGGATATATTTCAAATATGGGTATTAACATGGGTGTGCTTGTCATTACAATATTATTCTCAAGGAGATATCATTTCGGTAAAGTTTGCACAATTTCTTTTATTATAGTCTCATACAAAAATGGACAAAAACAATATGACAATATCATGACAAACTGTACATTTAGAAACAGAAGAAGCAACCCTTGATATTCAGAGGTGCCTGGCGATGAGATAGCGTGAATCTTCTCCATTATTTCACATTGAAACTTAAATAAATGGAGCCAAGGACTTGGGGACTGACACATTCAAAGCCCTCCTGTTAGTTTTTTTCCTCTTTTTTTTTAACCAACAGTGACAAAACACAACTTCAGAAAGAAACGCCTACGAGTGACTTTTATTTCAGAATATTCCTTTCCTAGTGTTTGGAATTTAGAAAAATGGCATATTCAGCTTGATATGTCATCTGAACATTTACAGATAGAATCCTAATGTACAGGGAAGCCACACTATTTTACATCATAAAGAATATTGTATGTTCAGAATACTCACCACACAGCAGTTCTGTGAAAGCCTGATTGTTACATCCACCTGAACTTGGATTTGCCACTGTATGATTGAGACAGTGCATTTAGAAAATGAAAACCAAAGACCTGGTTCCATTTACGTCCCTGTCCTCTTCCAATAGTCCATAAATCTTCAATGTGCACAAATCAGACGAGGGAGGGCAACATGCAACTGGCTCAATGTAGCCCTCCAATGGTACAAAAAGAGCTTTTTCCATATCAACTTCAACCATCCAATACTTTCAGATAAGTGGACATTAATGAGGTAGGGATACTAACGGAAGGCAAGGAATCAAAGTGGAACCAGGCACACCATTTGAATGTTTTCATACAAGGCCCACGCCTTGTGACAATTTCAGAGCTTCAGACAAGTTCTATTTTTTTCAGTAATGGGTTTCCATCAAGGAATCTTCAGGTTGAAGATGTCACAAGTTCATGGGGGAAGTCAAGAGGAGGTGTCTGTCAGTCAGCAAGCTGTAGAAGTGCAGATACATACAGTATAAACCCTCCTTCCACACAAACACACGCGCATACACACAACACACCCACTAAGGGCCCAATACATACAAGTAAACAATCCATCCTTCAAGCTTGTCTAACGAGATGTAGTCTGAACACAGACCTAATACCCTGGTCCGGAGGGGCAGGAGTTGTTGGGATAGTGTTTGTGTCTCATTTTTGGTCCCTGTCCTCTTTGCAGTCTGTCCTTGTGAGGGGGTAAGGGTGGGGTGAGCCAAGAGTATTAGGGCAGGGTTGAGGGGGTGGTCGGGTGTTGGGGGTAGGTAGTTGAGTCTTTCTCCAGCCCTACCGACCACGTACTCCCCTGGGGGCGCCACGGGCCGTCCCTCTCCTGGTGGTTGGCCCCGCGCTACCCGCTCCGGGGCCCCAGCCTCCCCGGCCTCCACGGGACGAGGGTCCGTAACTGCCATCCTCTCGCTGTGGGGGTCGGCCTGGAGAGAGAAGGGGGAAGTTCCATTTGCAGTCGTGGAAAGACATCAACGAGTGTAGAGTGCGACTGGCAGGGCCAGGCGGATAATCCTCAAGCGATTGCCTGACGCGTTCTTCCCAGCCCCCAGCTCATCTTTCCCCCTTACCTCCTGTCCTGTCCTCGGCCCCTGTCCCAGGGGACTCTCTGTCGCGGGGGTCTCCGTTGCCCGGGCCGTCATGCCAGGGCCGTTTCCGCGGGGGCAGAGAGGCCATGTCCATGCCCTGCAGGGAGGAGGAGCGCTCGCGGCTGGCAGGTGACGGGCTGTCATGCATCGTGTGCTCCGGTCTCTGGCCCTCACGGTACGGTTCGTGACCTGAGATAAAGCCCAAACCTTATCCCCTGGAACTCATTTTGACCAGGTTGGTCAAACCAACTCCTCTTCACTATCACACTTGGTTGTGGCATTTATATTCTTTAAGCTGTCTTTGTCCCCTGTGCAGTTGCTGCTCTAGTTTCAGTACAGGGGTGTCAAACTAAAGTCATTGGTAGCCATTGTAGTCATCTTCTCATATATGTTTTTAATATTTCCTGTAAATTGAGGTGTGCATTGACAAGCTCAGATCAATTGGTCTCGCCAATCTCTGGAAAAATGCCATTCTCAGCATTATCTTCACTTTGGTAACAGCAGCTTGTGTTGGTTATGTTCCTTAACCCCCATAAACCTAATTGGTTTCCTTATCCAAAGCCCTTATCAAAAAGACTAGTCTCAATAGCCTAGATAAAGAGACACCCCTTTACCTTGGTCTCTCCCGCCCTCCCAGGACTCCTGACTTCTGCCTCCCTCAAAGTGTGGGGGGAACTCATCGGGGGTGGGGAGCAAGCCCATGCGTCCACCACCTGAGATAACAACCAGGGTTGAGTGGAAGATGGATAGATCGGTGGACAGATAAAGGTACAGGTAGCGCAAAAGACCGAGAGATAACCAATAGAAAGAAAGCGATAGATGGACAGAATGAAGGGTGGATGACAGAATGAAGGGTAGATGACAGAATGAAGGGTGGATGACAGAATGAAGGGGGTATGACAGAATGAAGGGTAGATGACAGAATGAAGGGGGTATGACAGAATGAAGGGGGGATGACAGAATGAAGGGTGGATGACAGAATGAAGGGTGGATGACAGAATGAAGGGTAGATGACAGAATGAAGGGGGTATGACAGAATGAAGGGGGGATGACAGAATGAAGGGTGGATGACAGAATGAAGGGTAGATGACAGAATGAAGGGGGGATGACAGAATGAAGGGTAGATGACAGAATGAAGGGTTGATGACAGAATGAAGGGTAGATGACAGAATGAAGGGTTGATGACAGAATGAAGGGTAGATGACAGAATGAAGGGTGGATGACAGAATGAAGGGGGGATGACAGAATGAAGGGGGGATGACAGAATGAAGGGGGGATGACAGAATGAAGGGGGGATGACAGCGAAGGAAAGTGGTGTGAGAGCCAGGCGAGATGGCTGGACGAGACACAACCCAGTCTAACCTCCTCTTGGTGGTCCACCTCCACGGGGGGGTCTCCCCCTTCCTCCGTTGTCCCACCCTCGGCCCATCTCGTCTGGGCCCTCAAAGTTCTCCTCCTGTCCGCCGTACTCGTCAGAAAACCCCCGGCCTCCCGAGCGCCCTGGCCCGCCCCCTCTGTACCTGTGTGGAGGAGAGGGACCCCATGAGAGTGAGTTTTCTGTCCCCGACAGATTCCTGGGTGACACATCCATCACTCTTTGTGTTTTATTCAGGTCCTTCAAAACAAGGTGCCATAGTTCGGTGGATCAGCACATAATGGTTCACTTCAGAAGAATAAAGATAGGTTTCTTTCTCACTGAAAATAAATATATAAGTCTCATGGATCATTCGTGCCACCACAAACACAAGCACAAGTTAGGAAGAAGGTGCATTTTAGATAGGTTGGGAAGTGTGTTAGTAGAAAACATGGAAAGCTAATTAGCGCATGAGACCCACGTGTCATCAGAGTCCTGGCCATGTCTCGGAGGAGGACGTCTGTCTCTTTGCCTCTGGTCAAACTCCTCTCCCGGGCCCCCATAATTATCATATCTAACACAAACATACACACGCCAAGCTTGCAGGTTAACCCACTGCCTCAGCACCCACTGGAATAGGAGTTAGCTTTGATTAGGGTTTAGCTTTAGCTAAGTTTCTAGAAACAAAAAAACGTAAGAAGCCCCATGTGAGGTGAGAGTTATGTCCTTGGAAGATTAGTATGGTCGCATTAGAATGAAGATTAGTATGGTCGTATTAGAATGAAGATTAGTATGGTTGCATTAGAATGAATATTAGTATGGTCACATTAGAATGTGGTTCCGTCCCCAGTGACTTCAGAAGAAGCTCACCTTTCATCTCTGCGTCCGCGGAACTCTCCTCCGTCACGGGGGAACCTCTCCTCGGAGCCCCAGTTCCCTCCATTACCCCCTCCTCCACCTCCTCCTCCTCCACTGCCTCCACCACCTCCTGCTCCTCCTCCCCGATGCCCTCCTTGGTAACCCTGGCCAGGCCCTTGCCTCCAGCTCTCCTCTCCCCTGCCATGGAACTCTTGACCCCCCTCAAAGTCTGGGTGTCCACGCCCACGCCCCTGCTGGGAGTCCCCCCCCCAGTAAGGCGCCGAGCCCTGGTCGGGTCCCCCGGGTCCCCCTGGGCCCTGGCGGTCGGCTAGAGGACCCATGTGGTGGTTAGGAGGACCTCGAGAATCTAATGGGTGGAAGAACCAGGACACAGTAACAGTCAGTACACTAGAATGATAAGACTTATGTATAACACAATCACTTATGCATGGCAGAAACGTTCCTCCAGCTACCTTTGCCATTGGGTCCTTGCTGTCCCATCCCATGCATCATTGGTCCAGAGTTCTGACCCGCCTGCTAGACAAAGTTTTAACATTAGAGGGAGTCTGCTTATCCAACCATAAAAGTTCAGTGGTTAGCAGTAGGGAAGACAGAATTGAAGTAGTCCAAGTTAGATTGTTTGATTCTTAATTCATTATTGTGTTCCTCCCCATCAAGTCATTGGAAAACTTAATTTAAGAACTTTACAAACTCACCTGATGTGGCATGTACGATGGCGCCATGTTTCCGGGTGGCCCCTGCATATTGCCTGGGGGCCCCTGCATGTTACCCGGAGGTGGGCCATGCATCCCTCCAGGAGGAGGCCCTTGCATATTGCCCATCCCATAATTTCCATGTGTCCTTGTAGGGTTCTGCATAGGGGGTCCCATCATCCCGCCCTGCATGGGGCCCTGGGGACCCATCATGTTCCCTTGGGGAACATGTGGAGGGGGCCCCTGAGTATCTCTGGGCCCCATTCCTCGAGGTGGGGGACCCATCATCCCACCGGGAGGCCCTTGCATGCCACCAGGCGGACCTCTGGGTCCAGGAGGCATTCCATGTGGCCCCTGTGGGCCCATGTTTCTGTGAGGACCTGGGTGCCTCTGCATGCCCTGGGGCCCATGGATGTCTGGTGGCCCCATCATGCCCTGCGGGGGCCCCTGGTGGTGCTGGCCCATCTGTCCAGGAGGCATGAATGGAGCCTGCATTCCACCTGGGCCCATGGGGGGGCCCATATTGTGTTGCATCTGTTGAGGGGGCATGGACTGTGGGAAGCCCTGAGGAGGAGGGGGCATGGGCCCTCCCTGGCCAGGGAAGGGGGGCATTGGTCCCTGCTGGCCCTGTGGAGGCAAGCTGCCATCAGCCTGAAGCTGATTCATTCGCTCCATCTTCATTTGCTGGGGACAGAACAAAGACATTACTACTGGCACTGAGAAGTATTGGACAAAGGCACTTTAACAAGAAACATGCAGGAAGAGCATGATCCCAATGTCAAATCCCAATGGTGGCCCAAGAGAGAAATGACCCTGGCTTTCGTCATTCAGCAGGACTCGTGTAAATTTGCATGAGGAGGCTCCTAATCCCTGACACTAAACAGGTACTCCACAAAGTGCTTCACCACAGAGTCCATTCTGAACTTGTGTGAACCGAGTTTGCGTCGGTCTGCGTGCAGGTGGCTCTCAAGTGCTCTGGTTCCGTACCTCTAGAAGCATGGGGTTGGTATACTGCAGAGCGGCCATCTCCTGCTCCATGTCAGCCTGTGACTTTTTCTTCCCGTCCCCTTTCGGCTCCACCTTCCTTTCTTTGGGCATCTCTCCGCCCGGGGGCATCGCGGGCACCTTATTGTCTGCCCAGGCCTGGAAGAGAGAGAGAGGGGGAGGAAGAGAGAGAGAGGTCTATGAAACAAAGCACATGCTGTGTTCGGCTGTGCATATCCTGTTATGTGCAGAACTTTGCATCCCTCTTCCTTCCACGCTCGTCGAGGAGACCTTGGATCTGTAGAGTTGCGTACCTGTTGGAACTGGGCAGGGATGGGTTTGGCGTAGGGCACTTTCTTCTGTGGAACCTTCTTCATGTCTTTCAGCATGACTTCTTCCATCCCCCAGTCCAGGCCCGGGATGGACATCTCCAACTCGGGCGTAGCGTCTTTACCATGCCACACACAATTTCATTTTAACATCCAACACCACATCTAAAGTGATTTTGCTTACTATGCAGTATAACAGTCTCTTTCGTGCCTAGGACCAGAAATGGATCCAGAGAAAAAGTATTTGCCCCTCCCCCCCCACCACCGGAAAAAGCTTCTCTCACCACTCTGCTCTTGCTCCATAGCAGCTTTAAGCTGCTCAGGGATTCCCATGCCAGGGATCGCAGCCATGCTGTTGGGCTCCATGTCATCTGAAACATAAATCCACAACCATGTCACAACACCGGCCGACAGAATGCAACCTCCAACACAGTGACCTCACGGTCACAATAACACAACGCACCGTACTCCACTCCATCTTCTGACATTCCTGGTAACAAGTTCAGATTGTATCTGTCCCTCATTTTGTCTCCTGGCCTATTTCTTGTCCAGAATTTACTTAGAAAGAAAAAAAAAAAGGATTGTAAGGACACACATTTTCACAGAGGATAAAAAAGACAAAGCACCTGTATTTGATTCACAATTCACTTTACATTCAATCAACAAGAACAACCACTGTCCTACCTGGTGTGGTCGTTGGACCCAGAGCACAGGATGTGTCCCAGAGGGTGCCATGCCAGACTCCAGATCATGCCCTCGTGGGCCATCTCCATCCCACCCACCTCCTTCTCCACCCTGAGAGCAGAGCACAAGCACCAAAACCACACCATGTCATTCAATCCATTCGGCACTAATGACCTTCAGAGTGATCTACCCATGTAGCCCTGCAGGGGTAAAAAGCCAGAGGAAAAGGGGCAACGATTGGGGATTGTAAGTGCAGTTTGGGGAGGGGGGGAGCGGTGTTGAGGTGTCACTGTTACCCTGCGTTCCAGAAGAGGAGTGATCCGTCCGAGCCTCCGCTGGCAAACAGGCCCTCGTGGACGGGGTGCCATGCCACGGCTACACACCACACAAACATAGCATTAGCACAGCACACTTTACAATACGAAGCTACCAACTCCTGCTAATCTGATGAAATGATGACATTGTGTCAAACACAAAATACACCCCATTGATATCCACACACACAAGGTGTTTTAACAGAGCATTTGCAACACACACACACAAAAAGATTGGGATGACTGATTTGTCCTCTCACAAACCTGTGGCCTCTTTCTTATGTCCCCTGAACACCTGTAGCTCCTCCTTCAGGTTGCGGATGTCAAAGAGCTTACACAGGTGGTCACGCGAAGCTGTGAGGAGCCAGTTACCATTGAGGTTCCACTTTACTTCCATCACAGTGTTCTTATGGGCATGACTGGGCAGGGTTAAGGAAACAGGAAAAGGAGTGAGTGCGCATGTAGGCTAACGTTCAACTGCACATTTAATTAGAAAGCAGTGGGTTTGGTGGTGCCTTTTAAAACTCACAGTGTAGCCAAACTCTGGCCTGTCTTTGGATCCCAGAATTTGATTGGCTGCTGGCTGTCTTTGCTACCAGAGACCACCAAGCCTTTGGTGGGGTGCCAGTCCACACACTTCACGTCAGCACCATGACCTAACAAGGGTAAAGGACATTTACAGTGTTTACACAGGGTGAGACAAAAACACCATACAAAATGTGAATGATTTATCTGAAACACAGAAGACCATTGATTTCCAATAAACATGTTGTGGTACATTACAAAGAAAACGTATGTGTTGGAATATTCAATGGGTAAATGAGTGATGGCCAGTGAAGTAATTAATCGCATAGTACAGAAAAGGTAGAAGTGTGCATCTTCATTTAAGCTTAAGTCTTTACATGTGAGTGAGCCAGTATAGACAGTAGTGATGTGTACTCAGTCAGCCAAGTTAAACAGCCATTGCATGACACAACGTAAGCCAGGCGAATACATAAAATACAAACCATTAATTATAGATCAAAGACATCCAGATAACTTTTTCATTGTTCAATTAAAACATTCAGAAGGTTTAAATAATGTTTTCATCTAGGAATGTGCATGTGCAGTCCAAATATGAGTGCTTACATATTTAAGATCATCTGGAACCTTAATGAAAATATGGACTTTCTTTGTATCTTTTTTGGGCATCCCACAGCAGTGTATATGATGGAAGCGGTCCGTGTGTGAGATGACTCCATTTACAACTGGCCTGCTACAATTGAGCCAGATGGGTCATATCAAATCAGGAATGTGTAGCTTATAGAAAGAATCGCAGAACCATTTTTGAGAGGACATTTCAGTGTTTATTTTAACGTTTATATTGTGAAGGATTATTGCGATATGGTTACAGACGACAGCCTAAAACAGCAAACAATTTGGGGGAAATGCATTTTATTCTCATTAATGAGAGGATTATTAGACACAAATAGATTCCCTACTCAATGTTTATTGAAAAAAGTGAAACTGGACCTCTAAACTGCCTCATAATTCTGGACTCAACTTTGTTTATTCAGTTTTGAAACCGCAACTTTTTATTGTAAAAAAAAAAAAAAAAAAACCTGAAGGCAAACATACTATTCAATCATCTTACGCTTTCACGGTCACATGCATGACTTTGGAAAAATCTGACCAAAGAAAAGCATCTAAATGACATAACTGCACAGCCCTCTACAAAGCAAGGTGGTAAGGCCTACTTTATTGACCAGCAACAAATGATAAACAAGCTTAGTGTAGGATTTAACAGAATGTTTCTTCTGTTGTGGTAGAAGTCTAAAAAGTCCTTTGATTGAGGCAGCCTATCTTTCACTCTTGGAGTACTCTGACAAATATTCCAATAAATTGTAGTTCTTGCATCTCTCAACAATCAGAACTAAACTTAAGTTTGGAATTCCTTGCACAGACCCACAGCTGAAGTTCTTGTCCCACTGGTGTGCATGTTTGCGTATGAGGTTCTAGAGTATGAGAGCAGTGTATGGGGAAGGTACATTAGTGTGTTTTATCCACAGAAACATACCTCTTAGAATTCTCTCCTCGTGGCAGCGCAGGAAGTCCCAGATGCGGACTGTTCCGTCGTCAGAGCAAGTGGCAAATTTATTATCCGTAGGTGAGAAACTGAAGACACAGGCAGGAAGATAATCAATAATGCAGGCAGTCACAGCTGGGCCACCAGGGTTCACACAGGTGGCTGCTACCCCTTCCACCCAGCATGTGGAAGGATTGACTGGCTGGGCACAACCAGTGGATGAAAGGCCGCCGTTTCACATCCATTCCTTTTACAGTGTTACACTAACATTAAACCCAGTTTGAGTCTAAGTTGAGCATCTTCAACAAGCAAGTCTTATTCAAGCAGAAGGACTAGTAGCCATCTCCATCAGCAGACACTACATGTCAACAAACATCCGTAAACAAATCCAAACATGGCTCACACTGGTGTAATCAGGCAAGCCACAGCCATCTCAAGACTATACGTAACATTTATCTGCACCTGTCACTTTGCAGAAAACACACATTACTGACTAGACAAGTATGTCAATCCACCTAGTCTAGATTCACAATACCACTAAAGCCTAAGTTGAATCACCCCTGCCATGCCAAAACCACCAGCATGAAAGAAAATGTGCTTTACCAAAATAGATCCATCTAACATTTCAACAAGTCCAACAATGGCATTCTGTTCCAACAATGTACCCAATTTGTGACAAGACATCTCACAAAACATGGCAAGCGATAGCAAATGTTAAATCTGCATAACAATTAATGAAAGGAGTGTTGCACATCTGATGTGGTTAAGCACATAGTATACCTTCTTCCATTAGCAGACAGTAGGCCTAATACATGTTGCACATCCCCTAGGCCTATAAGGTCAAATACGTCACTGGTGGTGATCATTAATTACAGACAAATGTCTTCAGCTAAGTTCTTCTATTTAAAGTATTTGGCTGATTGTCTTTAGGGCTGAAGCAGGCCTAATACATGTGTGTATTAGAAGAAAACGGAAAAAAGTTGCCAGTAACCAGCCTTTGGTCACCACCAAACTAAATGGCTCCATCTAGAGGGTATTTTTTACACACCTTGAAGGAAAAAAAAGCAAATGGTTGGTGGAGACCATTTTGATCTTGAGCAAATCCCAAACTACAAGAGCACACTGAAAGTTACTTTGTCCAATGCCAGATGACTAAATTGCCATGAAAACTCGCAGTTCTCTTGCCCGGTGCCAGTGTTAACCATGTTCCCCCAAACCCATGTGTGAATCAATATCAGAGGACCATGACCACAGCCCTATTTCGTTCTCCATTGGCCCTGTGATTCAATATGCATTAAATAATATATAATATAAAAATTATATAATTAGCGTAAGCAAATAAATGAATTGTGGCACAGGAGGTTATGTATTCAAAAGGGATGCATCACAAATTTTAACTGAGTAGTTGCATGGTCTGTAAATACAGTAGTATTAGCATGCTATACGATCTTTATTGATTTTTTTTCTCCTCGATTTTCTTGAGGACATCCGCCACCAATGGCAGACATTAGCAACAAAGCAAAACCTTTAATGCAGCCAAATCAAGTTATTGAAGAGGGTTCTGGTGGCTGAGTGGATGTTTTATGACAGAGTGGTGGGTTGCATGGGAACTAAAAGTGAAAGGTGTACACCAACTGTTCCTACCCCAGAAGCAATGTGCACTTAAAAGCAGGGAAAAAAAGGAAATCTTTATTTAAAAAGCTAAGTAGAACTGCATGTCTAGAGAGTCAAAAGCAGGGAATGTTCGGGGAGGCCGATTAAGGGGGTGGCTTGGATTCAAATGATAGACATGCTCTTGCCGACACCTCAGACCCTTCAAAGCAACAGTGTGACTTTGTGGCGAAGTGTGCAGGGGTGACACTATGTGTTCGTTTGAGGGACTTCTTGATGTCCCACGGCCTTGTAGAAGATCCACTCAGAACGCTTCGCTATTAAGTATTTTCATGTTCAAACTCTCCACTTTATTTGTGCTTAATGTATCCCTCTGTCCCACTTTATTTTTTATTACTGTATACCACTGGACCTATCTGTGTGAACCAGTACTGCTTTAACGTGCGTATATAAAACACTTTATTTAACAAGACCGTGAAAATCAACCTTTTCTGTACATAGTAATTATGTATAGAAAAAATCAAGATACACAACTCATAAGCCACAGGAAATGAAGGCAATAATAGGAGAAATATCAAAAATAAATCAGTGCCGTGTCGCGACAGCACACACATACATCTGTCAATCATTGAGGACAAGAACTGAAGGCGACACAAGTGCAGGGAGAACACTGAACAGCGCCCCCTGCTGACAAAACCCTCATGACACAGGGGCAGCAATAACAGACTTGGGTTAACTACAGAAAATGGTAGATTGGGTATAGACCTGGCCTCTCTAATCGCCTCCTTGTGAGCCTGGAACATCTTGACGTTGTTCATGTTGGACTGCCAGTACTTCACGTAGCCTCCGTGGTCGGCAGTCAGCATCCACATGTCGTTGTGAGACCAGGTCATGGCCCTCACAGGGCTGTCATGGGCCTGAGGAGACGGAAAGCAGCACAGCATCAGCATCACTGACCAGGACCGCTCTGCCACCAACAACACACCGGGTATCACTTTCATGAAGCGGCCGGCTTCACTGCCGAGGATGATTTGATATTCACCTGTAGAATGGTCTCAAAGTTGAACGTGAGTCCGTTCCACAAGGTGAACTCCCCGCTGGAGGCCCCGGTGACCAGACGCCTACCCTCAGGAGTCCACTGTGAGAGCGATGAGAGAGAGATGAGGATTGGGAGAAGAAGAGGATGAAATAAGGGGACAAGAGGAAGGAACAATGAATGAGATGTTTTAGAAGGGGAGAGTGAAAAAAGGCCAGCCATTAATCCCACCGCAAAATACACTTAAACATGAATCAGTAGTAGTGTGTGTCTGGACATGGTTATGTAACGCTGTGCTTCAAATACTCCAGCTTGGTTTCATACACAGCTCAACATGGTGGTGAGACCAAGGCAGAGAGAGGGGTACTTACCCTTATGACAAACACAGGACACTTCACTTTGTTGGTGGAAGTTCGGACAAACTTGGTGGTGACAGCATTCATGGAATTGTTCAGCATACCCACTGGAGGAACAAGCTATAAGACCAGACAGAAAAACAACACAAGTTGTACGAGTCAAAACATTTCAGCAGTTGATCAAAGGGAAAGCCTAACATGCACAATCAATTTCGAAGACTGGTGCATTTGCTCAAATCAGTTATTCCACAAATGTGTGAAGAAGGTCTCAACACTCACATCGTTGTAGCATGCTGCATCTGGTTGGATGGCACGGAAATCCCTGTGGTCCCGCTGCCATAACCGGTTCTGCAAGGGGGAAAGCCGTTATTAATAAGAAACACACGTACATTTACAGGCATTTCAGGCTATATTGATGTTGGTAAAAGGAAAATGCCACGTGGAGTACTATGGGCAAGTCAGGTCACAAACACCGGAATAAAAAATTAAAACTTAACACAGGCTTCAACTCCAATTTCTGTACCTCCAGATATCTGATGACTGAGGGGTTGTAGTCGATGGTCTTGCGGTTGACTGCCTTCCTCATGCGCTTGCCATCGAAGGTCAGCTGTTGCATGGCCTGCTGCTGGGCAAAGTCAGGCCGTTTGTAGAACACCTGCCGCGGGGCCTGGTGCTGGAACCTCGGCATGTGGAAGAACCGCGGCGGGGAGCCGATGTCTGTCGCCATGGTAGCTGGCCTAGATCTATGAATGCAGGCAGGGGGGGGGGGGGGGGGTGTTATCAGTACCGGCTCAATGTTTGATTGGCTTTAGCTGAAGACTCGACCACACTGTAGCTGTACGTTCAACACAAACTATTGGGAGGTAATAAGAGCTTAAGTTCTACGTTCACAAGGCAACATTTATGATGATTTTGAGACGCCCGTTTCAACCACCTTTTTTCCCCCCATGCCATAAAAACATTCAATATATTTTTAACTCACTAGAAATTAAATTGCCGACATTATCAACAGAAGTCAAATAGTGGTAAAGGCTTTATTACCATAGCATAAGAGTAATTGTATCCATGAACATAACTTATTACATAGCACACAATACACATCCCTACTAAAATAATAAATTGAGACATATTTTGGGTCCCTTTAAAGCATTTAGACAATGTAATAAGTTGTAATACTTTTACATATCAGTGTGTGACAATGACTAGGCTACTACATTATAAATGATACTATATTTTGCTATTTTTTCTACTCACAGCTGAAGTTTAAGTTATGGCCAGTAAAATACAACTGGTAGTAAGCACGTGAGCACATTAGCACCCCATGTCTCAATGACGAGACCACAGTCAAGCTCTTTTGTACAAGCTGATAGGCGTGAGCAACAATTTTTTTAATCATTGTCCACGTCCATCTCTATTTATTAGCAGTGCATGCATGGAGTATCTGGGAGTCAGTTTGGACACTTGTCAGACAAACTACATATGCAACACAAATTGGAGACAGCTCCAACTTCCCCATCAAAGCCATAAATTAACGTCCTCATCAAAAAGTCTCAAAGCACACATCCCACTAATAAAGTTTATTACTAAAGGACCTCCCTCACCACTACTGCGCCGACCTACTATTCTACGTTTTAAGTGACCTGAATCAGTGAAAATAAACTATCCTACATTTGGAATATAATTTATTCTATAGGCCAACTTTACAATAATTAATTTTCATTAGTCAAGACACCATATTTTCAAGCAACAATATTTACATTAAAATAGCAGTTTAATCGAGAAGTGGAGTTTTATTCTCCGTCAAATGTAAGAAACATTTGCTGAATTGAGTACTTTCCTTAATAATAATTTCCATAAATTCTACAATGAGACGTTTGAATCCCCAGCTCTACATCAACAGTGACTGAACCATATTATAAGATAATCAACATTACACGTTCTATCTGACTAACTTGATTGGGTCTACATTTAAACAAAAGCGTTGATAATAGGCCAAAATAACCTGTCTTTAAAGTTGGTGCATGCTACCTCAGAGACGATTGTCGATTAGTTATACATCTTATTTCAATCCTCTAGCAAGGTTATGGAAAACTATAGTTGGATCCACCTGGCTAACCTTATCTAGCAAGGTTTCGCACATGGGTTTCTCAGCTCTTAGGCAGCCTGTTGTTATGCTGCACACTGATCTGACGTTGCTTACCTCTGAGATTTGGTGGTTAAGCAAGTGTTTTAAACACACAAAGCCAATTAATTCACTATAATTCAAACAAATGCAGGACAGTGTGTGTAATTTGGCAATTGATATCTAACTAGCTAACATATTTTTAAATCTAAAAACCTAGGCTAGCTAGCTTGGCAGGGGTTAGCGTAATTGGCGAAATGCTAACGACAGTCCATGTGTACTGGTATGGATGCTAGACTTGATAGCAAGCGAGTTTGTCTAACATAAAGGGAATAGCAACATACTAATTACATTTGGTTATGATATTTGGAAGATACAGTGTGCCAAGATAAAATGTGAAATTCTTCTTCATTTGATTTATTCGGCGTACACTCGCTTGACAACATAGAATTAAATGGCGCCCGGTAGAAGTTGTCTTCACAACAACAACGCGATGCTAGAAACTCACCAAAAATATCCAAGCAGAGTAATCTAGCTATGATAAACTAGATTCTTCTGAAATGTATTCTTTTGTTGAATCATAAGCGTTTCAATGTTTATTTAATTTGTTTCGAGTTGTCTTTTCTCGTGTTTAGCCACCTACGGCCTTCATCTCTGCGTTTCCTCCTCGTTTTTTGTTCCGTTCCCCTTGGTGATTTTTCAAGATGACGAAATCACGCAAGTCGCGGGAGACCGTAACGTCAGTACGTAAGTACGTAAGAATTAGTGTTTTTCTAGAAATGCCACACTGATCATAAATTAACCCCTGTCTTACAGACATACACTATATGGACATGTCTTATCATGAATTATATAATAGTTTAACATTTGTATTTGCTCATCTATTCATTCATCTATTTACACATTATAATGTCCATCTATGAATGCTACTCGTCTCTCGATAATAAATGTGTGTGTACACAGGATTTTTATCTGTGAACTTGGTTGTCACAGATTACAGAATGCTGTCAGTATATTTCCCACATATTCTCAAGTAGTTTTATCTGCACTAAAACCATCCACCAGGAACTGTAGTGGTACTAGGACCCAGGGCTTGCCTGACCGTGGAATGGCCTATCCCGGCAGTAAATATAGCCTTCATTAGGGCAAAGTCAGGAAAAGGCTCAAGCTGACTGGTAGAACACCCCCTTGACAAGTCCTGCTTGAAGAATAGTCAGTCACTACTCTAGACGAAGAGCGTGTGTGCTTGATAGAGAGGGCAAGGGCATTGATGGAATAAGTGAGTGTGATTGTTGGTACAAGGTTTATAGTATCCTTGATGTTTATAATAGTAATTGTACTGTGTTTTTGCTTTAGGTAGGCATTGCATGTGTGTGAATGTATGCACTTGTGTGTATTGATCTGCCACAGTGTAAAATGTTATTGTGTGTTAAAATTATATTGTTAATTGTGTGTGAATGAATGTGTATGAAGATAAAGAGAGGGGGCAGACAATAAGGTTTCCTGTAAGTGTGTGTGGTTGAATGTAACAAGATAATTTCAGCGAGGGGCAGTGCACATTTCTGTTAAAGTATCACAGTCCTACAGTACAAGATGCTTCAGCTGTGCAAGGTCACCAAAGCCCTGTTCATAAGCAACGCACGCTCAGCCTGCAGTGACGACCTCATCCAGCAGGAGGCGGTGACGCTGTGTATCAACGTCACCCGCAAGCAGCCCTTTCCAGCATCTCATGTGGCCGTGCTACGCATCCCTGTATATGACGACCCTAACGAAGACCTGTACAGCTACTTTGATGCCTGTGCAGACCGCATCGCAGATGAGGCAGCGAGGGGAGGGCACAGTGTCGTCTACTGCAAGAACGGACGCAGCCGCTCTGCCACCATTTGTTTAGCATACCTCATGAAGCACAGGCAGCTCTCATTGGCTGATGCCTTTACGGTAGGTGTGGAAAGCAACCATTCTGTGGATCAGTTGATTTGTTCTGTATCCTGAATGGTCTAAGCTTTTCCTTTGGCAATAGTATCAGATCCTGTGTGCTGAAATTCAGCAGTTCATACCTCTGGGACCAAAACAACTGACTATTCCTCTTTTGCAGAAAGTGAAGACCTCTCGCTCAGTAGTAGAGCCCAACCCAGGGTTCTGGGCCCAGTTGGAAAGGTATGAGCAAGAGCTGAAAAAGAGACGTGGGGAGGCAGGCAAAATGCCAGCCTGAAGGATGCTCCACCTCTCAACACTGTTGAAACCAGAATGCACCTTTAAACCATCCAGAACCTGGGAAATATAGGTTGAGTAAATGCTAAGCCTCTGTGGTAACCTGCACCCTGTAGTATCTCCCATCTTATACCGCTATGCCTTCAATCAAAAAACATTAAAAACACAGAATATATGTTTCCTTTAAATATCTGTACAGCAGCCCTCCATTGTCTGTCCAGTTCCCTGCCCTGCAAGGAGTTATGTCCCATATGGGTACTGGGTTCTTTTTCAGTTCTGTGCATAGGCTATATCCTTGTAGCCAGGACACAAATATTTGCTATAGACGTAAACCTTGAGTGCAATCTGTAAACTGGTACCAAGCATCTTGGACATCTGCTGAACCTTATACTTTACAGCAGGGCTGTCCAACCTTCTGTAGGTTTCCCTCCAAACATTTGTTTTGCAACAAACATGATTCCATTTGACAAACAGCAAATTATTCAAATCAGTTGTGTTGGATTAGGGTTAGATTGAAAAAAATGAAAACCTACCGGACTGTTGCTTCCTAGGTACTGCGCAGCCCTGGTCTACTCTATCAAATTGAGAGAAATTGCAGTGCCACTTCATACCTCCAGAGAGAAACATTTCCCCACAAAAGAATGCATCTATTCAAAAACAACTGTTGAAAAAAAAAAGACCATTGGGATTCCTTTTGGGGGGACTAAACGTGTACACTTTCAAAGAAAAAAAATACAAGTATAAGAAACAATGCTATATTGTAAAATTGCAGGAAAATACACAGAAACGCATAAGCTGTCAAATGTCTTAAACATTTGTCAACACGGTATAATCCGATACAACTTTTAGAGCAGCTACTTGTGAAACACTATGCTCAGGTAATCTCCAACTGTATCTACATCTGAAGGGCTTATTAGAAGTACACTAGTACTTTCAAGGTGCATTAGACAGAGCTTTAGTATCCAACCACTGTGAATCATGTTGTGTATTTTCCAAACACAGATAGTTGCAGTGATTGTATGCCTTTGCAACCATGGTTTGAACAGCACATGCATATGCTGCTTAGTTACCTTAAAATGACTGTGAAATGCAAAATAAATTACAATACTAAATGGGTGGCTTTTTATGGTCCCCATATCAGTTTTTCAAACCTTGTATGCAACAATATTGTGTATTCTCAATGTCTAGATGTGTATATACAGTACCAGTCAAAAGTTTGGACACATTGGGAAAATGTGCCCAAACTTTTGACTGGTTGGCTACTGTATGTGAACAAAATATGAACATTTCTGAGGCTCACTGCAGCAAACATACTTGTAGAAATGTTAATGATGATGTAGATGTATGTATTATTGCTGTGTATGTATGAGTGTTTATCAGGTGTTATTTGCTGCTTGAGTAGCAAAAATATGTTAATGTGCATCACAGCTATATTTCTAACAGGGTTAAGCGAGAACATCACACAATAGCATGGTCATCTTAGGAGAGCGATCATGTTGCTGGTATTGTGATCAGTGCCATACAAGGACAGTAGAGGTCACCTACAACTTCTGTAGTACTGACCCTTACTGTGAAATCCCTTTAAAACTACAGCAGTCAACTTTCTATTTGAACTGTTACTAGACTTTAGCTTCTACATGATGCATTGTGCAACTCAGGAAACTTGAGCGTGTTGAGACAGAAACAGTTTATGAATGAGGCATGTCAAAAAATTGACCCGTTAACACACACATTGTGATTGGTAGCCTACTAACAGTAATAGAGGAACACAGTTGGCTGGAGGCTTGAAGGTAAAGGCTTGACACTTGTTACTTTCAAAATAGTGATTAGCTCTCAGTAAAACGTAACAATTGCTGTGTGCGTTTCAAACAGTTTCACTAGTAGATAGCATAAGAATACATCTGTTTGTTTTCTGTATTGATTATATATCTTTATCATAAATTACACAAATTACAATAAAGAATCACTGACATCTTTGAGGGTGTCAATTTATTTAACAAAGCGGCAAAATGACTGACACTTAGGGACAAGAAATTGTGGGTTCAATGCAACTAAAACAAACATGGGATCAGGGATGATCCTGGTCCCACTTATTACGCACGCTATCAATCCACTCATTGTAATTGGAGACCTTGGTGTAAACACCAAATTTGTCCAGTTTGCCACAGCCCTCCCCCCATGAAACCAAGCCTATGACAAACCAGGTGTTACGGTACAGAGTGACCATGGGCCCACCACTGTCGCCCTCGCATGCATCGACACGCTTGCCCAGTATACCTGCGCACAACACGTTCTCTGACACATTGTTAGTCATTTGGCGAGAGCATGTGTTGTGGTCGACCAGTGGTACTTTGATGACGTTGAGGGCAGAGGTATGGAGCGGAGAATCCAGGTCATCTTTGCCCCAGCCAGACACGACAGTGGGCGTGCCGTTAAGGTGGAGGACTCGCTCCGCATGACTGCGCTCTGGGAGGCACGCCGGGACGATATATTTGGAGAGTGGTGCCGGAGTGATCAAGCGGAGCATGGCAATGTCATTATCAATTGTTTTGCCGTTGTAGTTAGGGTGCGGGATAGCTTTAGCTACCTGCAGGGTCACCTCAGTGCCCTCCTTCTTCAAGCGCTCATAGTCACCTGGAGTGTTGATGGACTATTCTCAGAAACATGACACACACTATCTCAAGGCATTACCAATGTAGACTAAGATGGAGTGAGGAGGATATTTGGTTTATATTATGTACAGAAACTACTTACCCAGTTTGACACGGAAGCGTAGGCTATTAGTCAAGCAATGGGCTGCAGTAAGTACCCAGTTAGGATCAATGAGGACACCTCCACAATGGAACATCCCCATTGCATTAATAATGAGAGCCTACAGACATAAAATACATGTTTCCATCCAGTTTTCTCTAAATGTAGTGATCTCATATCATACACAAATGACATTGGCTGTACTGTACCTGCCAGGGGCTTTCCCCCTTTTTGCCCACCTCACCTCCCATCAGCCAGGGAAGTAAACCTATTATGGGTTCACTGTAGGAGTTCTTCTCTGTCAGTAACTGTCCACAAGAATGATCATCTTTATTCCAAAAGGGCATGGAGAGAAAATATGTGACCATTTGTGCTCCCAATACATGCACATCTTCACTTGGACTAGCACATGCACTGCCTTGTAAACATTTTACGATTCTTACCAATAGGGCGACAAGTTCTGGAGTTACTTTGGAGACGGTATCCCTTGATACAGCTACATGTTCTTTCCAGACTGTCCTTGCTTTCCGTGCATATATGATCGCAATCGCCATTGTCAATTGAACAATTTGTGGCTGTCTTAGCTGCAAAAAAACAATCAAAACCTGTTAAATGGTCTCAAAAACAAACAAACCTTATAACCTAGTATCACAAGCACAACAGAATTGGTGGTAAGAAGGACTTACGGTGGTCACAGAGCTTTCCTTCGAACTCTGGATGACAGGAGCAGACATATTTCTGATAAAGGTCCACACAAGTTCCGTTCACACAGGGATTCGGTTTACATTGGTTCCCATCTATAAAACATCACATTTAGATATGCACCATAATGCAAGAGTTTCCTATGGTGTATTGAACGACAATATAGTTATAGTGGGCTTGCTTTTACAGAAAAAAAAGAAAGGCACCTCTGTGACTAATAAATTGTGTTAACATACCTGTGTACTTTGTCCAGAATTCCATCTGAAATCAAACTCATAACAAATGTTTAATGAAGAACATTCTTGTTTCAGACACAGAACATGCTGGGGAAAAAATGCCTTGGATGCCTTACCGTGGCCTCTCTGGTTTGGTAGATTTCCCTGGCCTCTTCAAAGTCACACTTCTCCTCCACACACTCACGTTCCAGAGAAGGGGCCTTCATTTCCTCCAGGAAACTGTTAGCTCTTTTAGAGCGGAGAAGCATGTGTGCTTCGGGGCCACTGGAGAACACTGACAAACACAACCAGGAGTAAATAAGTTGACCAAGTATAGACAGGGACTAAGTGGATATAGACATTGATTGGACTATGAGATCATGTATTTGTGTAGAATAAGAACAAAACTAGTCCATGTATGAGATGGACAATTATCAAACAGCAATATTGCATCCATAAATGTATCTATGAATGCAGCCATGAAGGCTCTTTCAGAGGAAAAGAATGGTAGAAGAATGATAAGTGCACTGAATGGACAAATAAGGATACTTAAGGAAGCAAGGTGGTTTTTCTTAAATGCAACATTTATTACCTGTCATACTCAGAACAGAGGATGACCACAAAGCAAAAGCCAGTGACACCCACAGTAAGAGGCTGCCCATGATATCAACAGACCCTTCAGCCAATGTAATCTGTCAAGAAAAAAACATGTAAGGCAATGTGCTTGAGGGATTTACCTAATTATTATGTTCATCTAGATTTTGCCACAATACGGTGTGTTCTGTCCAATTCCATAGAGTATGGAGGATCATTTTTCCTTAATTAAGTATACAAATGTGTTGTGAAATTAGAGACAGGTTTCCGCACCAGATAGTGAAGACCAACAATCTCTGTGTAGTGTCTGACCTTCTGGGTGAGAGCTTGAAGGGAAGAGACAATTAAACAAGATATGAAAGTGATATTTTTAGTTGCACATAGTGAAGTAGTTGGATTGAACATTTACCTCTCTGTGAGTTTTTATCAACAGCTCAAACCAATAGTTCAACATGGCCTTGTCCTAATGATCATAGATCAGAAGGAAGGATATTTGTGCGAACAAACATTATCTTGCAACCCCATCAACCACATTTTTGAATGTTTTCAGTGACAAACAACAATATTAAGCATAGGTATTTCACACCAGAAGTAACATTATCGGTATGTCAGAAGAAACTATTTAGTAGACAGATTTGATTTACTTACATCCTGAGAATCAAGGACGGCACAGGACTGATGGATAAACTGTTTAAACTGTGTTAATGACTAACCATAGATGTTTACTGTGAGTCCACAGTCTGACCTTAGCCAACGTTCCAATACAACCACTTCCTTTTGTAGTTCCTGCAGTGTCACAAACACAAGCCTCAGCGAAACATGAAAATACATATTATTGATTATTACAATATGAAGATAATATGATATTAAATTAATTAATGAATCATTATAGTGATTAATAATAATACTATTATAATCAAATAATCAAATGTCACAATTCATCATCATCTTTATAGTATTTGATGTTAAGTGAAAAGCTACAGAAGTGAGAATATATATGGCTTGATTTGCAGATATTGTTGCCAACTACTATTACACCAACTTTGGCCCAAGAGTTGGGTTATGCAGGGCCCCTGTCACTAAAGGAATTCACAAACTAGACTACTACTGTAATCCTTAACTTTCAATGAATATAATTTACAAACATGCCACACACTCACCAGTTGACATGGGCAGGTGTATAATCGACCCTCAGCATAATATACCTTTTGATCTTATATGGGTCAGAAAGAGTTAACATGATAAGGATACAGTTGAATACTTGGTATCACATTCTAGTCGTACTCCATTTCCTTTTATTTTTTATCAAAGTTTGATGGACATTCACATTGTAATTATAACTATTTATAAAATAGAACTGTACTCTATTTAGCCACTTTGGAAAACCTGGTCATTTCTGAATTGTCTTTAAAAAACGTCACGGACTCCATATCCCATACTGTAACTTTGTTAAGTGACAATTTACATTAATTCCTGTATTGCTATACCTGTTTCTCTAATGCCAACACCGATTTCTGTGTGATTATATCTTGAATCACAGCTCTTCGTAGAGTTTTTTGATCATTTCTGTAGATAAGGTTCAGGTACAGTATCACTGTACAGCATGTAAACCTTGGTCACACTTAACTTGCAGTACATAGGGGACAGCCTGCTCTAATAATAGAGCTCATAGTTTTTACATTGTCATCCTTCAACGTGCATCGTGAGCTCACCTGACATGTCAACTCACGTGGCCATTAGAAGGCACCTACTGCTGTACCTCACTGCTAAAATTGAGATTTAGGGCATGTTCTATTCCCCCCACACACACGTACACAAATACACAAACAAAGTCGTTGTGATACAAAGCCTATTAGATGTAAAAAGGGAGCAGATTGGCTCCCTCCAGAGTGTCTGATTGTGTCTGAGGGTGTGGAAATGAGGCCAGTTATTCGGGTTAAGCATTCATGGTCCTTTATTGTCATTGTACTAGAGCCTTGTTTCGATGGCTTGGGTTTCTCTTGTATCCTTGTCGTTTCATTTTTCATTTTTCACAGAACCGCCAAGTATAATCGGATCGGCTCTGGTTCCATCAAGTTCTGCAGAGGGGGACCAAAGTGTTTCGAGTGAAGGGATTGGTCATTCCCAGGGCACTGTTGGCATGGTACTGGCCGTATTGCGGAAGTGTCCCTAATGGCTGGCAGACTGAGGAGTCTGGTCTGTCACTAGGGGTCTGTTCTGTATCCTGGAGGTTAGTGGCCCACCTGGTCTTTCCCAAAGACAATGTACAAAAGTAGAACTGGAAGGCAGGGGTGCTGGACACGAATAAAGCCTAGACATAGATAGATAAATGGATAACAACTTCTTTGCAAATCCCAGAGGGGAAATTCCACTGTGATAACAGCAGTGAACACCGAACACAAGGGGATATATCAATAACAGAAACATGTAGAAAATCAAGCTCTAAATAAATGAGTAATGTTGATAAGTATTCGATCCTAAGTACAAATAATGCAATAAATACTACAACTGAAAAAGGATTTGTAGCATAAACTGTGGCACTACTTATTTATGTTGACATGTTTTCATAAAGGGATGCATTTGCCATGAAATCACCATTCTTCTTTTTTTCATTTTTCATTTTGTTTTCTACTGTAGGTGCTTGGTGGCACTTGTTTGAGTAACACAGTGACCATTTACTTAAAGGAACTGTAGCTACTATGAAAGATTGTGTCTGGAACAACAGAATAATGCACTGAAGTAGGGCAGAAGTCCACAGTCTCTGGAGCATTGGTTATAACATCCAGCAGTCTCAGAGAGATCCTCTTTCTGTCCCAGCAGCTTATCTGTCCATCAAAACCATCTCTGTAATCAAAGAAAAGGGGCACAATACCGAATGAGAGGAAAAGGGAAATTGAATGGTCGATTGTCGGAGTCAAAGTAAAAGTGAATATTTTAAGAAAAAATACTAAATAAGGAAAATGGAGTAGGTAGACTAGAAAGTAACGCGAGGATTGAAAATTGGGGGATGTGAATGTGGGAGAAGAGAGCTGTAGGGGGTCTTCTGAGTGAGTGTGGGGGGTGGAGTGTCTTTGAAAAAGAATCACTCTCTCTTTTCCTCCTCACAATCTTTTCTTGTGATGATTATGTTCTGGACCACGCTGTTTATGCTAAGGTCGTCTTACAGACAGCAGTCCAAGTTACTCTGTCTAAAGCACAAAGAGCTATCATGTCCCTCCCATCCTGCCCTCACTTGGCTTTGTCTGCTGTGTCACAGGGTGTGAGCTTGGTTGAAAGAAGTGTTGTTTTGGGCAAGGCCTATAAATGGATCAATGCCTCGGTACTACTCATCATTCCACCAACATCTCAGCTAGCTGACAATGACAAAACACTTCACAGGAATGGTAAGCTTTATTTATGTGTGGTGGTTGGTTTGTTTCGATGAGGTCTGTGTCAATGAGTATGCATGGGGTATAGTTACAATGGGGTTGAAGCAAAAAATGTTAAATGTTACAGTACTATCAGTAATACTATCAGTGAAGTATCTCTGTTAATTCACTGACAGTATTCTTTGAAATGCAGGTATTTTTTGCTGAGACTACTGGTAATGAATATGTGAATTCAATCACTAAGTAATGGAAATACAAGCATTTGTGGACATTTTATGTCTTGGTCAGTATTTTATGTTTGTCAAAGTGACAGTAAATTTGACATTTTTAAGTATACCTTTGAGGTATGGTGTAAACATACTACCTCATCACATGTCACCAAAAAGAGAAAACAACTTTATAGGAATTGAATTCTGGAAGAAGGCAGATTTTCTTGCTATAACCAGAAGACTCATCTTTTCTTCTATTGCCGTGCTAACTTTTTCTCTCCATGTCGTCTCTCTGTCTCTAGATGGAGACGGTTCTGCTGAGCTTGCTGCTCTGCTCCTCCCTCTCTTCAGCTATGTTTCCTGAACTTAGAGCAGGAGGCCCCCCGTTCAACCCCATGGATCCAGAAAATAAAAACTCCACCACAAACAATCCGTACCCCATGTCTCCCGACATGTCTGGAATGTCCCGGATGTTAATGCCAGAGGGCCCCAATGGGATATCCCAACCAGACATGACCTACTGTCAGATGCTGATGGAGTCACCGGTACCCACTCCGATGGATCAGGTGCCCTGGTTCTGTCTTTGTTGGCCTTGCCAAAGCAACGGACAGAAGGGAGACCGTGGCGACAGGGGCCTGTCAGGCATGTAGACCACAGCTTGACAACTATTTTGGAATGAACATTTGACACGGACAATATTCTGTGTGCATAATACAAAATGGTGAACTAACAGAATTTCTCTTTTGGGTTTTTCTGTAACCACAAACAGGTCCTCCTGGTAGTCCAGGAATACGAGGACTCACAGGGATCAGAGGTCGTCCTGGGTTTGTGGGTAGCCAAGGACTAAAAGGCAAGTCATTTTATCCCTTAAAAATACTTGCATCCAATGCCATGACAACTCGTCAATATTTCCTCCTACTGCACACTAACATGCAAACACGTACAATGAAACAAATTCTGTCTATTTTTCTCATTACCTTCTTTTTCTTTTTGCTTTCCCACAGGTCAGAAGGGAGATGTTGGTGAGAAGGGTATGATTGGGTCTTCTGGATTGTCTGGGCCAAAGGGTGACCTTGGTTTCAAAGGTAGATCAAACAACACATTCAGACAATTCACTCATGCACATTTTCCTAATTTGGACAAAATCACCTGTTCTCAACTCAATCTTTTTTCTGGGTAACTTCAGGAGAGAAAGGGGATCGTGGTACAGAAGGGCCATCTGGAGAACCAGGTCCACAGGGGGAGTCAGGGGTGTGTCCTGCATCCTGTGACCTTGCACTGAGCCAAACAGGACAACCAGGCTTACCTGGACCTGCAGGGGCCAGGGGCCTTCCTGGTGTAACCGGCCCCAAAGGGGACACAGGCTCCAAGGGCAGTATGGGGGATGGTGGTAGACCTGGAGCCCCTGGAGTTGACGGTCAGAAAGGGGATCAAGGGATGAAAGGGTCATGTAACTGCAGTAATGGGGCCAAGGGGGAGCAGGGGATACAAGGACCTGCAGGGCTTAAGGGACAGCAAGGGAGCGTAGGTACCCAAGGTCTTACAGGCTTAACTGGTGCCAAGGGGGACCATGGGAACACAGGGATGACAGGAATGCCTGGGCCGTGCACTCCGGCCATCATGTCCTCTTTCTCAGCCTCCCTTAGCACAGTGTTTCCCATGCCCGACATGCCTGTGCCTTTCACCACAGTCATCACCAACCGGCAAATGCACTTTAACCCTTTCCTGGGTGTATACACTGCACCAATCAATGGTACTTACGTCTTCAGCTACCACCTAGTGGCCTTCAGCAAAGTGCTCAAGGTGGGGCTGTTCCTTAACTTCAGCCCTGTAGTCAAGACGACTGAGACCACGAATTGGGCCTCTGCCAGCCAGCAGGTTGTGCTGCATCTGACCGAGAGGGACCGCGTGTGGCTGCAGGTGAAGGACGTCTTCACAAACGGCATGTATGCTGACACTGAGACCAGCAGCACCTTCTCTGGATTTCTGCTCTACCCAGACTCCTGTGACATGATCTCCGGCCGAGACTTTATGCCACCTGTTCATGGGGGAGTATACACATGGGGTGAGATGCCAGGCCCCACTCTAAGCCCTACCACAGCTCGCTAAACAGAGAGGGACATATTTGTGTCCTACATCCATTACACAGGCAACCATAACAGTGAAAGGACAAATCCACACCTGCACTTGTGTTCTCAAATACGGGGACACAGTTTCCAGGCCCAACACACCTGCCTTCGTAAATCAAGAAATGTTTTGAGCAGTGGCTCGTTAGCTGTAGGTAGTTTGTTGTTGTACCTTAAACTATTTCTTAATTCAATGATATTTAATTGTTGTCTAAGGATACATTAAATATGAGTTTGTAGTTAAAATTGTGATTGCATTGTTTTAGCTAAAGCACTTTGCATTCTCAGAGAAAATCGCATGAGTCAAGAGATTGAGATACTAGCATACTTTTGGACTTTACGTCTTCCATGGCCTCTCATGCTCTCCAAACAGGATAAAAAGAAGATATTATTATCCTCATTAGATATTGACTCTTATACGCAAGCATCAGTTGCAATATAAATTTGAATGTATATTAGATTGTTTAACAGAGCTTTATTTTTGATTAAGCAACAGACTAAATTGAATATTGTGAAATGTATTACAGTAATCAGCAGTTTGCAAGAATAATGTATATGTCTATGACAAGCAAAATGTATTTTAGAGAAAGATGAATACATTAATGAAACACACGACAGCAGCGCAAATATATTGTTGCTTCACAGTTATCTTTGACAGGTACGCTTTGTGATCATTTCCTCATAATAAAGCACACATAAGCTCTCATGACATATTATGGAGCCCAATCATTTTTCGGGTTTACACAAATGATAGACACAAATAAATAGTCCCCTTGGTAACAGAGAGAGAGTGAGGCATTTAATGTTTCAGAATGTCCATTGTGCTGTGTGTGAATGTCCTTCAGTGGGATTAAAAATAATATAATTCTAGTCGTTACGTTCATCATAAAGAACAGATACCTAAGCTGACAGTCTATAGTGAAATTACATACACTCATTCTCAATGAGCTCTCTACCACACAATCGCCTGAAATAACTAGTCACTGTTGTTTGGACAACTGTCATTACTTTCTACTCAATACTATCTTCTTGCTTAGCCCCCAATAGGTGTAGGCCACAGGGGTGTGCTGGTACAGAAAGGGAGCTGTCCTCAGGTAGCAGCCTCGCCCCCTGACACGTTGCCTTCCTCTTCGTTGTCTGCCATCCCCTTTAGGTAGGAGCGCTTGAACTCTTCAAACACCAGCTCCTCTTCCAGCTCACTGTTCACAAGATGCACAGACACACAGGTGGGTCAACGGGCAGATAAGTGAAAGAGAGAGATGGGAGGGGAAGTAGGAAATGGGAGGGAGGACAGAAAGACAGAAACAGACAATAGGAAACCGATATGAGAATGAGGACAAACAAGGTTTGTCAGACCGGGAAAAAGGGGAGGATATATAGAAGAGGACACAGAACACAGAAGCTCTCAGATACACAGATAACAGTACACATTAAGGATATGATACCTTCCTTCTAACTGGACTGAGAAAGTGAAACGTGGCACACATTGTCTGTGTCAGAATAAAGCCATGTCTTTTCACACTTTGTGTAACATGGTTGAATTGTTGGAGGTCAGGTGTTAACACCTAAACAGCTATATAAGCTCATTATGTGGGATGCACTTGAAATAGAAAAGTGGTCTTACCTTTCTCTCACTTCATGAGGCAAATGCAAAAACACAGGAATAAAGGGAAAAACATTTGTTTAATGTATTGTATTATTTTTACGATTATATTTCCTAATAACACACCCCCAAACACACAAAAACACAAACACGCACACACGCACACACATAGATTTTGAACGAAACACACCGAGATCAGGCTTAGGATGCATTAGTTGGAACGGTATCTCAACTCCCACCTCACTGAAATCAAACGTAAAGTTATATAAACAAAACAGAAAATATGAAACAAAATTCAGTTTGCAGCACATTTATAATCATGATGATGTACACTGTAGTTTTCTTACCTTGAGCCCATCATCCTTCGTAAAAGTAAAAATCCAGTTTGGAGTTAAACAGACAAGAAATCTCTTTAGTCGTCAAGTCAAGTACAGAACAAAAAACGTATACAAATGCTTTACTTCTGCAGCAATCACTCAAGATGTAACATTGCACAGATTATACAGAAGCAAAGATGTATTTTGTTTATTTCACTTTTTATTTGTTGTGGTTTAGTGATGTTTAGTACCTCGAGGACGTTTACTGGTTCTGTGTCTGTCTGTTTTATTGTGTCAGTATGAATCATTGTATTGCAAGCCAAAGGACCAAATCTACTGATGGGTACAAATAAGGTAATCTGAACCGGAACTTGAATGACATAAAACATGTGAAACATGAAAAAACACACATTCATACAAAATCACACACAAGCACAATATACTGACCCGCCAATGATGAGCTTGACCATGACTCGGTAGGACACCAAGATCCCCATAACCTCTTTCAGTACACCTTCTTTAATGCTGTGAGAGTAAAGAAAATGGAAAAAATATGTAATTATGCATGGGCTGGATGGATAAATGGATGATTACACTCACAGATAAGTGGATGATTAATATACAATTGGCAGACAGGTAGGCAAAATGACTTCAATCAATATCAGTGAAAGGGACTTCACATATGACAAAACCCTATGATGTTCAATTAGCTCAATGAAACAATACTATGCTGTTACAGAGCCACCTTCGTCAAAACTCACAGGGTTGTTGAAGCCAGATTTGTGTCTTCATGCTTCAGCTTCCCATCAAGAGCTATTCCGTTCCTCTGCCGGTTGTGGCTTAACAGGGGAATCAGAGTGTACTTCTTCTGCAGGCTTGCACCAGCAGACACAGAATCACTGGCCCAATAGAAGAATACGGATGAGAAAATACTACACTGCATTCATTTGAAAAATGACACACAATACGAACACAAACACAGATGTTCTCTTGGGGGATTCTACTTGATAATATCAGCACCATCCAGCCATCTCAGACTTTTTATCTGATAAAATGTTGCTGCATGCAATAAAACAATTCTAAGTAAATGAGTCTGCTTGCTTTGAAACCTGGCTCCTTTGACTTGCCAATATCCACTAATCTATTTATCAAAGGTTCATGTCACTGACCGAAATGCTAAATGAACTTAACCAAAGATTATTTGTAGCTGTTGCTCCCCTGGAAAATTCTGACATGTCCTCGATTGCTCAGCTGATGCTTACCCAGACTCCACTAAGGCCACCACCTTAACATAGCTGTCATTGGAATATAGGACCACATTGGCCACCTGATCCACTTCAACGTCCAGAAAGAGATGGAGAAAAATCAAAAAAACATGTCATTCTGAAATATTTCCATAGATTTGTATTCGGCATCACAGTCTGATTCACTTTTTGTCAACATTATACAGCAAATATATATATTTTTAATCTCAGGTGACTCCCTATCATTCTGTTTTTTATACACCGACGTTCATTTCATAACCCAATGATGGAACTGAGTTAGTGTGGTGATTTGCATGTGCACCATGTAAAATATGTTTTTGAACAAACCTGACACAATAATGTCCTTCACAGTCTTGTTTGAGCTGTTTGTGACATTGACGTTAACAGTGATGGGCTCTCCATGATAGTATGTCTGCAAGGGAAAGCAGGGATGTCAGTGATGACAGGGAAATCACAGAGATCATTTGTTTGACTGGAGGAAACTTGAGTTAAACACTTACCCCCTTCTCCAAACTGGCCTCAAGGTGCAGGGGCTTGTCTGACATGACAAAGTCACGCGTGGTCTTGGCCAAGGGGGCGTCTCCGCCCATCTCCGATGCATACTGAACCTTCCGGATGAGCAGACTCACCGTGCTCCTGCGGAAGGTTCCAGAGCAGGGAGAGACGGCGAAAAATGTCATTGACAGAGAGCAGAAAGAATAGACGAGTAGGGTACAAATGAGTAACTAACGGTGTTTTAAAATGGAGGGAAAAAATTGAGGGAGATAAATAGGGAGACAAAGATGAAGAGGAGGAAGGAGGCGGGTGGGGAGTGACGAAAGAAAGTGATTTGACAGATGATTTGGATATAGGAGCATTGACAGTCTGTTATCCTTTTTTATTGAACACAATTGCAATTGGTATGATATATTGTAGTTTGTATCTTTGTGTACATGTTTTTGCAACTACATATCCTGACGTGCTGAGCCGGAGGGAAAAAGAAGAACAACTCCGCTAACCTTTTGCGCACCTTGGCGACCTGGCTCTCAGCGCTGAAAGCTCTCACCTCAAACTCCACCGCACATTGCTACCAAAGCAACAACAGAGAATGGTATACATTCCTGTTCAGTACATACATGGCACACAGACTAGAGATGTATATATAAAAAGATATGGGGGGAAAGAGATAGGGAGAGAGAAACAAAGAGAAAGAAAAAAGAGATACAGTGAGTGAGAGAGAGTCAAGAGAGAGAGAGAGATTATACCTTCCCAGCATCATTAGGACCTGGCTGGAGACCCACAGAGCAAGGCAGGTTGTCAGGAAACTGAAACAAACAAATACAACAGCAGAACACTTAGAACACTGACTCAAACGTGTATGTGCGTATGCATTGCTTTGAACTAGAAATGTTAGGTTGGCTGTGCTGATTCTCAGCCAGTCTCAGATAACTTCTAACACCTAGTCTGTGTGTGTATATACATGGTATTACCTCAAAGAAGAAAGGGAAAGCATTTTCTCCCAGTTTACGCAAAATTTTTCCCTGGGTTTTGGTGTGCACCCCTTGCTCTTTGTCCTGTAAGGGTGGATAGACCTGCCGGGTGGACATGTAGATCTCTCTACGGAAGGCTATCCCCATCACATCCGCATCGTCCCGCCCGTAACGGAATATGCAGGACAGGGTGACAAAAGCTAAGGGGATGCAAAAGGCATGTTCAGTCCATGTCAAACGGCACATCATAGTTTGTGCAATACTTTCTGACAGATGAGGTTTTACTGAAATTGATGTTCAGTTTGTTAGTAAGATGAAGCTACTGGAGTTATGATGATATATGGTTAGTCGACATAAACATTGAGGCATAATAGTTCATGACGCATACACATTCACCTTTTCTGCCTTGGAGGACCTCAGGGTCCACCAGAATGACGCCATCTAGAGTTTAGAAATAAAACTGATAGTCAGCAGGCCTTTGTAGTACAGTAACATCACATGTAGGATCAACAGATGCACTGGACTATTATTATTTTCTACAAGGATAAAAATGTTTGACAAAAACATCTGTATTTGGCTTCATTGACCAACACCTCCTAAATTTGTGTACAATTATTTGTCATTTCCATTAATATATTAGATAAATTGATGACTTGTTATTTGATCATGGACTCACCCACTGGGTCTACAGAGTCCACTCGATCAACAAAGTCCCTTCTCCCCATGTAAACTCCAACCTGGATAGGTCCAGAAAAACACATAATCACCCATGAAGTATGTACATACTGTATATGCACACAACCATTCTCTCTCTCTCTCTCTCTCTCTCTCTCTCTCTCTCTCTCTCTCTCTCTCTCTCTCTCTCTCTCTCTCCTCTCCCTCTCTCTCTCTCTCTCTCTCTCTCTCTCTCTCCCTCTCCCTCTCTCTCTCTCTCTCTCTCTCTCTTTCTCTCTCTGATACACAAACACACTTCATTGTAGTAATATATAATAATAATAAAAATAATATAATGATGTATTCTAATTTGATTGCATCTATCCCTTAACACAGTGTCTCCTTGGCAGTGTATCAGTATTAGACATCCCAGCAGATCATAATATGCCAATGAGTCTGTTTTCTACTTGTGCTTCAAAACACACACACACATGCACACATATGCACAACCAGCATTTACCGATTTGTCCTTGGACATCTTCTTGAAGATGACATTCTTTGAACTCATGGTTGCAAACTTGAGAGACTGGAATCTGAGAACTATTGGATGAAGAGGCAAACAAAGGGATGAATAAGATTCTCTTTTCAACAGTACCTCAACTAATACCTAAACGGTTATGTCTGTATATACTTCACTGTTAGATTGGGAACATGTAAGAGTTACATCATTAAATGTTTTTTATATTTAATCTAAGAATTTGCATCTCCATCGCCTTCAAGTGGAAAGACAGAAAAAGAAGACAGACGACAAACACATCAATGTACTCAGCTACACACACAGACGCACACACAGACACACACACATACCAAACAAACAAACATAGAAGCACACAAACACAAACTACCTGTTGCAGGAAGATCAGAGAATCGGAGAGAAGCAGTTATGGATGGTGCCTCTATTTGTACCTGTTGTCCGTCAAGATATCTAGTGACCAAAAAGGTGAGCCGGATGTAAACTTTCAACCTCCCCCAAGCAAAGCACTAGACGTAGACACTCAATTGAATGGGTGTACAAACACATCTAGGAACACATGCAGCTTTCCTGTGGCTGCTATACCTGGCTGAGAGGATTTAAGTTGGTTCCCCTTGCTCAGCAAAGAGTCAGATTAAATGGAGAAAGCGAGGGGGTGAGAGACATAGAGAGAGAGAAAAAGAGGGACCGGGTATAAAGAGAGGTAAGAGGGAAAAGAGGGGAACAATAGAGACCACACACATATTCTTCCTTTTTTAATTCTAGAAAACACCCTCAAATTCCTTCAATACCAAGATGACTACTGTAAAATGGACAGACAGATAAAAAGTGATCTTGATCATTCATAGGTACTATAGATATTGACTGAAACAGAGAGACAGACAGACAGACAGACAGATCAATAGATAGAGAGATAGATAGATAGATAGATAGATAGATAGATAGATGGAGAGATGGAAAGATAGAGATTGAGAGACAGGGAGATTTTCTGTAGATGTTGTAGGTAAACCATAATCCTTTGTTCTTTCTGTCAGCAGGATGAGGTCTCCAAGGAGACAAAGGTGGATTACATTTATTACATTGGGGATTACACCTACACACAATCCCAAACACATGGACACACACACAAGTCTGCGTGGCCATTCTTGAGGGGGCTTAAAATACAGCAGGATTGTCTCTGTATAATTCCTATTAGCGCAAAAGAAATCTACTCAAACTTAAATGTAACAATAGCACTTGATAAAAAAATACATAACCATAAGGATTTTAATCAGTATATTAGTTACAAATTTATTTGTATTTTGTTTTGTTAAGATTTGCAATGTAAATCTCCTTATTTATTAAGTCTACACAGTACAATACACAGTACAAACCAGTAATCATATATATGACATGCATAAAATGATAATGAAGGTATAAATGTATGTACAATAAAAAGTTTATTGAGAAGATCACAAATTTCACACAAACCAGATCACATTTCAAAATTAATTCCAAATGATTGAAAAATACTCAATTTTACGTCAACCTCAAAATCCTAAAAAAATTCAATGTGTTATAAAGAAAAAATGGGGGTACCAAAAACAAGGCAGGTGATCCTTCATGTGTAGCAAATGTAGCAAAGCATGGTAAAAAGGAGGGGTGTGGTCTTAGACGTAAGCTTTGGATGAGTCAGGTTCAGATTTGGTATTGGAAGTATAAATCCTCTGATTCTGGGTCTGTGAGTAGTAACCCCTGAACGACACAAAGACAAAACTACCGTCAATGAGAGAGACAGATACAGACAGAATAGCAGGCAGACAGGCAATTTATGCTAAAAACTGGTATGAGGACCAAATACCATGTTAAAAAGGATTGTATAAACAAGTTAGAATGGCATGTAGGATTTGTTATGGGGTAGGTACTAGATGACAAAAGTTTCTTACGCTTTTGGTTTTCCAGCAGAGGCCCTTTTACAGGCACAGCAGAGAAGGCTTCCACCTAGAATGGCAAGCGAGGATGCTCCCCAGCCCATGAAGAGGCCAGTGCCAAGCTCAAACCTAGACAAACAAGAACAATCAGTATGGAAAATGTGCATGCATTCTGTCATATTGTTTGTGTCACTACTTGTGGACACTAAACAAATGTGGTTCTCAGTCCACATACACTTACTTGACGCCTCCAAAAAATGGATTGTTGAAATCTTCCACCACTCTTGTGGCGTACCAAGACACTGCTACCATAGTACAGAGACCTGTAAGAAAGACAGACTTTGAAGTAAATGTTTCATTTGACAGTTTCATTTTGGAATCCAGAAGGCTACTGTTTTTGTCCAACAAAATATTTAACACACTGTTCATACTAAAGGTAATGTATGTAAAAAATTATAACTTCACATAGTGGTCATAAATAGTATAAAATATTATAAATTTACAATGATATACATTCAATTATATGATAGATGAATATGTATAGTATAGCTATAGCAAGAGTCTATTTGTCAAAATTGAATTCTGCAGTAAGATGGCTGGCATAGCAACCTCAAGATAACTGATGAAGTGGCTGAGACTCTCCGGCAGGGGACGTTGTACAAACGTAGTAGACAAAAAAACAATCTGACTGAACTCACCAGAAAGAATGGCCAGAAGGCCGCCGCCAAAGGCAATCTTGCCCTTGGTTGGCTCAGTAGCCGAGCCAATCTTAATGCACTTTAACCCCAGAAGTGACACGATCATGCAGCCCAGACCCAGGAGTAAGGAGAGGATCATCAGCGCACGGCACGCCTGAATGTGTCCTGTAGAGAGACAGAGAGAGAGAAAGAGAGAAACAGAGAGAGAGATTGTTAGTGGCCATGGTAACAGTCTATTGTAACTTCATTTCACATTTCTACATGTAATTATCAAATGAAAACCATATATATACTCATATAAAGATTTATAGAAAAAGTTATTCTATTTTTCCGCCATTTTCTTTTCAGGGCGTAAAGAAGGAACAAAATGGCAACCATGACTAAAGATAAGACTATTACCCCACACCTCTGAGGTATCCTAGACGACAGAAAGACATTTAAAAAGAAAGCACATAAAGTCTATCACAATTATGATCATAGGTAGCTGTAGATGGATAGATGTTGATGGATGTCATCATGCATGGACACAATATTGACTTGGAGTTTGGATACAGGCAGTAAAAAAAAGATGTTTATCTGATCACTAACCATTATATGAATAAAAGTTACTATTTTACACTTCAAAATATAAAATATTTTAAATAACATACTAATTCAATCATCTGGAGAACCGATTCTATTACTCTATCAAGCAATGCAATGGAAAATGCTAAGGCCTCAGAGTGAGGCTTCAATTTGATTGACCTTACAAAGGTTGTTTAATCCATACACCCCAAAATATCAGAAAGCCACAACTTGACCTGAACTCCACATGTGTTGGAGGTTAAAGTTCCAGTTCTTACCAGGCAAGGCTAGAAGAGATTCGAAGTCCCGACACTCAGCGATGCCAGAGCTGCTTTCCGCACAGGCGTGCCACAGGTTCTCAAATTGCCGGTTGGAGATGATAACGCTCCCAGAGACGGTGGACACCTTCCAGTAATCGTTAGCGAGCGCAGCACCATTGATCAGCCAGCTTGTTATGCACATCAAGAAACCGGTTGCTTCTATAGCGGTCGACATGGTGCAAGTGTTTCACGACCAAACACACTTGAGAAAGAAAAAAGACCAAATGAATCGCAGAGGACACTCAAAATTTAAAAAGTCAAAATATCAACAACAAAAAAATGATTGCTGGAAAGTATACTAACTCTAACCCTGACCCAAAATTTGCTGAAAGTATCACTTGGATTTAGAAAACACGAGCCAAAATATAGCACTCCAAAATACAGCGCTCTGAAGAAATGAGCCTGGAGAACTAAACCTACAGGTGTTAAGGGTTGTTGTGAGCGGTTGTGTTCACCCAATGGTTGGTTTTTCTATATCTCAGTGCCTTGGCTGTTACTTGAGGACTTTACACCCAACGGGAGGCCATAAACCGCACCCTGTAGGCCCTTCCCCACCTTCACTCCTCTTCCATCCCTCTCCATCCCTTATGATGACGATACCATTGACAGCAGCCACACCTAAACCAAACTCGATACCAGGGTCTGTGTTTGCTCATTTGTGTCCAACCTACCCCAGGTTTTGATGATGATGATGATGATGATGCTAATGAGAAGGAGGAGGTCAAAGGTCACTAATATGCTCTGGCCATGAAAATCACACCAGTTCTCAAACGCACACCGTAGAGTCTTTATGTCACCTATTGTTTTTAAATAATATGTTTCTTAAACCATTTTAGTGGTTTGATGAAACCACTAAAATTACAGTTGAAGTGCCATTAACATTTGCAATAGTATTGTATTGTTTGGTCGAGGGTTGCCCCAATCTATACTTATATTGTGCCATGGAGTTGTCTGAATGATCTGATATCAACTAAGCTGAGCCACTTATCAATGGTTTCACACTTTCCTTGTGACTTACAAAAATATTGTTGAGTTCTGCTATGAGCACGAAAGCCATTACAGAACATGAAACTAGTTTACTGAGAATGCTGGTAAAGATACAATTGAAACTGAAATATATTGGGTAATGATTGCCATAAAGATAGATAAGGTTTTATGACACACAAGATGAATCTTCCGTAGCAGTGGAGAGTACCTATGCTCCATGCTCTGGCGTTGGTGAGTGTGTGTGCTGGGTGTGATATGTAGTTCTTTCACAGTGATGTAGTTTCTGCACATATTAGTTATTTGGCATTGAAAATATTACTGAAATTTTATAATTGACAATGTTTTATTGTCTTCACTGTTCAAAAATGTACTGTATTAAATTTTCTGGAAGCTAATTCAACCAATAACCCTATCATACTTTTATATTTAGATATCATACATTGTAAATAAAACAAGAACCCAAACTTATGTAGTGGCTCTGCTGATGTTTTGAAAAGGGCAGCTGAAACCTCCACTTCCTGTTTGTTTCAATTTATTCCATCCCGAAATGTATCGCACAAATTTAGTGTTTACAAGACAACAAAAGGGAAGTTTAATTCACACACAACTTCCAGTACAAGGTACAGGAAAGTAAATGAATGATCGCTACTGTATAGTGATAGTGTACATTGTTACAAAAAGCTAACAGGAAAGTTAGATATTCATCTTGTCTGTCTGTCACCTTGTCTGTAGTTGACAATGAACTAATGTCCTCATAAACATTTGAATAAAATAAAATATGCTACATTTCAAAATGCTTAACAATAGTTTTGGTTTAACCCTTTAATACATTTTCCTTCAAGTCAGGGTAAGGGCCCAGAGTCATAGATATGGCATGTTTTAAATATATCCTGAGCTTGGAGTTCATCTGAGACTACACATGCCTGTATACATATTGACTTCATATCATTCATTTTAGTCTTTAGGCCTGTAGTCTTTACAGAGCATGAACTTGTACTTCATAAAGAGAACTATGCATGAAAAGTACCTCTCAATATGTACAGTGCTATATTTATTGAATGGAGTAACAGATGCTGGATGAGTCGTTTCACAGACCAAACAATGACTACATCATAGCCACCTTTAGTCATGTGAGTTATTAGGAAGTTGGTGACAAGTAGCAGGGACAGGGTGACCAATCCTATTTGAAGGCTGTCTAAATTCAATATGGTAAAGAGGAAACATGGATATAGATTGTAGAGAAGTTGTTTTGAGAAAGCATCTTGTCATTTATGATCCTGCAGACCATCCCCCATTCTACCACATACCTCTTCATTGGGTTTCAGGGTAAAAAGAAAAATAAACCATAGAGAGACAGGGAATGAAAGCTTGAGTCTTTATGCTTTTATGGTTTTATGGCTCTAGTTAATGGTTGATCATCAACATGAGTCCAAAGTCTGCTTTTTCTCCTCTCTCTCAGGCCCACATTTGTAAACTCACAAACAGCTTCATAGTCCAAATGTGAAAGAGAAATAGATAGATGAAATGTTACAAATGTTACCCAAGTAGGAGCGTTTAGAAATTTGAATATAAGTTTACAATGCACATATTATAACAATGTTTAACAAGAGGATAGTTTTCTCTTTTTTCATCCATGCCTGATTTGCGCAGCCTGACTTTTACAGCACAGCATGTACTCTCTTTTCTAATTTCTTGCCATGGTGAGAAATAAGGATCCTTTCATGTTTTCAGAATGGAATCCTGGCACAAGTGCAGGCTTATCTGAGATTACACTGCCCCCTGCTGAAGCCTGACTGAAACACAATGCTTCAGCTCAATTTTTGGCCTATATATTTTGTATGGTGCTTGTGCATGTGTTGTAGAGTAGAGAATGTCAAACAGGCTTTTCAACTATGATTTCAACAGAAGTATCAGTCATTCCAGTTTGTCAAAGGAGATGCATATTTTAAATATGCATAATACAACAGCTACACTTCAAGCACCGCAGCCAAGCTTAAACATTTAGCTATGAAGTATTCTTCTGGTCCAAGAGCTGTTTGAAGTACCGGTACTACTAACAATCAACCATGATCATGTTTAGGTACAGATGACATATTTGATCATGGTTGATGGGATGACAATGCTACAAAGATAAGTAGAGTTTGATGGAGTTGAGAATGATGGTCTAGTGGATAGTCGTGGACAGAGTAAGTGCAAGAGAAGATTAAAGGAGCACTTCTGGTTCATAGAGCAGAGCTATGGTAATGAGAAGAAGCTTTTTAAAAAGTGTGCTTCTGCTGGTCCTCAACATCCTCACAAAATGTAAGTACTGTTTGGAAAAAAACATGACATGTCATTGAGGTATTTGAATATACAAATATATATATATATATATATATATATATATATATACAGTACTGTGCATTAGTCTTGGGCACCCAAGATTTTTTACACAAATAATGTCTTGCACTGTATTTCTTCAATGAAATGCTACAGCTTTTCTTGAATTACCTGTTTCGATGAGGACGGTGTGTACACGTAGGCAGCTTTTATGATTCATATTTAATTCGTGATTAAGAACAACACAGGAATTGCGCAAAGCAGATTGTTAATTAGTAGGCGACATCTCTGGTGTCTCGTCGGTGAGGAGGCAGATGAGGATACTTATAGTGATGCAGAAAGTTTTGTACCGTACCTATTTGTAGTAAAAATACATTAGAATTATAGTGAATGAAAATTTAATGTTGCTAAATGTGTTCGTTTAAGTGTATCATATTTGAATGCAACATTTAATCCAAGAAATATATGTAATATACATTTTTTATTTGTGCAGCAGTATAAAAGTGCAATTTTGCACTTTGCATATATATATATATATATATATATATATATATATATATATATATATATATATATATATATATATATATATATACACACATGGGGAAGCACAATTTTAATTGTCTGTATCATTATTTGTTGCATGGTCTGATTGACAACAAAGTTCATTTTGACTTTGACTGACTACATAGGCTATCAACATATTTGCACTTTAAAAGGTTTTCTATTCTTGAGACAGACATGTACATTTTTATTAAATGCAAGTGCTAACTATACCCTTCATGGAAAACTATAAAAAATACTATGGATACTATATGATCAATAAATAAACACTATATGGCCCCAAATAAATGTATACCTACCCATCAAACTCTGTGGTGAGTAATGCAACTGATGATAAGTGATGTCATGCTCCAGCCCTCACCGGCCCTTCTCTGTGAGTTTGTTTGGTCTACACTTTGCGGCCAGGCTGTTCCTAGATGCAATAATATTCACTATGACATATCTAGTAAGGCAGAAATCTCACAAACAGACTTGTGGCAAATGTGGCATCCAATAGCAGTGTCACGTGTAATGTCACTGAGCTCTTCAGTACAACCATTATACTGCCAATGGCCGCGTTTCCCAGATTTGTTAAGAAGCTCTTCTTCTTAACGAATCTGGGAAACGTGGCCACTGTCCATCTGTGGAAATTCCATGGCTATGTGTTGGATTTCATGCATCAGTGAACTGATTGGTGTGATTGAAACACCTGAATTCAATAATTAGTGGGGTTGTCCGCCTACATTTGTCCATACAGTGTATCTTTTTTTCACATATTGAAATAATTCAAATTCCAAAGACAAATGCAGACCATCTGATTATATTTTACTAGTTCATCTTTCAAAGTCAGTTTTTCTGTTTCTTCATATTTAGGTGTCTGGCTGTTGCCTTCCCCAAGGGATGTCACCATCAAGTCAATAAACCTTCGGCATGTGCTTAAATGGCGCCCCCCATCGTCAATCTGTAGCACAACTATGTACAATGTACAATTTCAAGGGTGAGTCTGTCACCTCCTAAACATTACAGGAATGTGTTCAAGCATGTTCATGAGAAAACTCCCTTATTATCTCCAGGGTTATCTCTTGACTTGCTTCACAGGTTTTTTTATAAAGGCTTTAGGATTTGATTTCATGATTTTAGGGATAATTGAAATAGGCCAGTGTGACTTTGCGTTGATGTTTTGTCCCCCCCAGAGAGTTTGAGCTGAGTTTCTTGAATGGAAGCTGGGAAGATGTGCCTAAATGCCAGAAAATAACCCAAAATGAATGTGATCTGACCCGTGACCTCAGCTCAGACTCTGACTACAACATCCGTGTACGGGCAGAGTGCAATAACAGAGTCTCACGATGGTCAGAGCTCCACAAACCATTTAACCGGAGAGACAGTAAGGAATTGTGGGACATGAGTCCCTTTGAAGCTACTGACACCAACTGGTTAAAGCAGCAACCAGTTTATCTTGTTATCTATTTTATTGACTTATGAATCATTTGAGAATTATTATGGCTTTTGACACATTTCACTTGTAACATTCATATCCAACATTAGAGGACTTCAATAACTTCAATTCAGTTCATTATGTAAAATGTGTCATTTGAATCCAACACCTTGATGACCTTATAAGCTTGCTTGATTTACTGGAGTAAAACTGAGAATTTATTGCCCCCCACAACAGCAGTCCTGACTGTTCCTGATATGAATGTGACAGCAATGGGAGATTCCCTAATGGTGACATTCCAAAACCTGCCCCCTACTGGAGAAGTCAAAGTGACAGTGTGGAAGACAGGAGAGGAACTCAGGGTGAGTCTGACCTGCTTAATTTCGATTTGATGATGGCATCGTGGGTGTGCAGCGTGGAAAATATGCCTCGAAAGACTAGATAAGAACCATTGCATTAACAAAAAGTGTCTACTCTTAGTGTCCAGTGTATCAGGGGTTACAGATATATGAATTTGTGATGTAGTCCTGCTTGAGTAAATGTTGTCTCCTTTGTTTGTCTTTATTCCATATACCTTTTCTAGGTTAACTGTTGGGTCAATGGTAAAGGATCATGATAATAAGGCTAATACGAAACAACATTAAATTCACCTTACTCTCTCTCTCTCTCCTAGACTAAAACATATGTCATTCCGGTGGAACAGAAGAATCTCCACATCCCCTACCTGCAGGAGGGAGCAAAATACTGTATCAAGGCCCACACACACCTGGACTCCTACAGCAGGAGCAGCAGCAGCACGGACACACAGTGTGTCAACATCACAGGGGGGCGTTCTACAGGTAAACATCACACACACAAACACTGATCATGGAATTGAACTTCAAATGGTTGCTGAAAGCCTTGCAATCAGTAACCATTGCTTTTTTAAATGAATGCACCACACTAATGTGTGGGAACATGGCAGCAGCCTTTTTATAGTTTTTCATGTCATGATGGTGATCAACAACTAAAAAGTGCCCTTGAGGAAAGCTTATTTGAGATGCATGCTTCACTTAAGATGTTGCTACAATTGTTGCACAATCCTAAATTGATGTAATGTTGTGGTTACGATGATGTTATTATACCACTCGACTGTTTGAATGTGCTCATTAAAAGAACATAGTTGGAGGAACAACATAGAGCAAGTTATTTACAACAGATCTACATGTACAAAACTCCCGGATGCTGTGCTCTGGTTGATGTACAACAGGTCAACTGTTATAGTAATATCAACATTGTTTTCTCAGGTCACACTGCACCTTGGCTGAAGCCTACTACTGCTACTGTTGCAGTGATACTTGTATGCCTGTTATTTGCTCTGTTTGGATCAGCGGTCCTTTGCAATCCAGAGGACTGTCAAGCCTATTTCCACAAAGAACCCATGCCTGCCTCACTGGTGGTTATTATGTTAACTTATTCATAACACACTCTTTACTGAATGTAGTGGCAGTTCACAACTAAAAATGTACCCTTGAAAACTGTCAATTTTGTATTTATTTTTTTACAGAGGATGGATCTCTCAGTCACAATATCAAAGCTCCAACTACCGAAGGAAGAGCTTAATGAGTCAATCCATTCACTTCTGCTGATTGACCGACATACTTAACCAACTGAAAAGGTGGAAAGACAATGAGTGAGGAACATGAGTGACACTTACAAACCAGAACAGAGGACACTGGTGAATGCGGTTTCATTGTTACAGTACTGAAGAACTTGGTGGAACAGTTTCGTTACAACCACAAAATGTGGAGAATGTGATGACAACTGACACATATGCCAATATATATATTTTTTACTAAGATTGAATGTCAGGAAATGTGTAAAACTTAGTTGAATGTATTTGGCCGAGATGTATGTCAACTTACAACTTTAACTGTAGACATTGCATTGTAATTGATTGCATACATCTCTTCAGATATGCAATATCATCCTCAAATATTTGACAACCAGCTAAACTGGCTGCCTCAATTTTCTATACGGGAAACATAAAACATTAAAATGCAGTTTTTTCTGGGATCAACACTGATAATATCACCTTTTCTGGGGGGCAGGGGATCTGACTAAAATAATAAGTCTGCTCAATACCACAAATAAAGGTGTATTTGGTGTAGTATTTCATGCATGTTTTATGTTTGGGAGTAAAATGTCTTCCTATTTATATTCATGTTTCTCCTATATCCATCTGAACTGAAATACAAGAGATTGTTTCATACAAGAATGTGTACCAGTCTAATTCACTGTACCTTTTAGTTATATTGCTTCCAGAGAACATAGAACACGGGATGTGTTCTATGATTCCCATTCAGAATCTTTATATTTCACAACATACGATTTAGAACTTGCTTGAAGTCCCTAAACCATTATTAATTAAAATATTTCTCTTTCCCACTACTACTGCTTGGATTCACCAAAAACGAAGGGTATCAGTGCGAAAGGAATTGTAAGCAACTATGTTTTATTATGCTCTGGAATGTAAAACACAAAAACCTTAAGTGTACATTACAGTCAATAGCATACAAATTTCCCTTCATGATGTATGTCTCTTTAAGAAATGTGAAACATAAAAAAACTAGCAACTAGACAATCAAACCCAGGCTCTTTAAACACAGTGTGAATCATTGGCACAATAACTTAACAGCTGGTTAATGACATGCTCCTTCCATTTTCTACACTTTGTTACCAATAGCATAGCTTAAAAATAATAATAAAAGTAATTGAAACATTCAAATTTCATCCTTTTTTTTTTTTTTTCTTAAGTCAAGTTATACAACAATTTGCAAAGCAACGACTTACAACATTTACAAGTTTGCCTGTCCTCTACAAGGACAACGTAACGGACAACTCTGATCACAGTGTTTTGGACTGAGGACCCTTTTCCAGAACAGAGGTAAGCAATGCACTTGAATCTGTGGTAACTGTGCAGTTGCTGAGATGTACTGTGGTCAAAGGAAGTGATGAGGGTACAGAATAATAACGTACCAAATTACTCCACATTGCTTTACAAAAGCAAAAGTTCTGGCCACAAAGTACAAATGTTCTGGTAGCTACCAATAACAGCATGGATTTTGAAACACGTATTAAGGCGAAACATTATGCCTTATATTTTAATTGTCTCATTGGTGTAACAGTACCCCAACATAAAAATAATTTAGCCTAACATCCTGATTCCCACAAATAAAGCTTACCCCAACATATCAATTTTAGACATAGTAATACATTTGGTTGTTTGTCTTGATCAGTAGTAACGATTAACAATTACAACCTACAAGAGATTGTATACTACATATAAAAAAGTAACCTGATTAGATGAAGTCCACAAGACACAATTCAGGAAAATCATATTGCTTGGAATGGTATCAAATTGTGTGACCAAACACCTCTCCAGTGAGGTGAGAACCCACTTAACTAAAGCAGGCTCTATACTGGGGCAGAAACAATATCCTTAATCCAATGTGATTGCAGTAATCACAAGCTTTGAAGAAAAGCAATAGCTTTCACCCATACAATCATGTTAGATCATTAACTACAGCCCGAGTATTTGACGGTGTACTTTTAAAATAGAACAGGCCCCCGATGTTTGGTCAGCTAGTATCAGGATTTTTGCACAAAATGTATGGTCCCCAAAGAACCCCCTTTCTTTTCAATATGGCCCTTTGAAACATCATGCACTTGGTCATGGGACAATGTCAGAATACATGAAAGCCTCTACACAGGAGGGGCTTCTGGGTCCTAGTTTTGAAAACCATGTCATATACTGATGTCCAGGTGGATTTTGTGTTCAAAGATGGCAATGAGGAGCATGATGGCAAAGCCCAGCAGAATGCCTGCGTTCTGGAGCAGGAAGAATCCACAGTGGCTGAAACCATGGTCCCCTGCGTCGTTGTGGAGCATCTCAGGAACCTGTAAGCAGCAGCACAACCTTTCTTAATATTAAATTGGTAGTTTATCATCCTTTACTTGACCACTGAAATCACTTGCATGGAAACTGAGACAGGGGATTGATACAGTAATTTTGTTGTTGTTGATATAAAACCGTTTGTTCTTATTTATCAGAAATTGCTACACTGTAGGGTTGTCAATGGCCATGTCTGCCAATGGCCACTAGGCGTCAGACGTCATTGAAAATAAACACCTATCCTGGGCTGAGCGGCACATGTTAATGACAGCACTATTCTCAGGTTTTTACTGTCGGACAGTGAGTGTGCGTGTGTGTACATGTGTGTGTGTGTGTGTGTGACTGTTTATTCTCAGACACGTGTGTGTGAAGAGGCCATTTGGTTTTGAAGGCCAACTCCTCGCAAAGCTAAGCACAACTTGACACCTTGTTCACTTTGAGCAATTCTTTTTTTAACTAGACATGCTGCATCTGCATAACAGGTGGTGTTGATTCGTGGCCAAAACATGTGAGAGAAAAGATCGATTTGTCATATTCGGACCTGTGCATAACTGAAAAGGCCAGCTAGAAAGGCCCTTGTATGATTCGCTACGCCCCGCCAGTCTTATTTTCCACATCCATGTCTTGCCTGGTTCATGGAGAAAGTAAAACAGCCCAATGCCACATGTTCAAGTGCCTTACCATGTCCACCAAGGCCACATACATGAAGAGCCCTGCAGTGAGGGCGAAGATCCACATGGACACATTCTCAGCATAGTGTCCGATGAGGATGCCTGGGATCATGCCAAGGTAAGCCATCATAGCAGACAGCACGTTGTAGAGAATGGCCTGACGCACGGTCATGCCAGCTTTTAGCAGCACAGCAAAGTCACCTGCAAAACACAGACATGAGCCACAAGGACCAAGACCTCCAAACAGTACTTTGATTAGTACTCAATACAGTTTTCATGAAATTGAGGGTAAAAGGGTCAAAAGGTTTTGAATTTATTCTGAGACTTACCTAACTCATGAGGTAGTTCATGACAGAACACAGCTACAGATGTACTGAGACCGCTGGATAGGCCTTCAGTGAATGCTGCACCTGTATGCATCAGATAATAATGTATTCACACAGCAGATGCTTTTATCGCAAGGGACATGCAGGGGGGAGTATTTACTTACAATGTTTTCTATGTACTTAAGGTGTTTTTTACTATTTTCTGTAGGTAAATGGTAGTTACCATAACGGATGACTTCCAGGATGGAACTGTTAAACATACCTTATTCTAAGTCAATACTACATCAGATGACACAAAAAACATATGCTGTGTTTGATTGTGCTCATCACCTCACTCTTCCATCAAGTCCTGCACTAAAAGACTATCCTGTTTTGTATGTCTTCGTGGCCACATGACTAGGCTAAGATTCCTGGTTCACTTTAGGTTTGCTAATCAAGGTGGTAACATCTGTCTGTTTAGAAGGTTTCAAGTTCTTGAAAGTTTGTGCAGCTCCTCCATCATCCATGCACAAGTTTCTCTAAGCCTCTCAGTGCCGAGCAGAGACATCTCGACATTCTTACCCCCTCTTCTGAGAGCGGAAACATAACATGAGCGTACCTATGGCCAGGCCGTCGCTGAAGTTGTGCAAGCCGTCCCCCATGATGACCATCCAGGCGAGGGCGGCCACGCCCGCCTGCTGGAAGTGCTGCTCCGAGTACGAGTGGGAGTGGCTGTGCGGGTGGTGGTTCTGGGAGTGGTGGTGGTGCAGGATGTGGTGGTAGTCGTGGTGATGGTGGTGCATGTTGTCGGGCTGGCCCACCGTGTCGTGGAAGTGTGAGTGGCACTTGTTCTCGCACTCCTCGGCCGTGTAGGGGCCCGAGGCCGAGGCGTAGCCCTCCGGGGTGATGACAACGGCAGGGGGCGCTAGCATCACCTGCTCCTCCTCCGCCAGGCTGCCCCCGTGGACACTGTCGCCGTGGTCGCCGAATATGCTCCCGCCATTGGTTTCCAAATCTGTGGACGTTTTGAACCCATTTGTGCCCAATACTTCTACGAAATCTATAGATCGTGACAACAAATGAGATTATTGGTATCGCGTAACAAACGTGCCATGCTAGTCTGGCTTTCCAGGTTGACAAGGACAACATTGTCTAACGTACCCTCAGTTGGCTTCAGGTCGTTCTCCTCCAGTGCAGGTAGTTTCTCAGTCTCCACCTTGTCTTCGGGAGCCCATTTTTTCGGAACCTGTTGGATCAACACGGCCTAAAGTCAACGTTGAAACTAAACAATTCCTAGCCTTAAAAAGAAACGTGTGTGCGCAAAACCATTATGGACGACACCCCGCCACTAAGCTTGAGCAGGTAAAACAAATAAAACAGGTGTAATCCATCGGGATCGAAACCTTTAATAATGGATGTAAAACAACGCCATGTTGATCCCTGACCTTCTTCTTCCTGTCCTTGTACATCTTGCCCAACGTGAGGAAATGTTCAATCAGGAACATGATGTAGACTCCACTGAGAGCCGTCAGCCCCTTCCACACCGGGTCCAGGTCATACAGCTCGTCCTCCTCCCCATGGGAACCGTGTCCAGATGTCTCATTCAGATCATGGTGATGCTGGTGGCCTCCCTGGGACTGTTTGGGTCAGACGGGGATGTTCATGTTAAGCTCTCTGCATGATGTACATGATATTCCAGCAATATCACAAGATACTGCAATGACGATTCTATAAGCAGCATGAGACACTGAACAAGAACGTCACTTTTTTAAATATATATTTTTTAGTACGTCTTCACTTAAGGTAAGTCAAACTAAAAGTAGAGCTTGACTTAAGATCTGAAGAGCTAAAAGCATGGTCCTACACACCCACAAAACACACAAGAGGGACGTGTAGGGTGCGCAGTGGATCTATGAGACACTTAACACTTATGACTTCTGATCCACTGACTCGAGCGTCAGCTGACCAGCGTCACTCACGTGGGGGATGAGGTGCAGGAAGGCGTCTCCACTGAGCGTGCCCACAGCCAGGGCCACCAGGAAGCTGAGCAGGAACTTGAAGAACACTCGGTTCATCAGGGGAATGAGCACCACGCCCGCCAGGGACAGCAGGCTGATGACTGTGATGGAGACGATGCCTCCGACCCATGCTGGAACAAACACCCATGTACACGCACGCACACACACCTTTTTCAGGTTTGCAACTTCAGTACAAGTTCCGGTAGGAGTTAACTTAAGAGTTCACATGTAGAAGGAGCCTAACTCTTAAGACTAGGGTGTTGCAGATATTAGAACTGAACTCTGGCTTTGTAAACCTGTGGTGTAGGAGCTACCAGTTTGACAATGTTCACTACTGTTGTATTTAGATGTCTGCTCAAGGTGAGATTAGCATTGTCTTACCTGCAGCAATGGAGTGTTTGTGGTTTTCGTCATATTCAGTCTCGTTGTGGTTGTGAGGGTGATGATGACTGTGGTGGTTGTGCAGCTTATGGTCTGCGACAGAAGAAAGCATTCCTTGGATGAGCAAGTCTTGAGTGCATTTAGAAGCAGTCATTCCCATGCTAGTGCTTTAGCCATAATCACAATGTGTCATTCTGACAAAACCTTACATCTGAGAGAGAGCTCACTTACAAAAGTGTTCTCTTCGTGTGCAAAACGTTTGTCAGTAAAATTCAATTGTTAAGAAAGCAATCTTCTTTTTGAGCAAGACAAACGGTCTTCCCATTGATGTAACTCTTTGTGCTGTCGTTCATACATTATCTAAATGTTCCAAAGATATCAGGAAGCTCAAGGTCAGTGAGAAGGGACAGGTCACCTCCCCCTGTCCTGTGTTGCATAAAGCCCCTCACACCTGTCTCTTCGTGCGTGTGGTTGTCACCATGCCGTATGCAGGACTTTTTGTCAATCTGGTTGAGGAGGGCAGGGCAGAGGTAGCTGAAGTCTCTCATAGTGAGGACCCCCTCTTTGGTCATCCCATGGGAGGTCAAGAGGCTGGAGGCATTAAGACACTGGAATATGAAGAGTTACATTGTAAATAAGGCATGCATCACACAAAAAGAAGGTTGCATATTATTTTGATTTAAAAAGACACATTTTAAAGCATGGGCCTTCATGAAACTTTGTGGGACAGCAAATATAAATATTATGACTGAGAACTAACCCTAACCCCCGAGACAAAGTACTGAATGAAACAGTTAGACAATTATTCAATAACAAATATTCAATATTATTCTTACCTCGCCCTTGTCCTCTACATGGTCAAGACTTTGATTAAGGTGCTCATCATGATCATGCAAGTGCTGGTCATCAGAACCTTCCAGGCTCATCACAGGTGGCTGGGTTTGGTCCTCTGAGACCAGCACATTGCTCACATGTTCCGTCATTTCTCCCTCTGGGATATTCAGGTGCGTTTGATTGACAACAGGACCCCTGTCCTGGGACAGGTCATCGTCTGCCTCCCTGCGCCTGCGTCGCTCTACGGACTTCACCACCACGTTGGTGGTGTACGTGGGAGTGGTGCTCATCTCCTGACCAGAGGTGGTGGTCTTCTTCACATACAGATTGTGGTGGGCGTCTGAGTTCTCCACCTTCTTCCCCGGGGTGGGCTCCTCTTCTTTGGGGACCTTCGGGTCCTTAGGGGCTTTTTTGGGCTCGGTGGTTTCTGAATGACTGTGTTTTTGCCGTTGGTTGCTGTTGTGATGATGGTGTTGATGGTGTTGATGGTGGTGGTGATGGTGGTGTGTGTGACCATGTGCCTCAGCATTATCATCTTCTGCTTGCTCGTGGTGTTGAACCAACTCTTTACGAATACGGTCAAGGCCCACACTTTGCAGCAGACGCTTCAGACCGGATATAGAAATTGTTCCATTTTCCCCGTACCTGTTTAGGTCAGATAGATCTTCATTACTACAGTTAGTTACATGGACGTGCAATGATGCATATCAAACAGCCAGTGTAACAATAAGCATGGAATAATTGGGCTCCATTACTATTGCATACCTGTTGAACAGAGCCTCCAGGTGCTGGCGTTGCGTCTGCTCTGCCATCTGACTGTCCACTGTGGGCAGAGGGTGGACTCCCGTCCTCTCCCCCGAGACTGTGCTGCATTCTGGACCAGTGGTCCCATTACAGTATGGCCAGAACAGTGTAAGGATACACAACACTGCCACTGACCACCTCTGCGCTACCATCCCCTTTAAAATGAAAAAATATGTTGTATAGCAATGCCATTTTAACCGTTGTGTGAGTGCCGGTGATAGCTAGCAAATATATTTTACTTTAGTACAGTATAACTACAGTTGCAGTAGTAAAAGAATGGATGTTGCTAGCTAGTTGACATGCTTGAGTTGTTCACCTGGGAACTGACTCGCTATATATCTAACTTAACCTTGTTGGCTATTCATAACCTGACAAGGCGTTGAGTTTCTCTACATTAGGTGCTAACAGGTTGAGAGAGTAAAATACAATCTACAAATCCTCATGACGCGATCATACCTACCTACTGACTGTAGCCTAGTTAGCAGTTAAGCTAGCTGAAAACTACTGTACAACATTGCCGATACAGTACGAGGCAAGCTTCCATACCATAAACAACACGTCGCTGAGACTCGACTGTCTCTGAAGTTAGATAGCTAGCTCCCATAAAAGATGTTGCCATTGCACGTGTTAGTTCTAATCATGCATTGGAAATATAGTAACCTAAATCAACAATAATGCGCAAATCTGGGCCCCACCTTGGCCTTGCCATATGCTACGGCCTGGCAAGTGAGTCTGTTAAGATAAAAAGCAGACCATGCGAGAATCCTGTACTATTGACAGGATGTCTGCTGAAAAACACAACATATCTCGTCGTCGTTGGTTAACATTCAACATCAAATGTGAGCGCCACAAACTGAATGTATGCACTCTGCACTTGTACCAGGGGCCGTGTGCAGACTCGAACGTCAAACTGTATTTACCGGAAATTACTCAAATCCATTGAACAAAGTGGAATGCACGCGGTACGCCCTCTCGCCGTAAACACAAAGGACATTCATTGATTCAATTTAGTATCGCAGCAAGAACTTACACAAATTATTGGTTTCGTTGATCCGTGCGATCTTTGTGATTCTAGTACGAAGACAGATGTACAGAACTGTTTGGATTAAAATCCTCCTTTTCCTCGCGGCCCACTTGAGGTAGTGTCTGGAGGAGGCTGAGGATACGTGTGATTGGGCAACCGAAGAGACATGTGATGAAGGACGATTATTCATGTAGAAACGTCCCCCCCCCCCCCAAAAAAAAAAAAATGTTACTCATGCTTATGCTTTTGGGACTGTTTACCCATAACACCATTATTGATTGTTAGTTACAAGATTTATAAATAAAAACTGTAGTTTACTGTTAGCTACAATATGTCAATCATGTGTTCTACGTTGTAAACATCTCTAATGTTGGATATTCAGCCATTCAACATACACTTTGTCACTTTCTCTACGTATTTTTCCCTTTTAGCCCTCACAATCTTCAAATAAGGGAGCGTGTGCATGTGTGTGCGTGTGTGTGACCTGCTGTAGTCTATCAGTTGGGGTGTTGGGAGGAGGTCACTGACAGGCCTTCATTAACTATTCATGCTTGGTTTGAGGGTTATAATAATACAGGTAAAAAGATCACTCAGCGAGGGCGTCTCACACATTCACATTTCTAGAAATATTTTAGTTTGAATAATAACCACACACAAAAAAGAAAATCACACTATGTGTACGTTAAAACTTGTAGTCTTTCTTTCCACATCAATCAAACATCTTAATTATGTTTTGGTTTGGTTACATGGAAAATCCTTTTATGTTAGTTTCTGTTCACTGGACCCTCTGATGTGGCTGCCAGTCTATGTCCCTTCAGCCAAGTAGCAAGTCTTGCCAAGACACACAAGGGAACATTGTGGCATTGTGGAATGCAGGAAAACCAGACAGTGGGCAAAGATCCTTCTTCAGTGTTCTACAGTATTGATTTGTTTGCAACCACTGTTGATGAATTTTTTAAAATGGTTTTGGGTTGACCCATTTCTCATACCATATCAACTGCCATCGCTGACAGTGCCATGTTTCCCATACTTAAAATGGTTCATACATAGAGACAGTATTGCTTGTCTTTTTCTCATTTAATTATTAATTCTGATTCTTGTTTGTTTGACCAAAATAGTATTTTTCTCAAAATCTCAAAATTGTGTTTTACACCAATACAAAACTAAATCCAGTGTGTTTGTCTTTGAGTTTAAATATCGCTTAGAATTAAGTCGGCACTTTCTCTTTGGCCTTTAGTAAGAATCTTTCTAAAGCTTAAATTATGTATATGAGCAAAGTGTAGTGACTTGTATTGCACTTATGTTATATAGTGCACTAGTACTACAGACTCTAACCAAAAACACTAGATAACAGAAAAAGGTGATGTATTAAATCGTCCTGTAATACTATATGAAACCACCAGAGAGCACTCCAACTCAATGTAGTGCACTCGCTTTACCATGCCCTCCCAGCAAAGTCGCTGTGTGATGAAAGAGGGATAGCTTCATGTTTGTTCTGTTCTATGTAGTTTTTTCAAAAGGAAATGAGTGTTACTTGTGGGCATCGTGAATACATATAATGTTATAATTTGAACATCTGAAAATGCAATGTACTATGTATTTTAGATGATAAACCATTCTTTTAACCCATTGGATTACACAAATTACATAAAGATAATGAAAAATAACAGCATCGAGTTTTTTTTTTAAGAAGAGTTTGCAATTAAAGATCATTTCACAGTCTATCTACACTCTATACACACCAAACCTCATTCTTCAAATGAAAAACAAATATATCTGCGTTTTCATTAGGCAAATGTACCTTTCCCGACCACACTCCCAACAGTCTATCAATCACCTCTTCCACACTACCACGCTTCCCCAGTCTACTGACCCTTACTCTTTGAACTTTGTGCTCAACAAGCACACACACAGACCCTCAGTGGAGTTAATCATACCCAGATCCCAGTGTTAGACTTTTAGGGTACTTCAATCCACCCTGGCCCCCTACCGCCTCCACCCCCCCCCCCCCCACCCTCCCGAGGGAATTATATCCTCTTTGAACGTCCTGCAAACCGACCCCTGAGGAACATCCATAGTGGCCATTGGGGTATAGGGGTGCTAACCTGCTCCTGATTACGGTTGGGGGGTGACCCCCAGACACCAGACTGGCCCCAACATCCACCCTGTGTAACCTCATCGGTCAACAAGTGCATCAGTCACCTTAATGAGCAGCAGAGTTCTATTTAGAGAGAGAAAAACAAAGAAAGGGCTAGAATGTGCGAGAGAGAGAGAGAGATACAGCAGAGCGGAGAAAAGAAGAGGAAGAAAGACAAAAAGAGAGGTGGGTCATAGGAAGTGCAGCTAGGGGGTAATGAGAGCATGAGACCAAAGGTGAAGGGTAAACCAGGTGTTGGAGAGAGGTCCAATTGTTAAAGATCATTCTTGCTATGTGTTCACTTTATGCAAAAGGGAAGCTACACATGTGCCTGCCTAGCAAGCAACCCTTTATGGGATTCATAAAAGTTGAGGGGACATTGTAAGGGGAGGTTCGATGTTTACCATGAATATCATGCCTGCTGTTCTCATTTGAAGTGTGGTTCTATTATTCAATTTTAATGTTACATTCTGGTAATTATTACACACTTAAGAAAAACACAATTCCCCCTCAAAAGACGCTGGAAACATTTTAATTAGTGACCACAATAGCATGAAGTGAAAATTAAAGCTTATGGCGTGGGATTTGTTTAAGTGGGTTGGGAGAAAATCCTCCTTCTGTTAAGGTTTTTACTGCTCTGCTTTCTGAAATGGTTTCTATATACACATTAAGATGATGGCAGAAACATTAGTGAAAACCTTAAAAACTTGACAGAAAATACATGAAGGGTACTCTTTAGGAACTGGGCACCAGCATTTTAAAGCAGACAAAAAAAGAATAAGAAGAACACCAAGGTTTTTGTAAGACAATGAGCACTTGGTTCAATAAGAAATAACTGCATTTCCCTTTTGTTAACAACATACAGTAAGTGATCACATGCCTATGAACATGGTTTGATTTGTTGACACGTGTTCACTCATTATGAACTGAATCATAATTGAAATGTGACACAGAATGTGTTGTGACGGTGACAGATACTCCTATTAATCATTCTAATGAACACATGCATTTGTTGATGAACAGATGTGTATTCAGGACAGTTTTGTGCGGTTTTGGCCAGTAGAGAAATGTAATATACATAGTGATGGTCTTTGCACAAAAACTTTTGCTGTATCAGAGTCTTGTTGTTATTCAATTATTCAAGCTTATTTTTCTTGGCCAGCTATATTTGCTTTGCTTTGCAGTATTTGGACAGTGGAGAGCAGAAAAGCAATTATTATCCCTGTGAGGGACAGCTGAATGGGGTTTTGTTGATATTCTCTGCTCACATGATTTTCAGAATGCTCCCTCAACTTAGGTGCAGTGTCTAACAACTTTACCAATCATTAACTTCAACTCTGTTTTCAGGGACAGTGAGACTACAGGGTGACCAGCACATTTGAAAGTCAATGTTGTACCTCTATCTAAGGAGGACTAAACGTCAAATCGTTTTTGACTACCGACTTGTGACACAATGGTACAGAAAACTCCTCATTATTATTACCTGCATTGCTAGAATAGTACAAATCAAACTGAAAATGGAATGCCACAAGTGTGCAACTAATATGGTCTGTTCATAGCACATCTTCATGTCTCTTCAGGCTGTGGCACTGGACCCTCATCTCCTTGATCTGCTGACAGCTCTCTGACACATGGCTGATGCAATAACACAATGATGAACTGTCGATATCACAAAGCATCTTATTATAGAGGCGCAAGATGAACGGATTGTCAGCAATCACAGTCATAGATGGAGGTCAGAATACAAGGAACTTGTACATGCGACAGACAGCCTGAGGGAATGTCCATCAATACAAAGATATAGAAGCTGTAGAAAAGCCCATAAAGGACAAAAACTGTTGTTCAATGTAATGAACTAGTTATAAAATGTGATTTGCTTGTATGTGACTTTTCATGGAATGGACAAAGCATGACCTGATCAAAAGCAATCTGTGTCCCAAAAGGCAAAGTAGCTCTCAAATGAAAAAATCTGTGATTTGTTGTAGGTTAGTGGATTGGTTTAATTACTAAAGGATTTTTTAAAAGTGTCATTTCATCCATAGCCACATGCACACTGGGAAATCTTGCATAACTGATTGCACTTCTACAGTAATTTAAATCAGTACCACTACAGCTAAAAATACCAGTGTACAGCCATGGCCCTGCAGTTAAAATGCAGAAGAAATCCACTCAGTATTTCAGTTGGAAGCCAAACTTTGTGCAGGTTGCATTTCAGGGAAAGGGGTGTGGGGGAAGGGGTATTAGAACCATGATTCAGCCACTGAACCATGTAGTCAGAGCAATATATGTATTAGATCCAAGATTGCTATTTGAGCGACTTGTTTCTTATAGGTCAACTCTGAGTTGACTCTATCACTTGTATAAGATCAATGGATGAAGCTCCTGTAATATGTGATCTTTTTATATGGGTGAATCAATTGTCATAGTGAGAGGTGGGGGAAGAAAGGGAGGTAGGGGTCAAAGGAGGGTGGATGGACATGGTGGTAGAAACTAGATATTGGTAGGATGACGGCACAATGTCTTTAAAATAATTTACTCCACGGGTTTGTCTTTAGTCTGCTTTGTTGATATATGGACTGCTTGAGAGAGTGGTCAAATTACAAGAATTTGATTCTAAACCTGTAGGCAACAATGGAGAGTCGTGTGGTATCGACAAACATTGATAATATCCACCATCTTATCACAGATTACACAAAAGGAGAAAATAGATTTTGAACATTTGAAACGTCAAAAGATACAAAATGCACAATGGTATGTTTATTGACAATGATGAAAAAGATAGTTATTGCGTATTGCTTATGCATCAGCGCTGGCAGGGGAAATAGCATTGTCAGGTTTATCATACACACCATTTCCTGAATCGCTTGTTTACCTGTGTACACAATAGGGTCATCCATTTCATTTTCCACTGTTTGCTCTGAGATGTGATGAGATGTATTGAATGACTGCTCATGCTGGACAAATCTGTCCGTAGGGGGGATTAGGGAAAATACAAGGCAAACATGCAGACTGGGGCTTAGTGACACTGGGTTTTACCCATAATCTCTGCTAGGAAAGAGCAGCGGGCACCTTTGCCAGTGGGAGCCACCAAAGACATAATGCCTATTTAACCTTGTTTATGGATTGGGAAAACCGGGAGAGAATTCCATGGTTATTCTTACTCCACAGGATGGGGTGCCTCCATGTGTGGCAAAGATGCAATTATGTGTAACATTAGTAAGGAGCAACACTCTAGTTATGTTCAAACATCCTGTAATGTCAAATCAAGCTGCTTCTATAATGCAACATGGTTTTGCAATTTGACTTCGGTGTAGTGACAGCTAGAGAATAATATTTCCATTCAAGAACTCAGGGAAAATTACTTACTTTATTACATTTCAAAGGTACTCACTGGTGACATTGTCTTTTACTACAAAGATTGCATTAACTTTATCTAACTCTCATTGAGACTGTCCTCTCAGTGGAGATGAAAATCTTTCATCATTCCATTTTTATATTTGATTATGTGGAATATTTAATGTAACAAAATGATCACTTTGCACCGGGTGACATTTCCTACTTTTACTGAAGGAGTTATTCATTTTTCATCTGGAAAAAAAAGTTTAAAATGTTATTAATTTAGCAGATGCTTTTATCTAAAGCAACATATACATAATGTATATAGAAAGTACAGCACAATGTAAATTATCAAAATTGCATATAGTTCTAGAAGTTGTGAGTTGTGCAGCTGTGCCTTAATTAAGGAATGGTTTGTATTTACCAGGCACATTGCAAACATCTCACATCTCAATCAGCTACCAGGTACGATGCGACAACAATTCAATCTCAATTGCACTGGAACAATAACCTTTAACTACAATAGTAGGCTACATAGTCAACGTCTTAAGTACAATATCAGACAATTTTGTAGGCGTAGTCTTTCACGAGACAGTGGTAAAACAAGATCTCAAATTACAACATTCAGAGAGGAAGCAAATTCACAGGTATCACAGGAAGTAAGATACTGCTAAGTGCTGCTTTCTGTGGCTGTAGGCCAAGCAAAAAGTTGTTTATCTAGGTGGAACTTGAAGAGGTAGGTCATGTGAGCTCATCGAAAGGAAAATCTAGGTTATTAGTTCCTATTGTACAACATGGTCTTGTCCCATTGTAATATGCTCATTGTTTTTTCTAACAATTCATTTATATAGATTGTGATGGTTACATAAAATTGATTCATTTATGTAGTTTCCGTTTGTAGAATTTATGAACATCCATGACATTTCACAGGTCACGGTCTTATATTTTATTACTGTGTCTTCGAACGACTTGTAAAAATATTATAACAGTCATCAATTATGTGCAGTAATGCATGAAATGGATGGATTTCATTATGCTTCAGTATTAATCTGATTCTTAACTGCATTTTTCTGATTCAGCAATAATGAGACTTTCCAACCTGTTACAATAAATAACAATAATGTAATTTTCATATAACAGAAAGTCATTCTGCGAAAGTCATCAGTTGCTCATCATCAAGTGATCACCTAGAGATGAGCAACAAAGAGTATTGAGATGGGTTGTATCAACTTCCAACCAACATTGGGTGTTTTTTTCATTTACTTTGTCTCTACAAGCATGTCTGAAATTGTCTAGGCACTTATACTAATGTTGAAGCTTTAGTTTGTGATTCCTAAGCTACATTGCTCCAAGCGGCAGGGCACCATGTAAGAGTTTGTCGGAGATGTTGGGTGATTAACGAGGGGTTAAACTCTACCCCCTGGTTATCCATGATGCTCTGGATTATCCCCTTCACTGGGGGTCTGCTGCCAGGATTGGCAGAGGAGAGTCCAGTGCAGATGGTGGAGTAAATTAGACCATGCACGCTATGATAGTTAGGATAGGGCGCCATGTACAGTATGTCCTTCCCTGTAGGGCCTGTAGACTTGTGTCCTTTCATAATGCACTGTGGGTAATGCTGCTTGAGACATTCCAGCATTGAGAAGTACATCTATCAGTGTATTTCTGCTCCAAAAAACATCAATATCAATTTGGCCTGCATATATGGGCTAAATAAGAAGATTCCACTGACTAATGACACAGTAATATAGCTATTACATTCCTCAAAAGCTTGATATGATAATCATCAAATGTCACAATTGTGTTTTCAACATTTATATATCAATTCACATTGCACTGGAGACAGATGGCTGAGCGGTTAGGGAATCGGGCTAGTAATCAGAAGGTCGCTGGTTTGATTCCCGGCTGTGCCAAATGACGTTGTGTCCTTGGGCAAGGCACTTCACCCTACTTGCCTCGGGGGGAATGTCCCTGTACTTACTGTAAGTCGCTCTGGATAAGAGCGTCTGCTAAATGACTGCATGTAAATGTATCACTGCTGCAATATGGCTGAATAATGGTTTGAGACAATTTCCCAGGAACGTCCAACAACATTGTGGACAGACACCCGGTGTCTGCCACTCCTACAATACCCTCATAAGCCAATTACGATAACTATCATGGATGTTAATCAAATTAGCATAGCTGATTTGCCAAAGCTGTATCCATTTAGAATCTGCAGTCCTCACTGCACGCTGTATTAGAACTGCTAACTGAAGCAGAGGGACCAGCAAATCAACTACACTCCATTCACCAGTGGCTGTCGTCAAGGATACCTTACCTTAGGGGGTTGGGACTACTGTACAATTGTGCTGTTAAAGGTGATATGAAGAGAATCAGTGAAATACACCGTACTAGACAAAGCTGAGTTGTACTGTCAGTTTTGGAGGAAGTGAACAAAAGCTATCTATGCAGGAAATAGGCCTATTCGGATGGCAGACCCAACATATGATAATAAGTATTATTTGCGAGTCAAGTATTGGTCTGGTGCTTGAAGAATGGTACACACCAACTGGAAAGCCACTCAACAGTAAGAACAGAAGATATTAAAGCTGTAGATTGTGAGAGTTTGACAGTAGAAAAAAAACAGGTGCCCAGACTGAGGGACTACCAACTATAGAAGAAAATAAAATCACCCCTCATAGCTTGGAATTGATCACTGCAAATGCTCAGTATGAAATGCCAAACAATACTTATCACGTTTGGGTATTTCACCATCTTTTCGGATTGTTCACTGTTGCCAGGAAATGGCAGCTACTTTCTTGAAGAGCTCTGTGCTGTGGCATAGTGGCCAAAGGTTGTGTGATATACATTCTTCACTTCTCAAGGCATTCTGTTTCAGTCGCTATACCAATTCTGTCAGCTTCACTGTGAATAATTCTGGAAATCTCAGCATAGCCTTAACACCCATAGATGCTAATATGAGTGGTTTAGAACAGCCTAGCTAGAGGCTGTGACCTCTGGCAGTCAGTGATGGTTCTCCAAGAGATCTGTGGAACTGCTACTATGAATGGTTGCATAATTCAACAGTAGACTACGACAAATAGCTTTAAAGTTAAAAATCCCAACCTAAAGAAAGCTGTATCACCACTGATGAAGAATCTTTGAGAGTTATGGGCCAATTTGCGAAATAAGGCACCTGCCTTCTTCTTGGGTGTTTTCCAGTGGTGCTTACAGAGTCCAAAAAAGAAACTGGGGCTCCATCTGGACAATGTAAATATTAGCACAATGTTCTCATGTTCCAACATGTTGAAGCAAGGCAGTCTATTTGAAAAACTAACAAGTGAATGCCTAGAGTGACGAACATCCTAACGAAATCCGACTGACCTCTGTTCAAATAACGTGTTTGTTTTTGTTTGGAATTTATATCCTATATTTGATGTAAAACATATTTTGTTTGCACACACTGTTCAAAGGAGCGGCCTAGTTAATTAGATTTCAACAAATATAGAGATTGGTTTGGAAAAACTGACAACTATGTGTGTTTAGACTAACTATGTGCGCTCGCGCTCGTGTTTTTTAAGGGTCCGGGTCAAGAAAGGCTGAGAAAAGGGCTAGGATTTGGAAACAGGGTAAAGCCTACTCTCACGTGACTTTTCTCCTCTCAAAATCCCTTTGTTGTAGCTGTTGCAGCTGCAGCTGTTGTACATCGGTCGTATTTTCTTTATTTCACAGTACTTGACATTACCTTCAGTTTACAAAAAAGAACACATCTCAAGAGTGCAGTTGCTAATTGAGAGAGAGAGTGTGTGTGTGTGTGTGTGTGTGTGTGTGAGAGAGATTCAGGTACTAAGTTGTTTTGAAATAAGGGGTCGCCAGGGTCTTCGATCTGGGGCGTCAGATAAGTCATAAAAAGACCCGGAGTGCGTTGTAAGGACGGCGAGGATGCTGGCTGCTGCCTCGGTTGTCATCTTGGCGATTATAGACAGCCACCTGGCTTCTAGAAGATATACGCATTTGGAGTAAAGAGATTTCATAAGATTTCTTGCACTGATTTTACGAAAAATCTCAGTGCTTTTTCAAGTCGTTGTCATAGTGCGTTCTCTAACATACATGCGCCCCTGGCTATACCGTGCTCATTCATTCAGCAGTTTTTTTCTCTGTAGCATTGAGTGAAAGGTTTCAAACTGAATTAACATTCTGAAACATTTTGTGACGGTAACCTTTGGGCATCGTCTCCATCCTTTTCATCATGTTCGGAGGCTTGTGCCATAGAAGGTTGCATGGACCTTTGGCTGGCTTTTACCTAGCTTTCTTCTGCTTCGTGGCTATCGCTACCCTGCCTGGAACACTAGCATCTTACCCTCAAAGTGGCGAATGCAAAGGCAAAGGCAAAGACTGCACAGGTAAGTGTGCTCGAAATAGTACAGTATGTTGTGCTTTAGTGAAGATGTCACATTTCAATCGTCTAAATGACTTTTTAGGGCGTCTCATCAACTGCAAGTTGGTTTCGCGAAGCGTAAGAATACGAGATTGCAGTACATGTCAAATGCGCAATTAGCTCATTTTGGGATGGTCACACAACACATCATAATCTCGTTTGTTGTATAACTCACAGGTTTATTATACATTGAGGATAGCTGTAGTGGAACCCCACCCAGACTTTAAAATTGCCGTCTATGTTTCTCTTGAACCCCTTCTACCTGGTAACATAGGCTACCTAAGAAGATTTGTCCTTTAACAATAAAAGCGAAATATAATCCTCTGTACTCTCCACTGTATTTTATTAAGGAACCTCAGAATTGTTTTTTTCTTCCATGTGTTTACATAAAAAATTAAGCATTTTTATCATACCACGACGAGTAGGCTGAACTAAATCCTATAGCCTACTCTTTTCAAATTTGAGACGTATATTATGAGACGAGTATTAGCGCAGACAAAATAACATTTCAATGCAATCCATGCAGTAGCCTAACATACTTTAAGCAATGCCCTGGACAAGGCCTTATTACATACATTAACTGGGATTTGAATTGATTTTGTATATCCTTGGAATGTTTGGTGTAATAAAGTAATTGAGATAGATGATTTAGCCCAGTTCCATGTAATCAACACAGTGGCTAGTAATCTATGCTTAGTAGACAAATTGAACCTCATAATGAATTAGAGCAAAACTGCTATTGTAGGATAAGCATCATGTATCGCAGTTTCTAGCTACAGCCTGTGTGTGTATTTGTGTGCGTGTGCATGTGTTGATTGTCAGGGTCACCGGGAGTATTAGTAACAGGAATGTGTTGTTTCAGCATGGACAGATGAGTAGGCTTCATTGTGAAACATCCAGATCACTGACTGACATGTTTTCAAACCATTTGGAGTTTAAAGTCTGTCTCGTTTTTTTTTTACTGAATGCATGATTTACTTATTGATCTGAAGGACCAAGTTTAATTTTGAAGAAGCAGTCAGTTTACCTTGTAAACACATCAGTGATGTTTCTATTGGTGTTCAAATGAGGTTCTATAATTATAGAGAACACTCAAAAAGGGTTATACAAGAGGGATGCCTATTCATATTTCCTGTCATGCCTCTTATTACGGAGTCTGGAAGATCACAGCACTGTGCCAGGTCATGATGTTGGACAGTGTGCATGTTCATTTGCTCTGTGTGTGTCAGGATGCATGTGTGTGCACATGTGTGTCAGTACATATGTGCACCAGGTCTGTCTGCACCCCCATATTTTGAATGGTCTGAAACCAGTTCAAAGCTGAGCTTTGTAATTGTGTGGTTTACAGAGCAAGAGCTTCTTATTAGTGACATATGTTCCCCTCTAAGAAGAAACCATTTTTGATCACATGTGCTTCATTCTCCCATATCCCAAAACTCTGAAAGTCTGAGGCTTTGGATATAATTTGGTGTGGGATGTGAAGGAATTTCTTTTAGTCTTCCAAGCCTTTGATGACACATAAGGCATCTTTGCTATATGTGCTAAGATAAGTAGAGTCCGAAAGTTTTCTTTTTGAGATTACAGGCTATTTACCCCAGGGAGAGTTCTCTCAGAGTATTTAAGTTCAAAACCCAAATTCTGCCTGCATTAATACAGCATTCAGCAGCTCATGCAATATTCATGAGCTTTATTACCTCCCAATGTGATACCTGATTGAGTGACTCTCACATGCCAGTGTCGGTATGATATAACTGGAAACAGTGTATCACGTTTCAGTATCTAATAGATTTAATAAAAAATGTAACAAGAATCTCGACACAAGCTCTGCTGTGGATGAATATTGATGTTCTTCATAATTTACGGTTCTGAAAGATGGTGGCGTTGGAACCATGATCAGTCTGTCTGGAATCATCTGCAATGTTTACATATCAATATTTCAAGCTTGCCCTCCAGACTAATTAGAGTCATGTAATTCACTATTTTATATAATGGGGTACAAAGGGTTCTGGGTTGTTGTGTCCTTGGGCAGCACACTTAGCCTGAATTGTTTCAGTGTGACATTTAGAAAATTCATGAACAGGAGAGCTCAGGGAGAAGTGTCCGAACCTTAAATTAATAAATATCCCTAATGTGTAGATAACATCTCTAACATATTTTCAAAATATTTCCTTTTACAAAAATCATTGGTACTGACCACCACTTTCTATTTTACATGGTTTAACATGTAAAATGGTTTCTCTCTCTCTCTTTCTCTCTCTCTCTCTCTCTCTCTCTCTCTCTCTCTCTCTCTCTCTCTCTCTCTCTCTCTCTCTCTCTCTCTCTCTCTCTCACTCACAGCCATGGATTATTCAAAACACAGACAAAAGATGAATCATATTTTTGGTGCCATAACCCACATGTTCTTATATGAGGTTTTATGCAGGATAAAAACTCTTTCCAGCTAATTACACGTTCTGTGCTTTAACAGTGAGACACAAGATGGTGTGTGTTTTACTATGGTCATGAAACCCGTACTCTTTGGAGAAAGACAGAGGGCAAAATCATATGGGATTCTTAACACTGCTCGCCAGCTCTATTTTTAACACTAATCTTTTCCATGGGTTCTGAGAGACTCAGCTCCCCTTTAAAGTTTGGTTTGTGTTTCATAGATGGCAAAAACAACATAAGAAGCCAGCTCCCCCCACGGTGACTGTTGACTTTTATGTCAGTCAAGGGCAATACTGCGACCCATTCAATGTCCCATGGGGCTCAAGGTGTCAAGACATCCTCGCTGTTCTAACAGTATGATCACCCAACTGAGGCATGCTATTTCTTGATAGACTGACAGGTCCCTGACGTTGGAACCAGACACTCACAGTACAGTGCCTGTTTATGGCCCTATACAACCGGTGTAGAAGATGATGGGTCTAAGGGATTGAGGTATCTGCAGTGTGTAGAGATTGAATTCCTTTAGGTTCAATCTTAAGTGTTTTTGTCGGTGGGTTTCTGTGAGGTGGATTTCTCTCCTACTGAGAGGGAATTAGCTTAAAACCTGGTTTTAAGGGAACCAATTAACTTCAGCACAATGGGGTGACATTTTGAAGGTTATTTTTTTTCACAGAAGCAGGCAATGAATTGTATTTGTCAAGCAGATATATATTGGATTTTCAATTACCATAAGCTCTGATTGACAGAATTATTTATTTAAAAACTGGGAAAACACAGCAGTTTCTCTTTTCTGGTATTTGGCAGGAAGTCCATTTTATCTCGAGTATTTGTGTTGTTGAAGTGGCCAGTGGTCTCCGCAATAATGCTTTGAGATCTGTCCACCAAAGAGAATATCACACCATCATGGTATTAAAGTGACCTATTAAGGGCTTCTCTAAAGTAAGTCATCTTTAATCCAACCCCAAACACTGTGTTTTAAGACAACCTTTCAGTATTAGATGACCCTATATCCTCACCCCCTCAGTGTTCCCTGACTCTCCCATGGTATAGTATCATGACTCACTATGGTTCAGAAGAAACCAATGCATCACTGGTCCTATACACTATTGTATTCCCTCCAGCCTCTCAGGTGTTGAAAGACAATACTCTGTGGTTTCCTAATTTACCACGTAGCACGTAGTATGGCTTACAACAACATCAAAAGTTATGATTTCACATCAAAAGGTGTAACTTTTCCAAAAGATCAAGTTTAGCCATAAAACAGCCTAGATGTCAGCTCCTTTTAAGGAGGCTTGGATTAACCAGTTCAGTTGTGATTTATGCATTATTTCAAGCTTTCATCTTGAAACATGCTGTTAGATTCTTCGGAAGGCACCTCAATACAGTCTCATCTGGCCTTGAACACTTCTCGTTCCGGGAGTGACATGAACCCGTAATGGTATTGTCAGTGCTTTAGATGGGATACACAACTCCTTCACGTCTAGATTTAGCCAGGAGGCTAAGTCTTAGACACTCAGATTCAAAGCAGTTTTAGCCTTCAAAGGACCATGGCTTCATTTGGGGTAAAGGCTGCTCAGCCCTTTATGTACTCATGTCTGAGGAGAGTGTTCTTGTTCACAGCAAAACAAACTGTAATCTTCAGTAGCCTCGCAGTCAGTACACACTGCATCAGTCTAAGCAAAGATACTGACATGTAAGCACCGCAGACAGTAGATAAGGCAATGTTTCAGCATGCTAATTCTGTTCCCCGATATACTACATCAACTGAGCTGTCTTATATTTACACAAGGAGTTATTGTATATGTCTAATAGCATCCCTTAATCTTGCCAGACTTTACACCCACTACAGCATCCTACGGGGGTCTTTCTCCCCTGAAAAATTGGAAGCAATTAAGATGTGGTGTTGAAACCACAGGCTGAGAAAATTAAAACGATTTTTATAACATCAGATTAATGTGTGGGCTGTCAATTATGCGTTGTAAGACTGTATGCGTCAATGGCTTTTTAGATAAACTATGAATGACAGGTTTATGAAAACAACACTGCCATGGAAATTTGTGAAGTGTCATTTATCAGTCTTAAAGGCACTCTCTAGATGGCTGAGCTGCACTGGTTGGATATTCTTAGCCATTGTATGATCTGAAATTGTAAAAGTATGATAACAAAAAAAGTATGGGTTGAATATAGGGTTGCAGAGGGGCAGAAAATGTGGCCTCAATAGCCCTGCAGTAAGTAGTGTGCTGTGTGCATGGGATTGAGGAATGCGTAGGGTAGACATTCAACAGAATTTGCAATAAATCTGATTGTTTTATTAAGATCATGATGCAAGATTTTTTTTCCTAAACTACATTTAAGTTTCCCGTAATAGGCTAACCTGCTATAGTTCCTCTGAGGGAACTGCTATTTGTGCTGGTTTCTGCTTTTACGTCTCCCAATATAGGCTACAAGGAGAAAGGGCTCCTTCATACAGTATCTGTGGTTTAGATCCACTTGTTTTAGCTGAATTCTATATGGTGTCTGCAGTGCTTGTTGTTGTTTTTGTTTTTTTGGAATGGCTTCATTGGACGACAACAACACCTAGATGAAATGGAGATCCCTGTCTCTGTTGCTGTTGTCCTTGGAGCAGGGCAGGATGAGATCCACTGATTACTGCCTTCTAATCCATGCTAAAAGGACAGTCTGAGCATTGTCATTTTGACCAAAACAAGTTGTCTTCAGGGAATCTTTGTACCACAATACTTGCAGCTTCTGTTGCTCCGTCAGTTGGATGAGTGCAACTGAAATTGTCAGTTTTTTTTTTAGATTGATAGGATGACAATTTTTTCACCATGAATTATGACTTTTCACAAGTGATGTGAAATTTTGATAAATGGGTCTATTGGGATTGGGCAGGTTTCTTGACACTGTACTAGTCCGAGAGTGTATAATCTAGAAGACATTGAGGCGTAACCTGGAATCCACTGTCTGTTAGAACTCATATAGACAAAGTCTATAATTAGTGCACACATCCTACTTGTGATGGAAGCACAGCTCTGTGGCAACATCCATGGCAACAAAAGGCATTTTGTGCCAGACTGGCCCCTATTTACCAAATGCTGTCTGTATTGAGGAACCCATCTCTTTGTTTTTCCTTCCATTTAGTAACACAACAACTGTGAATGCTTGTCAGGATACTTTCATTCTATTCATATTAACCACTGCAGCAAGCCTGCAATTGAACACATTTCCTTTTCGGAAAGCTTTTCCAACAAATCATGTGGAAAGAGCTTTCAGTGTTGAGGAAAGAAAATGGACTACATGGGGACAGCACAAAAACATGAGAGAAGGCAGGATTCATTTATGATGCATAGTTTTTCTGTCTTTTCATCCGACCCGTTACCCCAAGGGTACATTGTCCTGCCATGGTTATTTAATTTTGATGCCAACTTAGTTCATTTAGGGTACATTTTGCCTCATATCTTACAGACAGGTACTTTCCATAAGAAGCATTTCAGATGTCCATTCACTGTCTTTTATTTTATACCATACACATTCTATACGATATTACTTATCGTAGGTTTATTGGTATGTATTTATTCACCAGGCTGAGTGTGCCTATCTAGGGCAGGCCTTTGTTTCTGTCCTCTGTATTATTGAACCTTCCAAGATCATAATTGCTGAAGGGTCTGCTGTGTAGTCATTAGCCATAGCCAGGCTGGAGGTAGCTTCCCTTCCCCATTGATTGTGGCCAGACAAAAGAGTCTAAGAAGGATGGGGTTGGGTCTGTGTGCCTTGAACGATAGCAGGATCTGTGATCTCCACTTACAGGACCACAGGAAACCCAACTGGAGAGACAGAGTTTGGTTTCATAGGCCGGCGCACAGCACTGCAGACCAGCGCTTTCAATCGCTTTATGTGCCAATTAAAATGCATCGAGTTCAAATCACCTGCCGGTTTGCTGTTTGAGCTTAGATCCCGGGTCTGGCATCCTCCTGTGTGTGCCCAGAATTGGAATGGGACCTGATTAGTCCCGCATCAGTGAATTCTTGGGTGGATTTACTGTGCCATTTTATTCATGTACAGAAGAAATGGTTTAGCCTCAGAGCGTGCTTTACGAGTGTAGCATGGAGTGGACACAGGAGGCATATTATCCCGCTATGCTCAAATACTTGATAAATTATCATTATCATGAAATGTTTTCAGAGCTAATTGTATTTGGATTTATATTGTCTCTATTAACAGTAATGTTATCTTATGGATACCTCTACTGATATTTGTATTGCAGGAACAGGAAATAGGCTCCCTCTTCTTCTGGATTCTATCGTCTGCTTTATCTTTGTTGATCACTGTAACTCATTCACCAGAAGCTGTTTAGCTGTTCCACGTCAGACCGCTGCAGCAATTTGAGCAGTCTTATACTCCTGAGGAGCAGAGACACGTACCGCTAAATCTCTTTAGTCTTACAGATGCGGGCAATGTCTCTCGTCACATGAAGCAGTAAAATCAAATCGAACAGCGGTTGTGTTTGTGCTTCAAAATCAATATTGGAGTGAGAATTTTTTCAGCTTTGTAACACGCTCACCGTGATATTTATGCGATTTCATGGATTGGGAGAAGACCCTCTTCAGGACCATGCACTGAAGCTTTGGCAGAGGGATAAACACACTTTGACAGCTAGTTCACTTTGAGGTTGCAAGAAAGGCATGGACAGATAAAAATGATCCCATAAACCTTAAATGGAAATGCCAGGACAGTCTACAAGGGATTTTGTTGTGTGGCGACCAAAGAAAAAGTGAAATGTTGGATCTGCTCTACTTGTCAAATTTTAGCGTTTTTTTTTGCTGCGTGCTTGTGGTTGCCATGCCCTCTTTCAATGTGTCCCATAAGGAGCTAACAGACAATAAGAACATGCAGAGAAGCTGTAAACACTCTTTAAGGGGACTGTGAGAACTGCCACAGGAAAGACAAAAGCCCTCCGTATCAACTTTCACAACAGACCCTTTTTGAATCTCTTAGAGCTTACCCCAGTTAAGACAAAAGCATCATCCAGAGAGCTCTCGGTGAGGGGCCGGTTTGCCTACATTTCATTGAAAGCAGAGAGGAAAGCAGCAACAGCTAAAGTGCACTGTGTATTTTTCCCACTAGCAATCATCATTTTGAAACAAATTATACAATGTGAAATTGTTAGAGCGGCAATTATGTAAATTGTAATACCATTTGCTGGGACGAAGGGATTAAAGAGGTTGACATGGGGGTGGAGAAGGCTGACTGGTTGCTGTCCAATTTGTGACGATGCCATTTGCTAGTTATATGACCCTCAGATGTAATGTGGGCTACACTAGGAGGCAGGAGGTGTTGGGATTGTCACCCTGCCTTTAGGGTGGGAGACACCATGGTAACATATTTGGGAATAGGCCTACTCCTTGACACTGTCTTGTTTTGCTAGTTCCTTACAAACAGACTCAAACTGACCCCTTTTGTTCGAGAAAGTATTCACGTGTTTTGGCCGTAAAGTGTATGTTGGTTGATCTCCGGTTGACAAATTTGTGGGGCTTCTCTGATGGGTGTGTCCTTGTTTGTGTGTCTAGCGGAGACAGAATGGTGGGGAAAGGGAGGAAGGGCAGCCAGGTTGCATTACAGGATGTCAGAGGGTCCACTGGGAGGGCACTGGAGAGTCTCTGCCAGTAGGTCTCATTTCATCAGGAGCGAGGCCAAGACAGACGGATACAGGGAGAGAGCGACTCAAATCCAGCAGATCAATAGAAAACTAAGGACATGAGATATCAAAGTAGTCTTCAGAGTGTCTAGTCCCCACACTCAGATCTGTAGTCTATGGCAGGTGGACAGCTGCCAAGTGGACAGCTATTCCAAGGTGTGAATGGCTATTTCTGTAATCAGTAAATTAGTCAACCCCTTGGAGGTTGGTATGGGAGAGGCAGAACAAGTCACACGGTATATGGAATATGAATGTTACTCAATTGCAAGGAAACTTGGATGGAGTTTTGTATGGACAAAATGTAGTACATTTTGAAAGATAAGGTAAAGGCAAACCAAGGTGACATCTTACACAGTTTAGCTTGCTGTGAAGAGCCAGCATCACTTGCATTATGAAGGTTACCAGCACATAATTTTTCCTCATGTCAGAGGTGTAGCTTTGTCCAGAACCACAGGACCTGTTGGGTTAGGTGTTGAAAAGGGAGGGAAGCGTGCTGTGGCTGGTGTTACATAAAGGGGTTCTGATAAAGCAGTTCCTGCAGTCAAGTCCCCAACAGGTTGAAATGGTGTCAAGGCCTTTTGTCCTGTTAACACAGACAGATGGAAACCTCTGGAAATAAGAGCAACTGAGGACAATGCACTTTTTCCCTCTCCAACTCCTTTATCCGTTTCAGGTTTTGGGAATGGGGGGGGGAACGGGTAGCGGTTACCAAATTTAATCAAGATGAAAACTGTACCATTTTATATCTCTTTGTTTCATATGTGGTTTGTTTTACAGTCGAGGTAATAGACGTCAAAAGCCAAATCACGCTCCTTTCCCTTATTGCTCTACCACCCCCCTTTATCTCTTTCTCCTGTGAAGCACACACACACACACACACACACACACACACACACACACACACACACACACACATACACACACAGCGCCTGTATGCAGCTTACAGGCTGAAAGGCACAGGGTCACTCAGCCTTTGAATTCCCCCAGCACTTAAATCTTTCATCACGTCAAGCTCCTCTCCCCCAGTTCTTTGCCTCCTGCTGGGAAGCCCCTGCTTCTTCTCTGTGGTTTTAGTTAGAAACTGTCATTATTTCAGCCCTCCCCCCCATAAGATTTCCGTCCCCTACTTTTGTTCCCCAAGTCCTTTGTGACCATGTGCTGTAAGAGATTCATGCCTTTCTGAAGCAAGAGGACACTGCCACAAAAGGGTGCCTTCCTAGTAAGGCTAAAAGCTTACACTGTTGTTTCTTTTTTACTGGTGTTTGGTAGACTTCACTGTCTTTGAAAGTGTCAATCGTAATAAGTCTGCTTTAGAGAAAAGATACATTTGTAGTGGCAGTATTCTAATTAACAAAGGTTTTCTGCCAATGGTTCGAACTATTAAAAAGCTTTTGTACAGAATTTCTGCTTCATGTTTCTCATTTGAATTTCATTGACGTCAGAGGTGTACATTTGTGCCTTTTTGACAAAAGCATTTTGATTTTACCCAGGTTGAAGGCACGTCAACCACCCCACGGTTCTGCTAGTTCGGAACCAGAGCCGTTCCCCTGCACCTGTGCTGTCTGTTTACGTGATAGAGAAAGAGGCACACTCATTTAGACACCTCCACAGGAGCCGAGGATGACTGGGCAGACTTGGCCCACAGGACTGGGCTGTAATAAGCGCAGCCTTCTGTCTGCAGAGAGGGAGGGCTTCCTCAGGATGCTCTAATGCTTTGTATTTTCAGACTCTTATTTGTAAGAGAGGAGAATGATTATAGCGTAGATTGCATTGCACAGTAATGGTGCCATTAGTAGCCATGCAGTTCTGGGATGAGGGTTTTTATTTGATACCATACATGTTGTTGTCATTGCTCTAAAAACACAACTTTATAGACTTGCAACCTAATTTGTTTCAATTTTCATTTCCAAATATTACACTTTGGTTCAGCAGTCATGAAAAACACCAGCAAGATTATTGCCTGAGGCAGTTGAGAGATGGCGAGCTGAAGAGGCTACCGTGGCAAAACAGAGTGGGAAGCACGTTTGGGCTACATCTAGCAATCAGGGTCACTTATAAACCTCTACTCTCAAGCATCAGCTCTCTTTGGTTACTCTAGAGATCTATTACTTACTCTTCTATCACTGTGTCGGTGAGACAAAAGATGAATGCAAACGAGGCTTCCGGAGGCCTAGACTGGGTGTATGACAGTGTTGACAAGAGTCATTTTCAGCTGCTATGGTTCCCAGCACTGTATATCAAAAAGGCTAATGTCATTCCAATCCAATCCGGCTTCTCCATGCATGAATAAAACATCAAAGCATTTATCTCTTTCCCAGGTAAAGATGATCTCAGCAACAACTGATCAAGGCAAATGAACCGTGTCTTCGACCCCAGGCTACATGTGTTTGCAATGCTCATTACACCCTCCAAAATTGCAAACCGGACAAATTAGTCACAATTACAGAGGAGGGGGAATGGCACAGTTCTAATTAGTAGCCCTCAGGATGTCCAGTGCTGTAATTAGGAACGGAATCACATGGTGTGGCGTTTGACCAGTTCTTCATTTCAATGTTAACAAAATGGCTGGCTTATGTGGTCATACTTCATTGTAGTGATGATAAGCAGACAGTCCAAAAAAGGATGGACGTAAATCTTTTGTACCAAATAAATCTATCCCAAATTGATTTTCTCAGTAAAGGTTTAAGCTTTACTGAGTGGCCCATAGCAACAAGGCACCAAAAGGAGTGGGGTTGAACATTTAAAATGTAATATTTAATAAATAAATAAACAAAGCAGCTGGTTTGCTCTTGCTTTGAAGGAAACAGCAAACTTCCAAGAAATTCTAACAGATCTGCCTTGCGAGATCAAGATATTTGAGGTTAACACATTTTTTTCTTCATTGTTGTCACTGCAAAGAAACTTGACTTTGGTGGCATTCTTTACAATTTCTTGAAACATTTGCTTTCCTCTGGAATATTTTGTGGTAAGGTGTACTCGAGTTCTTAGACATTGTATTGGAGAATGGTTTGGCTGTCATTCACTTTCTATGTAGTGACAACATAATCTATTGTAAAGACAGAGCCTACATCCCATATGTGGTCAGCCCAACACTTTCTCTCCAAACCTAAATAGTTGGGAAACATGCAACACAACATTTCTTATGAGCTAACAGTCTAATGTGTGTGTGGGTGGGTGGGGGATAGGAGTGTAAAGCCCTGAAGGATGTCAATTAGGAAGTCATCCAGACAGACACCAAAGCAGTGGACAGCAGTATGTGTGTGTGTCTGTGTGTGTGTGTGTGTCTGTGTGTGTGTGTGAGTGTGTGTCTGTGTGTGTGTGTGTGTGCTTTTGGGGGATGGAGGATTAGATCTGTCCCACTATAAATCTCAGGGTGAGAATCTGAAAAAGCCGAGGCTATCACTCAGTTGGCAGGTGGAGCCTGTCCTTTTAAGGCAGAGCCTGTTATTCAAATGAAGCCATTAGAAAGCACAGCAGGAGCTCTGCTCTCACATGTAAACGTGAGGGACTGGATCTGGATTAACAGAAGGGGAAATAACTAAATGGAAGTTTTTAAGAAGTTAAGACAGGTTTAACTGATTAAGTGAAAGACTATTTTGCTGTTTCTGGTTCTTTAACACCATGTTGGAATTAAGTCCCATAATGCTTAGCTGATTCCTGGTATTAATGAACATGGATCGTTTGCCATCTCCCTCTCTCATGTTTCTCCTCTATTCAGAGAGAATGCATTGCAGACATTCCCCAGTCTCTGCCTTTAGACAAAATCAATATGTTACAGACGCCCTTGAAAAGGTTGTACTTTACTCTGAAATGAAAACTGCGCCATGAAATACTTCTGTATTGTGTGTGTGTGCATGCACGTTCATGCTTTTTTTGTTGTTGCATGTTTTAGGAAATGGCTTTTCTTTCTTGCAAGAAATGGAATGCTCCACACGTACAACAAGAAATGTTTTCTTAAAAAATACACGTTAACAGAAAGAATGATGTCAAAAGAAGGCTTTTTCTATAATTACATGGTACAAAGATGAGATGTTCCAAACCACAAAGATGGTCAAAATTCCACGTCAAGCATTGAATGTGTAATAGACAGAATATTAAACTACCATGTCGTAGTAGAAATTCAAATATACCAATCCTGGACAGCATGGGTATTGGAAACTTACGGTTGGTTTTCCAGTTGAAAGAATGAAAGGGTTAGGGCATTAAAGACTTGTTCTGGTGGGGTTAGGGAAACCAGTGGAGTGTAGGCCCCAGTCTCTAAGACAGGAGATGAGGTATTGATGTCTAGTAGCCTGGAGTCAGGGAGTTTGGGGTAGATAACGACCCAAGAGACAGACTGCAAGGTGGGCATGACGACTCAGGCGAGCTGGGGGATTTGGGAGGTCGATGTGCCCCAGGTCCTGACTGCCACGGGCCAGTGGGTTCTTTAGTTCTGGCTGGATCAGGATAAGGAATTATGTGCATTTTTATTCAGTGTAGTCCCTGGAATATGTATGAGAGAATGTTTGAAATCGTGGAAATGTCTGGTCAATAACAATCATACAAACCAACGCGCGAGCATGCATGCCAGTTAGTCTATATTGTATTCAGGGTCTATATTCGGTTATAAAAACATCCAAATACATTCAAGTCATCTTAGTCCAGTGCCTTGTGCCAAACACACACACACACACACATACACACACAAACACGTTTTCCTCCTCAACCACACCCTGCCAGGCACAATCTTCCCTGATGGATGGGGCAATGGCTTGACTTAATTAGCCATGAAAGGCACACTAGCCTGCGGAAGGAAGGAAACAATGAGAGATTGAGGCCAGCCAGCAGTGGACAGCTGCTGTAAACGGCTGTTGTTGACAGGCCTCTCCCAGAACAAATGACAGAACACAGACGGTTCAGGGCCCGCCACCCCAACATGCTTTGCTCAGCGACTGCCGGAACTTGCACAGACCATGCAGACCAGACGTAGAAGCGTAACTGAGGCGATGGTCAGACGGAAAAGATTGTAATCGGCCAATTTGTGCAGCAGGAGAGATAAGTCCGCTTTGGTGACTTGTACTGCTTTGAGGGTATAGAAATTGTCTGGTTTGGGTTGATTATGGAAAGATAAGCATGATTGTACATGTAAAATCTATTTTAAGTAAGCCACTGTGAGCCTAAAATGAGCCTGTATGGATTGCCTACATTTTTCCAGCAAGCTTGTTGCGATGGATTTGGAATGTTATTCCAAATTATGAATATAAGTTATAGGATAAGCACACATAGCATTACTGTCAATACACAAAATAAAAACTTTTGCTTGACTACCATGTACTTTTTACTTAGCATTCTCTAGCTTTTTTGTGTTTCTCTGTTAGTAAAGGTTTTACAGTACAGTATACATTGTCAAAAACATCTGACCTACATCATACCAGAATCCACATACACCTGAGATTGGCAGACAGTTGGGGTTCTGCAAAGACAATTTTAGTCATACCTGTTAGTATTCTATTGCATGTTTTTGAGCCTTAATTCTAGAATTTTGGCAAAGCTTGAAGCCTTGTTTGGTTAGTGTGGCTAGTTGTTAGCGCTGTAGGCCTTTTGAGTTGGTTGGAAAGCAGTAATTACAGACCATTACAGGCTCTTCAAAGGTCGCTCATCCACGGTGTGTGACACTTACAGAGGCATGGCCGAGTAATACATGCTAAAGCTACATTACTTTGCTCCCCTTTTACCATGGGTGGGCAGGATTCCCTGGCTTTTATCTCGGCAGAGTACGACGCTAATTTAAGTTCCCCACATTTCTGAGTCACCAAGCCCTGTCATTAGTATAGGGAAGGGACGACTCCCCAGCACAGCGGGCAGGGCTACTTACCAGCAACAAAAGCCATTTCTTCATCTGTCACTGTTAGCTTTGAAGTGACTGCAGGGGGGCACAGCTGTAGGAGGAAAGAAAACTAGAATTTTCTGATAAGGTGTATAAAGCACTGCCTTTAGAGGTATACAGTTTGTAGTTAAATAGGCATGATTATTTTATATTTTGTGCCTAGAACTATGAGCATCAAACACAATGTCTAAGCAAAACATGCTAAGACATTGTGTCTTAGCATGTATTGGGGGAATACATGCCAAGACGTGGGGAATACATGATGTACATGATGTTTAGTCATCTAATTTAAACAGATAAAAACTAGAATGAATTGTTGAATAAGTGTCGTATATTTTTCTCTTTTTTTCAGACCTGTCAGAGAAGAAGAGTGACCTGCGAGTGTGTGATGACTCGACCTGCCGGTTTGGGGGTGTGTGTAGGGATGATGGTGCCCAGCTGAAGTGTGTGTGCCAGTTCCAGGTATGTGATTTAGGACACATGATGTCTGTGGCAACACTGTGTCTGTTTATGTGTGGTGTGTCTGCCTTTGTCAGTTTTACAGCCTGAGGTCATTTGAATGTCTGATTGCGCTCACCCGTGCTAGTTTGTGTGAGTGTGTGTGCGTCTACTCGGAGGGAAAGGGTTTATCATAACTATATTGAGTCCAATTAACATAAGACTTTATCAGGAATTCGGATAAAAATTGAAAATAGCACATTCCCTATAAACAGCTTTCTCAACAATGCCCTGCAATGTTCCTCCATTTGTTGCTTTCAACGTTCTTAGTAATAGGGACGTGTTGCGGCACATGATGATTAAAGTAGAGTACGGGTAGGCCCCTAGCCACAGTACAGTAACAGGTGTTTTTATTTTTTTAATTACTCTGAAGGTCCACCTGTACCTAGCATCTCTTATTCCTCTAAAGTGTTTTTTTTTTCACTTAAAACTGGCAGGGCCACAAAGAAGGTATTAAAATATCTTTATTTTCCAATTGAAAATTAATTCATTATGTGCTTGGTTGCCTCTGGGGTGGGGGGGTGGGCGGTGGGTCGGGTGGGCGGTGGGTGGGTGGTGGGGGGGTTATTTGTGTAGCCTGAGTTGTTTTTCAGAATGCTGGATGAGAAAGACACCATATTTCTCCTTAATGTGACTGTAATTACAACAGAAGGAGACCAGGTGTGTGTGTGATGAGTCCATAGGGAGATACCTTAGAGAGAGAGAAATAGAGAGAGATTCAGGTGTAACAGGAAGATACCGAGGCAGAACTGAATGCCTTAATTTAGTCCATGTTTGTTAGTCTGCCGTAGTTAGCACAGGCTTTCAGGAACTATTCAATCCTCACAATCATTGATTGATAAATGAGATGGAATGACATTATACACAGCAGTCTCATCACAACTGTGCTCCTACCAATTCTCTTGATTGGTTGACTGATTGATAGTGAAAGTCATTGATATTTTATGGCAAACCTGTTATGTACTATAACATATTTAGGTATGAGGCAAGGCATAGTTAACATTAAACAACCGAATAAAAAACAACATGAGTTCACCGTGAGTTTCTGCTTCATCATTGTTCTGGGTGTTTCATTTCAGTGTCACAAAAGCTACATCCCTGTGTGTGGCTCCAATGGAGACACCTACCAGAATGAATGTTACAGGAGACAGGCTGCTTGCAAACAGCAGAGGCTCATCTCACGAGTGTCCGATGGACCCTGCTCTGCTGGTGAGTGTTATCGAGATACATCCAGCAACTACAGTGTCAGTACTGGTGCATTATTGGTACAGTATTGGTACCAGTGAACTACCAGTACCTCTGCAAAACAGTCCTACTAGAACATCCAAGTACGACAAAATACAGTAGTCGTTCCGAACCAATGTGTCTTCAGTCCTCGAGGGAGACTGCCTGCCAAATTTACTCTATCACTGATGCATAATTGGTCGCATTGATTGCTCAGAAAAGGCCTTGTTTATCAGTTCTAGATCAATTTCTAATTAGGAGACAGAGGATGAGACGGACCAGACTGCAGCTCAGGAGAATCCCAGTGGATGTTATGGTCTGGAACAAACATTTCAAACAGTGCTCTGAGACTGGCGTCCCGGCACCAAGATGCTTTGCTCATCAACAGTCTTAACTTTACGGAGACCTGGAGACACTACCCCCCAGCCCCCCCCCCCCCCCCCCACCCCGCAAAACTAGCCGTAGGTTAAGTAGTGATCACACATGGCCAAAAGTGTGGGGAAACTTGTAGCGATGCTACAGCAGCACGGTGAACCCAATCTGTAGGGCCAGCGGCCTGATTTCCCAAGTGGTGCACCTCAGCGCGATGGTCTTGTTACGCTTTAGGAAGGGTACATATCAACGATATGCCCTCTGCTTCCTTTCCCACACCACTCAATCCGAGCAATTTCCTCCCTCCCAGATTTATGCTTCCTGTAATTGAAGCGTTTGTCAGCTCTGAGCCGAGGGGACGCTGTGAATACCTAGGACCAGGTCCATTCATATCCCCCCAGCAGGAGTTAAGGGGTAGTTTGAGAGGTCCACATTGTAGTGTATCCCTCTAGATTTGTTATGGGGATTCCAGGATCTGCCAGAGGAGGGAAAAATGTTTCCAAAGAAACCAAGGATGTGGAAAAAGAAAATGTAGAAAAGGAAGACAATGGTAAGGTTTAGGCAACCTTAGCTTGACTAATCTTAGCATTTTTGTCATCTGGCATAATATCTTCCATAGAATAATGGTGCAATACAGGTTGGATTAAAGTCCAGGTATTATTGGTGACAGCAGTTGAGAGAAGCCTATAAGCTGAATGGTTGTTTTGTGGGGGTTTGGTTGTTTTGTGTACAGCTTTTAGACCATGACATTGTGAAGAAGTGCCACAACACTAAAGTGAAATTGAATTCAACAGAGTAGCCAGCATCCATTCCTTAATTTGTAGGTTCTATGCCAGAGTCTTTGGAAGCTAGTGTCCATTTCTTAGGTCTAAAATGCGATGCCAAGTTTTGTCTTCTCAGGATCATTTTCTTAATGCAACTGTTTCATGCCAAGAAGTATGATGGCCTGTCCTATTTCAGTAGGCTACTCTTTTAAGGAGACACTGCATGGTAGACTTTCTATGTAACTGAAAACTACACTTTCAACTGAATTAATTGATCATCTTTTTCCTTTTTACAGACACAGGCTCTGGCTCTGGCGATGGAGGTATGTCATATTCTTATTACGAAATAAAATGATGACCTTATTGCCATAATAAAAGATGGTTTATATGTTTGTATCATCGATTACCAGTATGTATAGTCACAAAACGTCTGGTACAGATCAAGAAAATAAATGCCCCCTGAAAGTGGGTGGAAAGGTGCATGAGCTTCAGAAGACTGAATGTTTCTTTTTTCTTAAGTCCATCAAGGGCTATTTCAAAGGCATAAGAAGTACACTAATATTGCAGGCTATGATCCCCAATTACGTTAAAGCTAAATGCTTGTATAGTCCCTTAACCGTAACCATTGGTTTGTCTGCCAGGTGGCTGTTTAGAAAAGTAAACCTTAAATCCCTACTCATCCCCTAGGTCTCTAAGCTTTGCACTCTTCCACGATAGACTGTAAATTGCGTTTGTTGTCACAGCGTTTGTTGTTCAACATGACTGTCGGGGTTGGAATTAGAGGGTTTCTGCGTATGTCTGCTGTAATTCTTGGCCGGCTCAGGTTTGGTCTTGTTGTTATGATCAAGATCCAGTAAGGGTGTGTCTGGCCTGTCCGTCTCTGACAGCTATCACAGTAGGTTTGTATGTGTGTGTGTGTCTGCTCCGTTTGCCCTCCTAGTCCTCCATGCGTGGAGATGACCGCTGCCTCTGTTTGTGCACCTCTCTGTTGGTTGGTTGGTGTTTGTGCTGTGACATGATCAAGTGGCTGCCCTTGTTTGACTCCCAGCATTGAGTGGCTGAGCTGGGGGAGGGGAGAGCATCAGTAACCCATCTCAAGGAGTGAGTGTGTTTTCCTGAGAGATTTACGCTGATGCCCAGCCATCACGCCCCCAGAGACAACACTACTGTCTACGTGCACATCCTACCTAATATTCTATTTGTTGTTTGAATAAAAAGCCGCCACATTTTAAAACCTCTTTGACAGATTATAATAACCTATGATGGATGTTTGTGACTTTGATTTTGGCTGCAGGGGAAAAAGCGAGGCAATATATTCTTTTCATTGTATGCTTGTTTTGAGAGTAGCAGGATACGTGTATGGGGGTTGGACACTTGAATTAAAGTCTCTCATCATGTTGTGCTGCTGAACGTTGCTGTAGCTATCTGCTGAAGACACATTCTCGGACAATAGGGATGTAGGAAGTCCGGGAGACAGTGTATTGTGATTATGCAGGTAAAATGTGCAGAACAAGAGTGAATGCTGGTGTTGATTGTGGGTATGTAGAGGACGGTAGGGCTTGCGTTTTGGTGCACTGTAAGAAACCGTGTAGGTGTATTGTGTGTTATTTTCTTTTCTTTACAGAAGCATGTTTCACCTTGGCAAGCTGAACATTTGCATTTGAAACATAGCATTTGAAATGACAGTTCGAGCTGACAAGCTCCACAATAACTATTCCAAAGGATTCAGATGCAGTTTTGGAGCCATATGACAGATCAGTCTAAGCCATTGAGTTCAGTTTCTTGTTGTATTTCTTTCATTTCTCTTAGCACATCAGTCTGATCCTGTTGTATGGTAGCATGATAGAAAAAGTATTTATCCATTGACTTCTCTTTGCAAGAAGAGGGATTCATCTGCAGATTAACAGAAGGGGTTGTACATTATTTAAAACCATTTGACAGAAATGTACAATAATACATTAGCATTTTATTATTTGAAATGCCACTCAGTTAGCAACACAATAACACAATCTTATCACACAGGTTACACTCAACTAGCCTAAACCACAACAAAGCAGATTTCAATCTATTGACCAGTGTGCACCATGTCCAATACATCCATAAAAACAGCCCTCAAATTTGTCACAGGGAACTAACCCATATATACTGTGGTCTCCATACTCTGAGGGGATTATCACATTTGATAAAATATGGGTTAATTGTAATCCTCTTTGACGGAGGTGGGCGGTATTCTTTACATAATGAAATTACACTTGATGAATAATGAAATGGCCTTCGATCACTGCCGCCCAGTCATCTGGGCTCAGATAATCCCCCCCCCCCATTTCTCTGATATTTGATGGAAGCTTGTTATTGACTCTCAGCGTGAGTACACTCTATTGCCAAATCACCACTACCCTGACATATCATATGCCAGGTTATATACTGTATATGCTTTGGTTGTTGACTTTTTACCGTGTCTGGAAAAATCTCGTACTCGTTCAGGCTTGTCTAATAGAATGAGTGAGCCACCACTGTTTTTTGACTGCTCTCCTGTGGATGGTACTTCATTGTAGGCGGAACCGTTGTTGTGTCTGATTAAATTGCATGATTGTTTCAGGGAAATTATTTCGCACAACAACAAAAAAACAAATGTATCTCTGTGAAGCCATCAACCTTGTTACTGGCAGTTAACACAATGAATGTGAAACTGAAAATGTATGTAAAGATAATTTCTAGGAGAGGGCACATAGAACAGAAAAAAGTGATCCTGGCAGAGCATTTAGGATGAGGATGAACAGGAACAAAATCTGCATGTAAATTTGCCTTACTAAACCATTTGGAATCTTTCTCACCAGAATATGAGGGCTCAGGCACTGATGTTGGGAAAAAGTTCACCAAGTGCGCCACGTGCAAATATGGAGCCGAGTGTGACGAGGACTCTGAGGATGTCTGGTGAGTTCTGAACTTTATTTTAATGTCAGACATTGTATACAGAGAATTTTAGGTTGTTGACCACTAACTAGTTCAAGTCCAAGTACACAGAACATTATTTACAAATAGAGGAAAGGGCTATATAAGTGCAATATAGAACACACTTCCAGAAAAAGTTGCTAAATCAACCGGCTTTAAAACATTTGGCAAAAAACATGACTTTCATGCCCATCCCTTAAACCTTAATCTATCTACCGTGACCACCACTCATTGATTGAAACAACAAGGTTTTATTTGAAGTCAACATAATCAGCTGTTAAGAGTGGCTTCTTCTCTTTAGGTGCATATGTAACATTGACTGCAGCGGACACAATGAGAATCCAGTCTGTGCCACAGACGGGAACTCCTACAACAACCCCTGTCTGGTCCGTGAGGCCTCGTGTATGAAGCAGGAGCAGATTGACGTCAAACACCTGGGGAGATGTCCAGGTAGGACTGAACAGCAACAGTCTTCTGAACACTAACCCACTTTACTAGCTACCTAGCTTTAGTTGTGCAAACTGACCTTGTTATATGGCAGATGCTTTTAGCCAAAGCAACGTACGGTACAGACGGGTGATTTGAACCCATCGCCACTGAGCTAACCCCATCCTATGCAGTCTGTCTCTCCAAAGACTGGTGTCAAAGCTTTTCATGGGCTCGCTGTATTTGATGAGTTAAATGAGTAAAAAAATTATCTCTCAAGGCCTGAGAGACATGGCATGCTTTGCATGTCTGACCTATGTCTGAAATGTGGTTTCAGAGTGTGTATTTATGTTGGTGGATAAAAAAAGCTAGTCTCACACTGATTAGCTGTTTTCGTTTGTACAAAGCTAGCGTCTAAACGGCTTAGTCAAGAAACACTTCTCAGTGGAAGAAATTGTAGCTCAAGGTACATTAATTCCAAGGCTCTTGTCAAACAAAATGTGTTCAAAAGATACAGGTAAGTTTACATGAACTATGTTATTCAAAATATATATCCTCACAGGCTGTAGTGTCAGCCCAGTGTCAGTATCCTGTATGCTGAGCTCATAATTACATGGGTTAGCTAGCCTATCAGTTGACAAAAAGCCCCGTGATAGTCCTGCTCATGTCATGCGGACTGTAAGGCTGGCTCGACAGAAGCTGCACACTGCCAGATAAGCCCTCGCCAGGCAGACACCTGTCCTAGCCACTGAGACGACCGATCCGTCATGCAAATCAATGAGTGTACCAGCCGAGTGCACCAAAGCCTGTAAAGCAGTAAACAAACACACCGATCCTCAAAAGAAATTAAATGTATTCCCCCCTTCCATTTCAAACGCCTGTCGCGCACAAGCGTCTAAATTCAATTTACCACAGCCCCAAAGAAGTTGCCATAGTCTTGTGTGTCTCATGGACATCTTTCTTAGAGAGAAAAAAGGGAGGGGGCTAAAATGGTTCACATTAGCCGTGGCGTGATACGAGAAGTTTTGCACTGGATGGCTTTTTCAAGGGGGGCATGTGGACAAGAAGCTCATTTGCAGTCTCAGTTTGTTGTCAGATGTGTCAAGATTCTCTGTGCCAACTCCCCAAGCAATTTTATAAACCTGTCCAAGTACATCTTCAAAGTACTTGCTCTCAGATGTGAGCTCAGTTTATACACTCCCCGGAATTACAACCGCCTCTCCTTTTTTTGACACGAGGACGAGCTAGATAAAGCTTTAACGCTAAATCAGTGTTGCTCTATAGGTCTTGGCAGTGGAGAGGATCCGGACAGGTTTTATGGATTTCTTGTCGGCCGTTGAGGGCAGTCAAATGTCAGGTGCGGCGTGACAAAGCCAGTGATTGGCTCGGTAGAAGGGGGAAATCCTGACACCAGTAGGACCTGGAAGGAGCCGCCTGCTCAGTGAGAGCAACTGTAAACTTTGTCAGAATCTTGATACTTGTATTTGATAAAATGCTTTTTAGCATTAACTGGACCTAGTCCATCCTCCAGGGCACAGCCTTTTGTTTTGTGACATGGTTCAACAATGATTAATCCACAGTTGTACATTTTGAAATGTGTAAATTAAGGATTACTTGGCTTAACAGGATCAAAGAAAGTAATTTGGACAATCGTTTATTGTCATTCTTTGAACAAGCCACATAGTTACCTTGTGAAGATTAAACCTCCTAAATTAGATTGTTAATCCTTCTTTTAGCATTTTTACTTACAAACTAACATCTGAAAACAAAAACGAACATCTTTTACAACCAACCATATTAACATACATACACTTTCGCACCAAAGCAAATATTCTGGAGATGATGGACAAGTGTCTCATCAGGCTGTGTTTACGTATTCACTGCCGCCACACCTTTTTCTTCACCACTCATCCTTCCTGTTTAGCATGCACTTCCTCACCCCTGCAGGGCCAGCCAACTACACAAGAGTGGCGTTGTGTCACAGATGCAACCAACGGTTGACCGTTCCTTAATATAGGAGGTTTCAAAATGCTGTCATAACAGGTCTAACCTCCCTGAACAACCTGTCACTGACTGGATGTGCATGTGGGCACACGCTCATGCACCACATGCAGAGACACAAACACCCTCTCGGTTAGAATGACCTCGCTACTTGACGGATAGTTCTGCTCTAAGACAAAGAGTAAACATCCCCCACGTCCTTAGAAATCCCCGCAAAGCTATCAATCAGCTCCTCCAAACACAGATAAACAGTTGAAGAACTATCTCATCTCAGACATGCTGAATCCAGCTGTTCCCCTTGTAGACAGACTGACATGCATCTACAAATACATCCTAAAGCTAAAGAGATGCTGGAACATGAAATCACGACTCAAGAAATATGCTGTATTAAACAGTATCAACTACTACAGCAATAGTTTTCAGTACCATGTATATGTAGAGTTGACACAAACTGTTATCAAGTGTGGGCTGAATATGATGAAGGAACCAGCTCTCACAGAACAGCAGCCATGCCAGGATGTGGTGAATATTTGTTAGAATTCTTCAGTCCTCCATCTTGTTTAATTTAAACATGTCTTCTGCAACCCATGGACCAAACAATGTCAACATTTAGTTAACCTTGACAGTACCCAAACATAGGGGTTGCCTACTGTTAAATCAACTTTACTGTGAAAACGTTTTTTTGTTCAAACTTTTGACTGGTACTGTTTACACATACAAGGATGTATATAAACATACAACACGTATGTACACTACCTATACATACACAATGTGTGTACAGACAGTATTTACTGATATCCTATCATGTATATTCTTTTTGCACAACAGATAAAGAGAAAATAGGGAAGAGTGATGATGGAGTCCCGAAGATTGATCGTTCATTCAAGCCGGATCATATAGGTAAGAAAATTATCAGGGGCTTGTGAAGGTATAAACATATGAAGTCAGAACTCAAATGAAACATACAATGACACTAGTACTGTACATGGACTATAAGTATACCCTGAAGCCTGTTATTCTGATGATCAATGTCGAGATGAAACAGAATTTAATATAATACAGGACTTCATTTTCATGTATTCTTTCTGTGCTAAATCTCTTCTGGGAATTAATTTCAATAAAGCCTGAGTTCTTGAATCAATAGACTAAATAATGCTGCACAGTCTTATGGAGCTAATAAAGGCCAGTAACAGTGCTAGACATATTATATCAATCGGTCATGGAAATTAATGAGGAATATGGCCCTGTAATTATCACATCCAGTGATTCTAAATGCTGCAATCTATATGCTCATAGCTACTCATTGAAAGGTTCCAGGGTTATGCTGGACATATATAAATGTAGCTGTATATTCAGAGGAGTATTTATCTGTACAGCTTCCATACAATATATGAAAACATTTTACTGTGACACAATTAGGCTAGTACTAACAATACTACCTACACAACATTAAGATCCCTATTTGCTCTTTAAAAGCCTGGTCAGCATTCATTCAGCGTTGTCTCATAAATCTCATGTGACCTCTGACTCCACAGACAAGTCAGACCCAGGGGACGGCTTCTACGCTGGGAGGCCCATCCCCTGTACTGAGAGCTTTGCTGGCTTCTGTGTGCATGGGACCTGTGAGATCCAGTACAACACAGCCACCTGCAGGTCTGTCCTGCCTGGTCACCTCCTTCTCCCTTGCCTCATCTCACTGACTGCTACAAAGGCACTCTTTAAGCATCAATAAAGATGTGGATGGACTTTTAATTCCATCCACTTCAATTGATACAGACCCAGGCCTTATTTTCAGATATAATACTTTTTTATTTATTACTAAATAAACACATTAAAAAAAACTGAATTTCACTTTTTTTATGATCAGGAGTTGCCAATTGTCATTGATATTTTCTGCACTATAACCTGCAATAAATGGAGAAAAAAATTTGTTTCAGCATTGCAATAACATGTGTCAGTACCCTCATCTCAAGTATAGCTCTCATGTTAAATTAACAGTTTTTCTTGTGACTGTGGCATAGATGTGACTCTGGATACAAGGGCGTCCAATGTGAAGAGCCCCAGGATTTCAACATCCTGTACGTAGTGCCGAGCGGACAGAAGCTCCACTACGTCCTCATCGCCGCCATCATCGGAGCCGTGCAGATCGCCATCATTGTTGCTGTGGTGATGTGCATTACGAGGTAGGTGGCATGGCAGCTCATGTCTCCCTTTGATGCCTCATATTTTAATTGTTCGCATTATTGTGGGACACAGTGGATGCTAAATAATGTGACTAGTATGAGGCCAAATGCATGATGTGTTAAACTGTGACAAATACATGTTTGGTCAACGTGTGTATTTAACAAACCTCCCCTACACAGTTTCAATTGTGAAATAACTTGTACCACTAAATCATAATGAAGTGTGACTACATAGAAGTTCCTATGTAACTACAATGTTGTTACTACAGCTATTGCAATGTAGTTTCATATTAGTTAATGTAACCTTAAGGTAAAGTGTTGCCATGCGCTTTAAAGCGGTCTAAGAATACAATAGAACATTGAGCAAAACACTGACATCCATGGTGAATTTCAGCCATACAAACACACATTTAAAACGATGTAAAAAAATTTACAGAGCAGTCTATGTAATTTGACTGTTGCTTTGTTTTGCAGGAAATGCCCGAAAAACAACAGGGGCCGTCGACAAAAACAAAACATTGGACATTTCTCATCAGACACTAATTCCAGGATGGTATAGCTCATGTTTTTGATATTTTTTTCTTACAGTGTGGAATACCATTTTTATGTAAAATGTGTCATTTTATTAATTATTTTTTTCCTGGATAACAAAAAAGAAGAAAGAGGATATTTTTTCAGGGGCCTTACTTTTCATTTTTTTCTGATGGATGTGCACTGTAGCTTATCTTGTTGCACTGTTGTGACAGGCCGGTACAGCAGCCTACAGGTACGAGGAAACTGGTGACAAGACTGCTTGGTTCTTTACCTTCAAAATGTCATCTTTTCCCTACTCTTTTTTTAATTACTTTGTATAATTTTTTTTCTTCAGAATATGGTTCCATTGACAAATACACAAACGTATGATTACATGGAAATGTCTGCCTCTTTGGAATGTGATATTTATTTAAATCAATTCTTTCTGAGCCCCTCCCTTTCTCCATTGTTCTCTTTTTATCTCTTTTTACAAATGATGTGCAGCTGATCACCAAATGCAGTTTTTATTTCATGAGTGAGGGGTCAGCCAGCCAGATGGATGTTTACAAGTATTCTATGATATGTAATTAAACTTTAAAGAATACACTGTGTTTAACAAGCTAATAATATATAATTTTGTTTTTTTACTTAATGCTTATGTTCTTTTTTTATCATTAATATTTAGAAGATTCTTTTTCTAATTCCAGTTACTGTAAATCGCATGACTTGTGAAACTGTGTTCCGTGATGTAGATTTAACTTAAAGCTGACAGTCCTAAAGCCTCCATCCTGAAGCTACCGATCCGATTATTCCAGCACATTATAGTTGTCTTCCCATGTAGATATGGGTCTATTTCGGTTTGTCGGTAGCAGAGATGCGAAGAGTATTGGACAATTTGCCAGTGAGAAAAATGGAATGTGTAATGCTTAAAATGAGTCTCTTGTCTCTTCAAACCCCAGTTGTAGACATCATCTCTCGTTAACTTCAAAGTACCTTACTGCTCAAGTTTTACTGGTGAGACATGACAATGGATTGTAAGGTGACAAGGCAGCATTTTACCTGTCTTGGTATTTTATCTTCTTATCACAGAATTGTAATGGGGGATATGTTGGCTTGGATGGAGCAATGTTAGTTCATGTAAAGGAATTGAAGGACTGCACATTGAGGTACATCATCCCTTTATGGTAGATTTTATGTTGTAAAAGACCTTGTAGGTTGCTGGATAATGGATGCAAGCAAGGCTTTTCTCTGAATGTGAGGACACGTGAGTTTTATTGTCACAGTTTTTAATTCCCCCTCTGAAAATGTATTCCGAAACAGATGAAATGTAACATTCAGAACACAGGGGGATTTTTTTTATGGCAGAATAAATCAAAAAGAGGGAATTGAAGACTTTCGAGGTTGAAATGTGTCATGCTTAACCATCAGGTTAAGTGTGTTTGTGTTCTGTAATTCCATCTTGGGGCCTTCATGTAACTGTCTTAGTCTGCGTTCCTCTGGTCTCAAGTCTTTGAGCAAAGTGTTTCTACTTGTTGTTGACCATCCCAGCCGTGACTATAAATGTGACTAGAATGTGTTTGACATGTTGTTGTTATTCTGCATGTAGGACTTTATCTGCCATTTTTGTCCCCCCAAAAATAAAACAGAAGTGTTTTTTTCATGTCATGTATATGTCTCATTTAAATATGCTGTTGCATTCAACCATGATTTTTTAACCAACAAGTACATATTATTTACTGGTCATTTCTACTAAACGCTGCATTTTACCTTAAAAGTTAAACCATACAGGACATTTTTTGTCTTCATATCTAACCAACGTGTATAGCCAATATGGAGTGTAGTTGGTGTGCGTTTGTGTGTATGACTGGAGTGTGTTTGTCGTATGACTGCAGTGACAGAGATGAATGAGATGACCTTCTCTCCACCAATGTGACTGGCCACCAAAGATGCTTCTTTCCACTCTGCAAAAAATGGATAATGGCTTATCTGCTGTTCTTCCAATAAAGAGAGATACGGTCTAAACACTGTGGCATCTGTCTGGTCCCACACAAGTACATCATCCTCCCCATTCCCCTCCCCATTGAAAAATTTTACTCCACCCCCATTCAATAATTGTGTCTGTATCAAATTGGGACAACCAAGGATAGACATGGCCTATAGCAATATAATCGGAACCCCCCATAAATTCCCTCACTCACCCCTTCCCAGTTCAAACCACAGGAAGAGAGGAGTTTGATCATTAATTGGCACTCATATATAATTTAAATTACTGGATTCTAGAAGCATGAATGAGGTCAAAATGTCTCAGCACTCATGATGAAAATAGACCAAAGTGAGGCTGTGTTGTGGTGACTGGAAAGGTATGTGAGGTGGGAGGGCTATAAAGATATGTTTTTTATTGGGGTCTTGGGAGGGGGGAGTGGGGGGGGTAGGCTCAGACACAGCTCCTGTGTAATTATAGATGGGTGTGTGTGTGTGGGGAGGGGGGGGGGTTTAGGCGCTGAGGCAGCTGCTGGCTTCAGTTGAGGCGATTCCCCTCTTGAGGGATGGGTGAGGAACAGGAACTTGCTCTCTGATTGGGGGAGGGTGCTATAGTGCAGGAAGAAGGGGGGCTGTAAGGTGAGGTTGGGGGGGGCAGAGGTTTGTCTCAACCCACTAGTTTCAGAGGGAGGTGGTGGGGCGCTCACTCTCTGACCTTTTGACTGAGAGGAAATCAATGGAGATAGGACCTCTGGGCAAGGCAGGGGCATGTGAGCTTATAACAAATGGATGGTAAAGGAACAGTAGAAAAATGAGATGGTTTAGAGGCAGGACAGGACTTAAAACAATTAATTATTGTTCCAATTTATTTGACTGAAACTGTTCCTGTCTGGAACACAAGTAGTGAATTTACAGTTCAAGGAATGATCAGATGACCTATAGATATTTCAGTAAAAAGGTTGAGTGCATTTCTTATTGAAGTTGTGTGCTTGTAATATTAGAAGGGGTTTGAGCACAATGGGAATTTGAGTTTCAATTGAAAGTGTTATAAGTGACTTATCGTAAATCTGCCCACAATGAGCACTTTGAACAAACAGCTGTTTAGTGATGTCAATGAAATGGCCCCACTTTAATACTTTAATACTCCACTGTAGTAGAAGGTAGTGAGTGTACAACAGAAAGGGACTCTGATCTCACTCTCATCCCATGTGTGGACTCTGCTGCCCTGGGGAATGTAAAAAGGCCGACACTACAACGTTTAATCCTCATCATTTCAGCAATGTGTGTAACCATGGCTGGCAACCACAGCACTGTCTTTCCGTCTGTCATTAGCACACTTCAGATGGACACTAAAGTTGGTGCTGAAATACATAACACGCAGCTGCATACACATATGTCTAAAGGCGATAGCACCACTTGTTGAATAGAAAATGATGAATTATTGGGAGTCTCACCGAGTGGGCAGGAAGGGAGTTTCTATCATCCCCTTCTTTGCATCTTCCCAAAATGTCGTAAGTGTCAACTTACCAAATGAGTATTTATATCTGCATGGTGTGTACTGGCATTGCTGCACCCCTTTCTCTCTCCAGCACCCCCCCCCCCCCCCGCCCCCAGGTCTGATTGCTGGGAACAGGTCCACTCTTGATCCTGTGCTCTAGACCTGAGTTGGGTTACTGCGGAAGGGAGTCGCCTCTCTCTGGTGTCTGAACCAGCAACCCCCATGGTGCAGCAGCCCTCTGTGCTCATTATAATAAAATCCAAGACCATCAACTTCTTGGCACAGCCCCTGTGAGAAGTTGTACTTTCTGCAACACACCGACTGATCCGCTCCAAACCTTTCGAGAGACACTTTAACGTTTCTTCTGAGACGTTTCGCTTTCGTCCGAGACGCTTCCATGGATCACAAGCTGGAGGTTCTGGGGGTGGAGGATGAGGCCGGAAACCCCATCAGTGCCCTCACCATCCTGTCCCTGCTGGAGCGGGTGGCGGGCATCATCGACAACGTTCAGTCTGGCCAGCAGCGCATGGAGGAACGCCAGTTGGACCTGGAGACCAACATCAAGGCCATCCAGGGCGACGTGCTGAAGCTGGCCAAGGAGCACGGCTCCACCAGCGGCACGGTGGAGAAGCTGCTGCAGAAGACACGCAAGGTCAGCGCCAACGTTAAGGAGGTGCGCACACGCGTGGAGAAGCAGAATTCCCGCGTCAAGAAGGTGGAGGTCACACAGGAGGAACTCCTGACTCGCAACAAGTTCCGCGTCGTCATCTATCAGGTAACTTTTCGGCCAGTGGGTTTGAATAAAATGGCACATCAAATATGACAGGCAAGCTAACAGTTGTCAAAAACTGGCAATTACATTTCTAGAATAAACACAAATTCAGTTGTAAAGATCATATTTTTATGGAGTTCATGTGTGACCCCAAGTAGCAACCCCTTCTTTGAAGTAATGCAATTTAGGGAAGGTGTAGTGACTTGGTTCTAGCGGGTCAGAAGCAGGAGATTCACCTCATGCCCCATAGGACTCAAGCTATCTTTAGCGTAGTTATTCATTGTGGGGGACTTCCATTAATCAGAGCTGACACCTTGTGTTTAAGAACTGGACACCACTTGAGAGCCTGTCTCTTCAAATTACTGGTTTCACTTCTGGTTTCTTGTCTGAAAGTTCGGACTAATGTTTACCCAGATTGCAGAGTGCCATCAAGTCAACTGACTGACTACAAAACAGTAACTTTTGCACATATAGAACATATCTAAAACACCATACACTACACTCCTTAAGCATTGGTTTTGTTACAGTCGAGAATAGAAAGCTGCCATAGACAAACCCTCTGGTCTGAAGTAAAAATAGGAGATCGAGCTCTTATTTAAAAGACTTCCTGACTTTATAATAGTAATGAGAGCACTCTGTGCTTTCCCCTGGAAGCAGCTGCTGTGTGTCCCTGACAGAGTGGCCTATTCTGGGAGACATGGCATGCTACCCACTGCCAGTGGGGACACGATAAACTGGCATCGAAAATAAGGTTCTGCCGTGCCCTTCTGATGTGAAGAGATGACACCGGCCAACATCTGTGACCCACCAATGGGTCAGTCTCTCAGTAGGCAATGGAGAGGGCTATTCCGCCATTAAGGAACAGTTCCCAAAAGTCATATTAATTCATTGTGAAATAATGAATAATGTGGGCTAGCAAATAGCTAATTCCACGGTATGATCCCATACCGTGGAAATGAATGGGGCATAATGGGTCTCTATTACTAAATGTGGTCTGTAACATTTGATGTCATTTGATCTTCTTAATGTGCCTCTGGGCCTTTTATGTTACAGATAGGTCTAGTCATTTAGTTACACCATTAGTTTGATGGAAAACCATTAAACTTGACTAAACTTTAAGGCTGTAGGTTAGATTTTGTAAGGGATTTTTTGGGGGAGCTAATTATAATAGTAGGCCTGTATTACCGCAAATAGTCTACATACTGTTTTAATTACAAGCCTAGTGATCATTTAGAGAGTTGAACAGTACAGCGAATCTCATCTTGCCTGAAAGAGAGACAGACTTAGTGTAGGATTTCAACATGACTAATTTGCTGTCAGTTATTCCGAGGGCCCGTCTTGCTGGGCATACATCTCCTAATATAGTGCTTTAGCCCATGACACAGTAATGGCTCTATTGGTTCCATTAGTTAGGAAGCAATGACTGTTCACTGATCCATGGTCAGAAGCATTGGAAAGGCATGGTTAAGGATGAATATGAGGATGCAGCAATCAACATTCACCCTGCATGAACCAGGAAGTAATAGGAAAGAGATAAATGACTTGTTTTATAGTGATTTATAATGAGACTGACATACTTATGACCAGAACAACTGTTGCGGCAAGATAAACAAAAAAGTCTAATAATGTGATCAAACATGTTTAATCATAAATCGCATTGAGCATGTTGTTGAAAGTGAACAACAGAAATGTGGGGTTACATGAATAAACCCTTAAAGACAGCTCCTTTTACTCACCATTAAAAAAAAAACAGAAAAGCCATGCATGAAAAGAAATGGTGCACACTATCAAAAGAACTTTTAAGACACAATAATCCTTCAGCCGAATATAGCGGAATAATTGAATGTACCTATACTTGAGTTCATGAAACCATGCCAACGGTGTTAACAACAAAATCAACCTTGAGCCTTCAGTTGAAGGCTCTATCATCAGATGGACTGTCGCACTGATCGATCAACATAAATAGGGCTCTACTATTATAAAACATTAGTGATAATCAAGTAATGAAATGGATACACATCCTGGTCCATGTTCCCTGGTGGTGTAATTATTGTGTCATCCACAGAGTCTGGGCATGGACCGACGAGTACTCCTTTTGATTAATGACCGTGATCCTGACTGGTGTCTGGGTCTTAATTAGGATTAATTGGGTCTCAGATTCAAAGTCACCTGCAGTACCTAGCAAGTGTAATGTCATTAGAAATAGAGAGAGACGCTACTTAATCAAGAATTCAATTTGCCATAAAAAACACATCCTGAGACTGTCTTATCATGTGACTCTGTGAATGTTGTGCCATGTTTTGTACAGTTCTGTACTGTTTGTTTGCAGGTGACATTTCATAATGCAAAGGAAGTCATTTTGGCTTGTTATAATTAGAAGAATCAATTACATTTTCTATACAAGTTTCTCTCTATGCCATCCATGTCGAGTAAGTCACAGAGAACATCCATTCATAGATTTGATGTGGCTGCTGACAGTCATGATATCTTGTGGTCTGTGTTGAGAAACAGATATCCCCACAGAGAGTGGATGCTTGATACCACTCATGGTATGGCCTGGTTAACGGCATGACATATATAGCACAGCAGAACCTATACTGTTGCAAACTTTATACGCTGCAAGGACAAACTCGAAGACATTTTAGGCATTCAAAAGAACACTGAAAGAAAACCTTTTCGTTTTTCTTTTACCAGAAAATGATCAGTGGAAAAGACAAAAAACAAAAAACAAACACAGGCTTGTAAAGAGCGTAACAATAAAGATTTCATGGCACTCTCATGAGAAAATTATAAAACCTGGCAACATACAGAATGCAATATCAATAGGGCTCCAACATTTTCTCATAGGAGAGAGTGCAGTGCAATCTGTGAAGATTGCAATGCACGTCTCCTGTTTTTCCATCACATTTGAGACTTTATAGGTCAATCATTCAACCACTGCAATGGATCAGTAGAGAGAGACAGTTCTGACCTCTGACCCCTTCATATTGTTCACATTGGCTGTGACTCCCAATGCCACCCTTATTCTAGGCTAAAAAACACTTTTTACAACCTGAGATATCCTCTGTTAATTCAGTGAGGCGCCAGTTCTAAATGTTTCTTTAAAATAATATAAAACTACATCAAATAAAACACTCAAAACTCCAGTTGACGGTTGTTTTACCAAATGTATTTGCCTTTCTCCAGGGGCAGCATGAGATCCCCTCGGTAGCAGTGACAAAGACTCCCAAGGGAGCCATTGGGATGGAGGCCCTGGAGATTGAACCGGACACCTACGACATCCCCGCCGACATCTCCTCGGATGAGGAGTACATGGTGGTGGAGGAGGCTGACTCGACCAGGGCTACACGCCTGAAAAAGTCTGGTATGAAGGGCATTGAGAGCATCAAGGCTGCCTTCTCCAAGGAGGGCATGACCAAGACCAAGGACAACCTGGGCACCAAATTTCATAACCTGGGCGAAAAGGTGGTGCCACCCGAAAAGAGGGAGAAAATGCACCAGGCTGGCGAACGCCTCAAACAGTCCGGGGAGAGGCTGAAGGAGAACATCGCCAAGAAGGCCCCCACCAAGGAGTCCTTCCGGATCAAGCTAAAGAAGGAAAGGACTGTGGCGGAGGGCCAGGAGGGAGCCGAGGGTGCTGAGGAGGTAGAGGCAGTGACGCCAACCAAGGGAAGGAAAAGTCCAGGAGTCACCTACACCGAGGTGGTGACAGAAACCAAGAGGGAAGGCCCTGTGGAGGAGCCTGCCGCTATCCGGATAGGAGAGGAAGGAAATGTCAGTGTGGAGCCAGTTGATGAGGGGAAGGAGGATGAGTATGAGAGGAAGTAGAAGTCTGCCTGGGATGTGGCTCCAACACACTCAAGTCACTCAATATAAAGGTGGAAAAAAAAGTTGAGCTGCAAGTCAGAGGGTCTGCGATCAAAGACAGACATTTCACTTCATAACTATTTGAAACAAAAAGGTGCTTGGATATAGATTTTGAGCATCCTGAAGGGGTGATGATTTTTGTAACTTGGTCAGTGAATATAACTGGTACAGTAGTTAAAGATAGTATTATTAGTGAGCTTTTACATGTATTTTATTATTTACATTATGGGTCAGATGACGACTTTCAAAAACAGTTTTTTTTCATGGAATAAATTACATTTAAGATGAATTTAAGTGAGGAAGCCAAGATGAACAGCTATGAGTTAGGGTTGACAGGTCCCAAATACCAAGATGTGTAACTGGTGTAAAGAGGTTTCTTTGCAATAAATGTTCAAACAAGTATCCGCAAGTTGGAATGTATTTTAAACACGTTGGCTGGAAAGAGAAAGAAAATGATTAACTAAAGGGGAAAAAAGCTACACAGCTTGCAATTTTATTGAGGATTCTGAATGTCAAGGAAAGTTTTGTATGATATCAATCTTTAATCAGAATGTAAAATGTTGTACATAGCAAAACCATAATCATGAAATCATCAAGACAGATCTCAGCTGGTCTCTGAAGAGTCTGGAAAAGTAAGGCTATATAAAGTTAAATAAACAACAGACTGGGCTCTGTATGTTTAAAATTCATTGATTCACCGGATATCAGTGGTAGATTAGTGAATTAGTATAATACATTGCTGTGGTTGATATGTGGTTACAAAGAAGCCACAAATATTGAAAAACTTTCTACAAGGGCAAACACTTGGATTAATAAAGTGTTAGAATTGCATGTATTGTAACTGTAGGTCTGAAATCCCATGGAGAGCTGTTTAAGTTTGAGTTGAGAACAAGTTATTGAAGTTGTCCAAGAAAGTATGCACAGTTTAAGAGTATAGATTCACGTAATATGTGCAGATAATCCTGAAATGCATGTTTTATAGATAGTGTTATTGCTTTATTTTAGGAAAATACAAAGGGAATGATTAATGGTTATTTGTTCTGTTTGTGGCACTAAGACTTGTGCAATAAATTATTGGCCATTTTAATCAATGTTGTTGAATTAATATACTAATATTTACTGATCTTACAGAAGGTTCTCATTTGACAACGTTTACAGTGTGTTTACATCGTCCCGTTCATTACTAAAGTTACTATGGCAATGCAACACCACAGGGAATACAATGTAATCAACAATTGAAATAATTAATCATAAACTGTTATTCAAAAGGGCCTCGACTGTTTATCTACATAATCTTCTGCAGTACTATAACAGATAGATGTTTACAAACTACTGCTCCCAAGCAAATGTGTCTTATTCTGTAAACATCTACTGTACTTGTGAACTGTGATGTGCATTGGCGACCACAGAAAAATATGTTCTTACCCAAATGTTTAGATATGCCATGTTGGTTGGATTTATTCAGTCCATAAGCATTGTCAGGGAGATGCAAAGAGTCATTAATCTGTACCACTAGACAATCATTTAATTTGACAAAATACTTCCTTTCTCATAAGTTATAAGATTTTGTTTTTGTTTTGGCAACCCCTAATAACCTTCTTATATTATTGTTCAGGTTTTATTTAAATCAACATGAAACACTGTAGGAATGAGCTGTTCTATAATTACAATACTTTCAATTGTCACATTTTCTATGTCCATTGGGAAGATCTCTTCTTTCATGGCTATGCAGAATATACAGACTTTTATAATAAAATGCACATTTATATGTATGAACAGTAAATGTGCAAATTTGGTATAAAATCTTGGGCTGGTTTGAGGTGTACTGTAACCTAACATTAGTTTTTCCTTCAAGATTAAGTGGAATGAAATGTCCTGCCTGCTAGTTTTGATTTAATAGGGCTTACTATATGAAGGATAGATGGTATTGTATCTTTGTGATTTTGTGTATGCTTTAATGACAACAAGCAAGAACTGCCATTGATGTGCACTGTACAAGCAGATCTGACGGTTCATTATGGCTTTGTTTTTGTATAAATAAATGTAAAATGCAGTAGTCAACTCTCATGGGAATTATTATAAAAGCTTCTCTTCACAATCTTTGCAAATGTTACTAATCAACTGGAAGCCTATTAAATTATAATATTTGCAAATGTCTAGTGACAGATTGAACCGAAGTCCCAAATGACTTGCTTGTGCATTCTCATAACAGCCTGCCAGTCGCACCTATGGTTTAAATTAAAATCACAAACTTGATGTAGATTGGAGCAAAGCAAGAACCGTCAACTGAGTCAGCAGTGTCCTCAAGATTCACTTTTCCACCTGCATTAAGATGGAAATGAAATGCCAGTCATTCTGCGACTTGGAGGGGAATTTACTGTGCAAGTCCATATTAAGCAGAGAGGTCAGAGTGGCAGTTTGTCAGTATAAATATTGGCCTGAAGCAAATACTCTCCTATTTCCTGTCACAGCGACTGTGCTAATGAATTCCACAAAAATCTTCAATACATTCTTATCATTACAGAATCTACAATTTAAGCATTAAAAAAATGTATATGGAATCCAGTGCATTCAAGCTAAATCATCATTATTGGCATTAATGTAAAAAACTAACAGCCATGCAATTCTATCAGAAAGTCACTTTCTGTGCTTCTGTTCCTTAAGGCTCTCAACAATAGCTTCAACACAATTGGTTTGCTGGATCAGACATGCCACATATCTTGCATGTGCAGTGGAGCCTGGAAGAGGTTTAAGGACATTAATTCAAGCTCTGTGTGGGTTGTCAGCTGTTGGGTCTAATTTCAGGGACTCTTTTTATAGCTCCTGCAATCTCGGAAAGGTGAAACCACCGCCGCCTGTACCTCTTCACTCCTACTGTACAAATGATTGCATAAATATGTACACCTGTGCTTCACAAGTTCCAGGTTGTCAAAGCAACCAATATCATCAAAAAGAGATCAAAGATAAGGTCAATCATCTGAACTTCTATTTTCAGAGTGATTGCATTTATCTTAATCTATTTAGTTTGCATTAACCTACAGTCCCAGATTTTAGGCCCTCCAGCAATCTGTGGAAAATAAATGAGCTCTTGGCTAATTCAAGTGTCCTGTCAAAATGAGTGGGCCTCTCGATTCATGTGGCTTTGTGAATACTAGATCTTCTCTGGATAAACTAAATAATTAAGTATGTTACTTGCAATCACTGTCTTTGTTTCTCCCCAATATGTGATATTATATGTGATATATCAGATTCATGTCAAATATATATAATATATAATATTTTATATTCTATAGAGCTTTACTAGATTTACTGATGGACTGATAATTTGTGTGTCAGTGTCTAACCTCCTTGTTTTGGATGCAGAGGTTAGTTGTGTTTGATCCCACATACAGTACAATTATGATTTCTAAACTGTCTTGAAAATATTCATATTAAACCTACCGAACAGACATTCTCTACTGCACCAGGGTCAGGATTTGAGGCAAGCTATGAAACGATTTTTGCAAGGAGGATTAGAGCCACTGGAATACAGTGGGGTCAGCTGGTAATAAGGAGAAGTTTCATTCTGCTTTTAGCAGCTTGTTGATTGAAGCATTTGAGGCTGTAAGGAACCCCAGTGTCAGTTAATGTTTTCATGTGTAGGAGTTTCAGCCCAGGGTTCCAATCACATTTCAATTAAGATGGAGTTTCTACTGCCAGATGGGGTTCATGCCTCCAGACAGTGAACTCTTTACAGAGGACCGAGACCCTTTCAATTTGCACTCAACATATCCAAGAGGTATACAGTGAAATACTGACTCAAAAATGAAGGCCATTTGGTGTTGATTAAAGCAAGGAAAGGGAATGTTTAAAATAAGAGGCGCCGCACAGGTCTGCGTAGAGGAGGATCATAAAAGCCTACTTGAACAAAAAGGTCCATTATCTTCAGAACAACTCGAAAGGGTTCAAGCAGCAAATGAAAGCTGTTCCTGTTCTTCATTATTCGCTAACCCTCCACATCCTCCCTCACGCCCCTGCGGGAATGCAGCTTAGAACAGGGCGCTCATTACAGTGTCAGTCAGGTTGAGCTGTGCATCCACCTGTCTGTCCTCCCAATTACCTCTCTATCGAACACCCCACACAATACTGTCAGACTCTAGAGGGAATAGTCTTGAAATTGACATGTTTGCTGGCAGGCAAGAGCCTGTAATCAGAGTGCTGAAAGGAAGTGGCCAGGTTTCCAATATCTTCAGTATGTTTAATGCTGCTGAAAAAGACATGCTCATATGCGGCAGACACTAGTGTGTTTAGAGACTTCCACCCACGGTGTTTGTACAGACACAATGTAGTCAGTTGACTCTAGTATGGAACTGATCATCTGATGCTTGATTTAACGGACATACGTTAGCAGCTACTGGCTTTAGAGATGTGTGTTGTGTGAGATGTGTGTGAGATGTGTGTTGTGTGAGATGTGTGTTGTGTGAGATGTGTGTGAGATATGTGTTGTGTGAGATGTGTTTTGTGTGAGATGTGTGTTGTGTGAGATGTGTGTGAGATATGTGTTGTGTGAGATGTGTGTCCCTCTCCATCCTGATCCTAGTTAATGCTTCTTAATGCAACAGTGGTTCTACAACACGTCTGATTCATCCTTCATTCAGTATTCATGGCACAATTACTGGACTGATTTTAATATGTTATTCACATACTGATTTTGTCTACAATGACGCAGAGTTGTTGCACGTGTGCAATAATAATTGTCTTGTAAAAAAAAAAAAAATCATTATATACCTATCTGCTGAACTGGCATAACAATTCAATTGCATCTCTTACAAAGCTTTTATTTTGCTTGTCCACGTATATAGACGCAGTCAGCCCACAAGTCTGCACACAGCAAGCTGTCTGCCAACCATTCACGCAAGTCCTGCCACTCAAACATCAGTCACCAGGGGAGCACCTGTGTGTGTATACCGACATGGACCAGCATGCAGATCAAACACACACACCCCTCCCTCCTCCCATCTCCTCATCCGGCAAGCCCTGCTTAACAGCAGGAGTGCGCTCCAACATGAATTATTAACTGGCAGAAACACATCCTAGCCCAATAGAGTCTGGCTTTGACATATCATATAGGTTGAGAGTGTGCATGCTTTTGTGTGTGTTTGTTTGGGTTATTTGATGGATGGAAAGGTGCACAAGGTCTAGTGTACTAAGGTACCAGTGAAATTGCATGATTCTATAATGCCATGTGCAGTCATGCATGCAGCTGTGCTCCACTGGAAACGTCCATCTTAGAAAGAGAAAGAGACTGCAGGAGAGAGAGCAAGACAGATAAATAAAGAGAAACAGGAGAAAGAATTTGAGACCAAGAGAGCAAAAGAGCAAGAGAGAAGCCAGACAGAACCAGAATTCAAAATCTCTTGTGATACACTTTTCTTGCGACAGATAATTATAATGGTAACCTCAACCAAAAAATGCTTGTTTTTATGTATTTTACATTGAATTCATTTTCTCCTCCAAAATACATGGCCATCACCATCAAACTGTTAAAATACATTCATCAACTCAACTACTCTAGTTGTCTAGGGGGAGAACAAGCAGCTGTTTCCCTGAAGGACTTTATTAAAAACTGTATTACCTCTCATTTTGTAGAAAAAAAACTGTATTCTACGTGGGTAGCACTGCAATTATTCATGCCGGAATTACAGACAATTCACATCACTTTGAATATGTGGGATGTGGGAAATCTGGCACTTGATGCATCTCCAAATGATTTATGTAAAAGCATTTGGCCAATTAGGCTGCACTGAGACACTGTAAACATGCATTAGAGCATAGAGTTTGTGCCATATTTCTTTCAACTAAACAGAGCACCTCTTGGTACAAATTTTTATGAATTGGCTTCAAGCTGATAACTCTCTCACCTGCCAAAAACATTTTATATAATAGCAAAAAATAATTTAGAGCTGGTCAAGGTATCCAAAATTAAAAACTCCTCTCCGGTACTGTAGGCGGCGATAGTTTGAATGCAATCCACGAGTAGCTACATGGTGCAGAAAGAGATGGACAAATAGTTGGTCGTTGTCAAAGGGATTCTGAGGTGAGTGAGCAACAGTTCTTCCATCGAAATTAGCTACCTAGTGACCAGAGTAGGTAGCTATCGTCTTATATGTTAAGTACCCCTGCTTCAAAATTAATTTTTGCTACCTACCGAGGGAGCTAGTTACTACAGTAACTGCTTCAACCAACAATTAAACTTAGCTTAAATCATTAGTGCTAGCTAGCTAACATTAGCTACTTCCAACTGGGTTGCTTGACAACGACGGGAGGTAAACATACAAGACCAGCTAGCCTAGCACTAGCAGCTAGCTGGCTAGCTAACATTAGGTTGTTTGGTTTGATGACAGCTTTTCTGATCAGTATCAACATTTAACGCTATATTACGTTACTAAATCCTAAAGAATATTTGGCCTTGGGTTAATTGTCACTGATTTTCTTGTTGCCAAGCTACAAGGCTAAGCGGACAGATGGCAGACGATAGTAGACGAGGAGATGACGATGAAAGGGGTCCTGGAGCAGTTTATCAGATGTTTATGGTCATGGAAGACTTGCTGGACAAATTAAAACTATTGGATTACGAGGAGGAAGTACTTTCAAAGCACAACATGAAAGCGCTCTCGAGGTTAGTACAGTAGAGCCACTGCACTTGTGTTTCGTGTTGTGGAACAAGTGACCAAAACAGTAGTCGCTTTACATTTAAGCTTAAGCATGAACGTTTATTGTTACTGTTATGTGTTCCCCACCGCAGACATTACTTTGCATCCTGTGCTTACACGCCTTCCAATCCAGGCGAGCAATTCTACATGTTTACCATCATCGCCTCTTGGCTCATCAATGAAGCTGGAAGACCATTCGAACAGCCGCAAGAGTACGATGACCCCAACGCCACAGTGTCCAAAATTCTATCAGAGTTGAGAGCTTTTGTAAGTAGTCTACAACTCACAAATTTGTATTTACCACCTTTTTTCAGGTCATGGTTTTGGGCATGGCTGAGGTTTCTGGACATGTCAGATTTGCATTTATAACATTCCTCTTGTTATCGCAGGGTGGTTTGGTGGACTTCCCTCCATCAAAACTCAAAGCAGGTTCAGGGGAACATGTCTGTTATGTACTGGACCGGTTAATAGAGGAGGTTTTGAAGAAGAGGGGTTTTGTCTGGAAAAGGTATGTTGAAGAATAATTGATCACATTTATCTACTGCCATCCCTGTGTCTGCCAATCCTTATCTTGTACAGTCAGACTTAAAACTTTTCTTTACTCTGAGGTCTCAGTGGACTGACGTAAGGTTAATGTGACATTGTATCACTTCCTCAGACCAAACTACCCCACAGAGGAGATGGAGGAAGAGTCAGTGATGGAGGATGATGCTGAACTAACGCTCAGCAAGGTGGAAGACGAGATGGCAGTAGGTATCCCCTTCTAGCTTTCTCAGTTCCATAGCTTATTTTCCTTGGCACTTTTTCTAAATGAATGCAGTCCGGTTTAAAATATATATTTTTAATCTGTCATACTCAATTAAAAAAATGTCTCTACTCAGGATGAACCAGATGACTTTGAAGAAGATGACGTTATGGACCTCGAGGCACTGAAATCAAGGACCAATCCGAGTGTGGGTGCTTTTCAGAAGCAGATTCTATTAAGTTGTGTCAGTGAATGGATTATAATACAATGCCGCTATCTAGTAAATTAATTAAAATGAATACTTTTTTTACTTATTATCTTTTCATTCTTTTTGTTACAGGTAGCCAGCCTGTCTTCAAAGCCTGATGACATATTAGAGTCCAACACAGATGCTGCAGAGTGGAACTTGGAGGTGGAAAGGGTCCTACCACAGCTGAAAGTTACCATCAGAACAGACAACAAGGTTAGGAGTGTTACTGCTTCCAAACATATTTTGGGTAAAAGTCAAAGTAGGATGAAGTTGGCAACAAATTAAACTTCAAAAAATATTTCAGTACTTTTTAAACTTTTTTTTATCAGGACTGGAGGATCCATGTGGACCAAATGCATCAACACAGAGATGGAATTAAATCCTCACTGAAGGAGACCCAGGTGGCCTGAAGCTACATTGTTCCATTGCTATTAACTGAGCAACTAGTCTTTATATAATTTCAAAGATGGACTAAAGATAATTGGACAAGCCAGTAATCCTTTTTTTCAGCGAGGTGGCACAACGTCTGTCAAGCCTACCACAACTGACCCTTTAATGTTTCCCAGGGCTACCTGGACAAGCTGCAGGAGGAGATAGGGAAGACATTGGAGAAGGTGGGCAGCAGAGAGAAATACATCAACAACCAGCTGGAGCACCTCATTCAGGAGTACCGCAGTGCTCAGTCTAAACTTAGTGAGGTAAACACCCAGGATCTCTTCCTGTTAGTGATTGCTAACCTAGAAATAGATATCTACTCTCTGGTCTTACATATAGGTTCAGGCAGGTATTGTGTCTAAGGTGTGTTTTTCTTCCCAGGCTAAGGAGCGCTATCAGCAGGGAAGTGGTGGAGTCACTGAGAGAACCAGAGAGCTGGCAGAGGTTGGAGAACATGTTAATATAAGTTGGCAATTTCTGTTAATGCTAGTATTACATCATTTTACATACAGTGTACAGTGGCCTCACTCTCTTAAATGTTCAATTGAAACCTGTCATACTAGTTTACTGTGTCTCACAATAGACAAAACACCAGTATAATCACCCTTAACAGTATACATTTCAAGATCAAGCACTTGGAGGTAGGGTCCTTTCCCACATTAGAATTCTAAATCAATGGTTGTGATGCCTGTTTTCCAGATTACAGAGGAGCTGGATAAAGTGAAGCAGGAGATGGAGGAGAAGGGCAGCAGTATGTCAGACGGAGGTGAGACTCCTGGACTGTCCACCACTATGTCTAGTTGGAATGACTCCTACTGTAAAGTTATGACAGTTATTTGTTAAGTATCCTTAACCTGTCCAGGGTGCAAGTAATATGAAGTAATAACCTATCCTGGTTAAATTATATATTTTTTGGGGGGGGTCATTGAGTAATTGAAAAACATTAGTAAAATATGTTTGTTACATTTGTAAACTTATAACGACATAGAACAAATTTAGACATAAGGTAAGATTGTTTCTTATATACTGTTATTATATATACACTCAGCTTCATCAACTTTTGCATCTTCCACCTTTAAATGTTGTTTTGCAGCCCCCGTGGTCAAGATCAAACAGAGTCTGACAAAGCTGAAGCAAGAGATTGTTCAGATGGACATTCGCATAGGAGTGGTTGAGCACACACTGCTTCAAGCCAAGCTTAAAGAGAAGTCCAACATGACCAGGGACATGCATGCCACCAACATTCCAGAGCCTGCCATTGGTGCATACTAATGATACCACTCAAACAAACCACGTCGCTCAAATGTATTTACCTGTCTATTATCAGACATCTGAAATAACCATTTATAACCAGTTTTTGTCTTGCAGTTATGTGGTTAAGATGACACAAGCAGTGTTGAGAAGATGGGTGTTTATATATGGTAGCTGAGGATGTTCTGAAGCTCTGTTCTATTTTAAGGATGATTGATTTTGGTTATCTGTACATATTTATAGAAAAAATAAAAATACATTACATTAACTTGATATGTGTGGTGCATGAATATGACAGAATTTTGGTACAATGTTCGATGATTAATTTAAACGTTCAGTAACCACTAGATGACACTGCTGCATAGCCAGGTCATATTTCACGTGAGGATGACAAACCCATCCATACATTTTACAAATACGAACTATACAGTATATTAATCAAAATCTGTAAATTTGGTCAAAACAAATTAGTGTCACACTATTGACCTGCAGCATAATACAATCAATTTGGCTGCATCTTATTTTCAGTAGCAGAGAATGACAAGTGGCTAATCAAGTACAGTGCTCAACCCAGTCCATGTCATATTCATTCTCATAAGATCTGCTGAGATTTGTTTTGCAATATTAGAGGGAGGAAATGAATGAACATAAAAAGTAAACAACTTTTACTGAGCACGTTATTATGTATTCTTGATTTGAAGTAGCTATAAATGCAAACCAAATCGCAATGTGTTTGAGAATATCCACGTATTTTGGATTATTTGCAGAATTATTTTTTGTATTTTGAGTCGGGCGAGCTAAGATCACCCGCCGTCTCCATACTGCAACTTGTGGTATTTCACCACTGTAAGCGAGGCTTTGCGGGATGCGGGTGTGCTGTCAAGCAGGAAGACAATTAACTTTGCGTTCACGTTTCTTTATGTAATATCTCAAAGCCAAAATAACTGTTAAACTTAACGCACATTTACTAATGTATGAGGTCGAATTACGGATTTGAAAAACGAGCGTTGGTAAGTAGACCGATCTAGAACGCTTTATGGGGGATCCCCTTTGTTCTTGCTGTCTTATTTCCTCGACTTTGAACTTGACATAACGTTTAGTAAATTCATTTTAATATATTTTTATATATTATTTTATAAAAATAGGCGAATGTGACTTGGCTTCACTGCAATGTATAAACTGTTCGAATATGTTCTTTCTGTGCATTACACCTAAGTTCTCACAGAGTTCAAAACAAAAACATCACGGAGATGCTCAGCATGATGCACACACAGAAGAACTGAGGGTTGACTAACCTAGTCTATATAATTTTTAAAAGAACAATATGATTAGCCTACGATGACTGTTCCTACTGTAGGACGACTATCACTGCAGTACCCCATTTTCTTCACCGATGGCATCATCGAGCCTTACAGTAGTCTGTGACGGTGTTTCTTCCAGCATCATCACCAGTGAGGCCGGGTTGCGGCCTAGTAGTTAAGGATAAATCCCCTTGACTGCTATTGAGGAACATGTTTGTAAATGTAATGCAACTTAATTATTTCCTCGTTATAATTTATGATCAAATATTTAGATTAAATCAATTCTACATGTTTACCATCATCGCCTAGACGTTATAGCTAATGTGTGTAATAATTCCACACAAATATCACCTTCTAGCTTTCATTGACAATAATGGACATACAAGTACAGATCTATGGGCTATCAATCTATTCTGGCCATGATAGGAATGGCTATATTATATGATGGGCCTTTGTTAGTAGATTAGGTCGGGTTGTTTGTACTAAATTGTCTACTGTGTTTATCATAATGTGTTAGCTTATATTATTACATATGATGTTAATTATTATTAAGAACTTAGAGATACTGCAGGCAGCAGTATTTTATCGCCTCTTCTCACACTTCCAAGACACAGGAAGTTAGTTGCCTCTGACACTTCCTGGGTTATATATTTAGATGGTTTACAGTACATAAGCTTTAGATAATCTTACAAACAAATACACCCTGGGCAACAAGACTGCAAGCTTTAGTTGTTAACGTACATTATATTAAACTCAACAGCCCAGTCCTCTGGGTTCACATTAGACTGCTTGTCGGCTATGTGAACCCACTGCCTATTTTAGTACAGGAAGATAGGGAACTCTTAGCGTGAGGCCCATGCTTGGGTAACTTAGGACAGGTTTTACTCAACAGTGTTTGAAGACCAGTGGAGCAGTAGCTTAATAGGGCGGGGCACGACACATGCTGGTCTGCTGGCGTCACATACCTAACAATGGCAGTGGAGTTGCCAAATCAGGGATTCAAATATATTTTTTACTGAAATTCAAGTCAAATTCAGGCAAAAGTATAAGAGATTAATAATACAATAGGAACATCTTAAAAGTCTACCCTAAAACTTGCCTAGACAAGCTGGTCTCTGAGCCCACTTCATACACACCATTGTGTAATGTAACTTTCCCTTAGGACACTACTCTGATAGGACACTGAAAGCCTCTGTTCATTCAGTCAGTATCTCTTGTTTCCTGTGTCACCAGACCCAAAAGACCGTTAGAAACTGAGGTCTGACCCACATAATATAATGAGCCAGGAGTCACAGAGCTTGTCCACAATTCTTTTCATTTTGACCGACATGCCTAGAATGATACATAAACTGTGTGGCTCCTCACTACACAAGCGATCCCAGATTATTAATTTATTGGGGTTGCCAATCAACCATCAACCATCAACAAGGTAAATTCAGGTTTTTGGAATTTAAAATCTTTCTGAGCCGAGGGAAATCTTACTTTCTTACTATTGTGGTAATTGGATTGGATTTTGGGACATTGTTGTGTGTTGTCTACTCAGACAGAAACCATTACCAGACACATGCAGTCAGCCTTAGTGAGGAGCTTACAGTCATGATAGAGTTAACAGGAAGCGACTTCACTGTAAGGGAACTTTGTTTTCCTTTTCTTCCCACAGATTTTTCAGGCTGTTTTTCTCAGGGCTTCACACAGTAAATATGTCGGACAACGGGAGAAAAGATGCTGCCCAACAGAGTAGAGTTGTGTAGTGTTGTATTTAAGATAACTTAAAATAAGGGCAAATAAACTGTTTAAAGGGAATGGTTTGAATCTAATCTAAAGAAAAATTATATGGGTAAGATTGCATGTCATAAATAAAAGTCTCCAGTTTGAGTTTGGAATGTCAGTTTAGCAAATTTCCATTAGAACAAAATGAGCTATAGACACCTAATGGAGGATTTTAAAAATCTCTAAAAGCACACAGATAAGCTAAAGAAGGGTCAGTCTTAGACCTCAAGAGGCGGATAATGCAACCATGGTAATAACTTGCTGACTTAAGGGGGAAGAAGTAATGGAAGGAGATAAAGCAAGGCTTATGTTCTTTTAACACGAGGGGTACTTGCATGTCTTTCCTCTGTAATCTGCTTATGTTTGCTTCGCTTCTGAGGTACATTTACTACTTTTACTGGTTCCAAGATATTCTCTAATGTAAAAATGTATCGTTTCTGGTCAGGTATTTTATATATATGACAAAGGAATTTTCAGTTGTTTTTCCAGAAATTCTAATTCTGCTGAGCATCAACAGTCTCAGAAGTTGCCCAGCCTTTTTGCTCTGCATTCTCTAACGGACCTTTTTAATTTGTTTTTTCAGATTGAGGACAAGCTGTCATCACACGTGATCCGTTCCCTCTGACAGCGTGGTGTGTGCAGCCAGCCATGGCTCTGCTCTTCAGTAGGGCTGTTACAAGTATGTTATATATTTTCTACCGCTGTTTCTACAACTTTTTTGATCACTTCGAAACTAAAGTTATTAGTTGGGGCATACATCTGTCAAGAAACCCTACACACTAAAATATATCCTTTAAGAAATGTACATTCTTGTATACAGGATATCGTTAGCATACCAACCTGCTTGTCTACAGTGTGTCAACTACAATGTCGTTTAATCACATTCAGCTAGTTTCAAAAACCTAGCCTTGTAGCTTCTTCTTTCAACTAGAATAACTAGTTATTGCTTTATACATTTCAGTTTTGGAGAGGAAAGTTAAGAAGAAAAAAATAATTAACAAAGTTATTTAGTGTTAGTCTTTCAGTGAGATGATTTGAATACAAATAGGAAAACAAAGTGAGTAACCAACAGTGCATATCAACAATGTGTTGTTCCCATTGTGTCAGGTTCACCTTTAAGAAAGAGACAACCAGTGGCTGATCAGTCATGTCAAAGGTGATGCTCTGCTTCTCTATCTTTCAATAAATTATCAAGTATCAAACTACTATATATATAAATTGTACAACATACAATTATCAATTGTACAATGTAAATATTAAAATGAATTCTTAATATCTGTGGGTTTATATTTCCCTGTAGCCTTGGACTGTCCCTCCTGTCACCAGACTCATCCTACGAATGTTATTCCGTCAACCCTGTGACAGGCTCCCCCTGCTGCTGCCGACGCAGCCCCCGCCTACTCTCCAACGGCTACTACGTCCTCACGGAGGACAGCTACATCTGGGACGATGAAGGCAACGTGTCCCTCACTCCCTCCAAAACCAACGTTTCATACAAGGAGAATCTAGTTAGGTAAGATGTTAGATATTGAGCATGAGATGACCTCAGCAACAAGCAAAAGTTGTTGCTTTTGTGTGTCAAACTACAAATATCCTCAGAGTCGATATGGAACTCTCAAGAGTGTCGCCTGATTTATGACTGGGTTGCCATGCACGTCAAACACAAGTGTTCAAACACTAGCCATGTTTGTCGGAATGAGGTAATGTGCTGTAGCCTATAGGAGAGAGCTACACAGAACATGTTCGTCGAGTCCTATAAATTCTTTGTGCCTTACATCTGGCTGGGTTGAGGCCTGTTAAATTATGTCATCTTGTTCTGTTGCTACGATATTTCTTATTTTGTCAACCAGATCCTAATCAACATAAAGGGCTCTTTTGTGCTCTGAAAAAAGGATTGGCTGGAAGGAAAGGTTTGGTTGAAAGAGAGCTAATTACATTTTGTACCTCGCTTGGGCAAGAAAAATATAAATACATAATCACTGTCATGTCAAGCTTCTCATTCACAAGAATATTATAATAAGAGTGAATAGAATGAAAACCAACTAGGAACAGGAATCTAATGCTCAGTCTGCATGTGTCTGACCGTGTAGAGTGTTCCGGCGCAGACGGAAAGCACGAAGGTCCCTGGCCAGTCTGTTGAGTGACATGACTGAGACGTGTCAGTCTTGGCTGGATGAAAGGGTGTTTGGAGGGAAGCGTTTTGCACCATTGGCAGAGTCGTCCTGGGTAGAGGACAGCACCACCACACTGGACACCAGCTTCAGCTTCACATATGGTGAGGCCCGTGAGGACTGCTTGGGATGCTTTTTTAGGGGCTACCTTTGTGGAGGAAAAGTTTTTTGGCTTCTATACCTGGAGCTCACAATAACAATGAGCATGGATTCATTGTGCTAATCTTCTTTCAATGTTTTAATTAACATTACATTTTCATTTATGTTGTTGTGGCAACTTTAGTAAACTGGAGCATTTACACATGCTATTTGTTATTCAGTATGACATGATTAAAGATTTGCTTGCAGAGATGATCTGATTCTGATATCCCATGTATATGGCACAGGCTGGGTGGCCATGTGAATATTAACAGGCTAATGTTCCCTGACTTCACTTGTGTTATCTCTGCCAAACCATAGACCACAGTGACATCACAGCCCCACCAGAGAAGTTGGCTCAGGAGCCTGTGATCCAGGAGGAGCTTTGCTCTGAGACCTGCTACTCACAAGAGCAGTTCACCCAATCACTGGGGGGTCTATTGGATGTCCCGCCTCCCTCCACATTCCACTCCCACAGCTGCTGTCTTCCAGAGCCCCAACCAGCAGGTGAGATGCAATTAAATGACTAAATGTAATTGTTTTGAGAAATTACTTCCATTAAAATGGAGCCCTTATAGCTATTTGTTGGTGGGTTTAATTTGGATGGGTAATTTGTTGTACAAGGCAAGACATGTGACTTGTAGAATTAATCAAAGCTCTGTGTTTCAGACTGTCCTACAATGAAAGCCCTCTTCCTTCTCATCTTCACTGTATTTGTTTTCACTGCCATATTCTCAGGGTAAGTTGTTAGAAAGTCTAAATCTGAATGAAACATCAGTTCCAATTGTCATTCCCTGTGATTTCAAGTGCAGAACAACACATGTATAGTCTGTACACAGCATCTGGATTTCTCAAAGCTTTGTGGCTGTCTAAATAATGATAGACATTTGTTTGTGCAAAGAGCCATGTTCCTAATCCTAACCTCTATGTCAAATATATTTACCCAGGTGCCTGTTGAGGGGGCTGACAATGGCATTTGTAACCTTTCTGCTGATAATGACAACTCAGTGTAAGTTCACTATGGCTTCTGAATTGGTGTTTTCATTTGTTTTCCAATAGTGTTGTCAAAGTTTACAAAACTGTTCTATTCTTTAAAGTCTTCACAAAGTCTGGACCAATGGGCAAGTGGAGAAAAGCTAAAACAGAGGTGAGTCCTTTTACTTCAACATTGTAATATGTTGTATTATAGTTAACTGTCAAACTGGTCAATCATTTTTTTACTTTTTCCTTGTAGGATATTACATCAAGGAATGAATAGAGAGAAAAGAAGAAGTCCCTCTGTTTCTTTTTTTCACACACCGGTTAGCCTATTCATGAAATATTTATGAATTGCGCTGATAGGAAAAGGTATGGAAGTTGACAAAAGGAAAAAAAAATACTGATGAAGGGGATGGGATGAAACCTCAAGTAAATATTTCACATTTTATTATGAAATTGCATGTCGGTTGCACACAAGGAACTGAACTGAAAGTCAGTTTAGAAGATAACCTTAACCAAGTATATTTATGCTATCATTATGTATATCAAATGTTTTAATGTATTCCAGATGTTGTACTTTATATTGTTAATAGATCTTGGCTTTTTTGGGCTGTCCAACGTGACCGATTTTGTAGCTTCCAGTACTTTATTTCCAGGACAATTTCAGGTTGTCAATTAAGTAGCATATACATGCAAGGGAACAATTGATACCTCACATTTGTTAATATAAATAGAGCTGTGACAAAATCTAAATTGAACAAATGTGCTAAACCTTATCTACCTGGAATTCTAATGATCAAAGTGCCAATTTTCCTGAGGAAATAATACATGATAAGTGCCTTCGTCGTCTCAGCTAAGACCTGCTAACCCTTAGATGCCAGTCGTGCCTATGAACAGAGTGGAACTTTAATCTGAAAGCACGATAAGCAGCTACAATACAGGTCTATGTGAATACTTAAATTTGATTGCTCTGGGCTTGGTTCATTTCAGGGTCAATTTTGCTGGTAAGAATCGCAGGTGAAGGGATATTAGTAACCTTGATCTGCCTTGTTATTTACCACTTATCCTTATTTGGAGAATATGTGACTATTCTTCAAATCCAATGACTAAATAGCTTCTCTGTTTCATTCACAGTTGGCACAATGCTTAGCAGTATAGGAAATCATACATGAATTGATATATGAATATGATATGGTTCTTAGTCCGGTCAGAAGGATTACATATTTTTAATCAGGAAAATAAGTGTGGCACAGGTACACACTGTACTGAACAGTATGTACTGTACTCCTTCATAAAGTTTGACTTTATGAAGTTTTGTATGATATGGTCATGTTTGGGCCTCAAACTATGCCAAGCTTTTTAGATAATCAAAATAAAACTAAGGGATGAATTGTGCTTGATTGGCAGAAATCAACCCTTTTCTGAGTAATAATAATGTATAGCAGTTGTTTGTGTCAGTGTTTGCATCATCTATTTCTAGGTATTGTCCTTGCAAAGGACATAAGTGTCTTGAGAAGTATTGTTTTATTTACTAATATTAAGTGACAAATCTGATCTAATGAAGAAAATCAATACTTTATCAATGAACCAAAATTATTAAATATGATTGTTTATTTTTGCCAATTGGAATGTTGGATGTTATTGTAAACACCAATGGTAAAATATGTTCATAGATGTTACATGACAGGATTGTGACTTTTGATGTCCATGCTTTTGATTACAATGAGGAAATATAGCATTTAGCAGATTTACCCATACAAGGTGGTATTACTTCTGTTCCCTAATTACTATATAGTGGTACTATCACTAGCTGTTAGTAAGCAATAGTTCTGTTGTTAATAAGACCACTTGGGTTATCACTTATGTTTTCCAAAGATGGATTTATGTTGTACTTAATATGTTAAGTATAGATGTTTTTGCACTTATAAATGACACCTTAAACATTGATGTTCACGGTTGTGTAGATGTAAATGTTAGCAATGTCTTCAGACTTGTTGTTAAGCTCAACGATTGCTTTTTGTAAGTGCTAACCCAGCACTATGCAACTAAACCTTAACTGTTTAGATACTTGGCAAATTGAGTTAAATGGGATGGCACATGTCCGTCCTGTAAAATTAAGAGCACAGCAGTCAATAAAAGTGGGCCACTAATATTTAACAATTGCAGCTTATGTCTGCAAGCTTCCAAATACATTTGTGATAAGTAACATGTAGCCTATACAGTAATTGTGGACTTTTTAATAAAAAAAATGTTTTTAACCACCCCAAAAAAACCTTGTGACCAAAAGTGTTTTCCATCATTTCAACATCTGCAACATCTCAACTCAGCCACAACATATCAAATATTCATCAGTGAATTAAATAAATGCTAATGATAAGTTTTTATCTTGATTTGGGTAACATGAGTTAATGTTTCATTAAGAAATGAAATGTTCAACATTACCATTTCATTATCATTTGAGTGATCACTGAAAACAAATTAAATCACTGGATAATAAAAACAAGATTGAGACAATGAGCTTTATTTTACAAACTAACACCTCAAATTTGTTGAATATTTTGACACGAACACACCACAAACAACCTTCAGAGTTAAGATCGGAACTGCTAAATGAAACCATGCCACAGTACTATTTTCACTTAGTAAACCTCTTGAACCCAATACACACCAACTTTATCATGTAAAATGAAAACATTGGGGATCATTGGAGGTTGCCAAGAACCATCAAACCAAATTGGTATTTTGATTTTAAGGCAGATTGAGTCTGTGTGGATGCTGGGTTGACATGGTTACGATTTTAATCTGGATTGAGCTCACACTTGCAAACAAGTGGTTAGAAGTTGATGTGCTTTGGGCATTGTTGACCTAACAAGTTTCAATGGTGACAAGGTTATGAAATGTCACTGAAAAGTGGTTGGCAAATGTTTTTCCCCTTCATGGACAGTGACATGTCTTCTGAGATGATTGGCCGAAATGAAAGTCTTGCCACAGTGCGGGCACTTGAACTGCTTACAACCTGTATGTACGCTCATATGTACTTTAAGGGAACCCGACTGTGCAAAACGTTTCCCACAGTGCATACAACCATAGCGTCTCTCTCCTGTATGAACGCTCTGGTGACGCTTGAGGTTGCTGGAGTCCGAGAAGCGTTTTCCACACTGCGTGCAGCTGAACGGCTTCTCTCCAGTGTGAACCCGCATGTGAGTTTTCAGGTTTTTGAGACAAGCCAGAGTCTTTCCGCAGAAACTACAAATGAACAGCTTTTCCAAGCCGTCACTGTTGTAGTTAGGGACACTGCTAGAACTGTTATGGGAAACCCAGTCATCGTCGACCATGAAGGAACTGGGTCCAGTGTCCATGTCATCTCTGACGGTCATTTGGGTTTCTTCTGCAGACAAGGGCTCCCTCTGTCTGTTGTCTCTGTAATTTGCAGGCTGTTGGTGCTCAGCTATTGAGCGACTTACCTCATCGACAGCAAAATGGAAATCGTTGCTCGAATCAGAGTGAGCCGTTCCAGAATTCGCACTCATTTTTAAAGAATACGAGCACCCTGGATCCTCAGTCAACGTATGTGTACTATGGGACCCATGTTGACTGTGGGGCTCATATAACATACAGTCAAAAGGAACTGGATCTATTATCGGTAGACCATCACCGGTTTCCAAGTCTGCGCTTTGAGACCTTTTGTTGGCATTTAGGTTTTTAGGTTCAGAAAGTAGCGTTTTGTTTGTGTCACCACTCGACCAAACGCAAGAGCTTGCACTACCTTGCCCCATTACCTCCTGTTTGCTGATTGGCTGAGCAGCTTCTGAGTGTACTATGGAATCAATTGGTCCTCCAACGGTGCCATGACCTGTAGCCCCATGAAAAGAAACAGCATAAAACACTTGAAATAATATCATGCACATACTAATTTTCATAACTGCTTAAAACTGCTTTATCTGGCATACTGTCTTGACAAAGTGCCTTTCACAGCAGACGGTCTTACCATACTATGTACTTACTCTCTCTTTCCTGTTGGTCAGAGTTTTCCCAGATATCGTCAGTCCTCTCCACTTTTATGACTAGTGGTTTGGGCTTCACCCCAGTTAGTGCTGCAGATTGGGTGATTGAGACCCCCTAGAGTCAAGGGTGATATGATACAGACGTCAAAAGGTAATAATAAAAGTACAGCCTAAACACAATGTAAGGGTGTTAAAACAATGTTAAATTTAAATTTTTAAGAAAGTTATCCACCTTTTTTTGTTTGGCGGTCTGTCCGTCATCAGATGGGTCATCATCCAAACAACTGGTGCCAAGGGAGGCAAAATGGGAATCAGCGTTTCTCCGAAATTGTGCCTCTACTAGAACAAATCGAGACACACATTATGCCGAAAATGTGAAGACGACTAAAATCTATTGCTTTACAAAACGTGTCTAAATTAGTCAACGTCAAGTAGAAACTTACAACTTGGAGTCCTTTTCGAATCATTCACAAGATTTGCTCGAGCTCGACTGCTTGCAAAAATTGAGCTTCCTATTCCCGCTGTTCTTAGTGCAGACGCACGGGCAACTTTAAGCTCCATCAGACGCATTTTTCTTTTTAATACCTCGTTCTCCTTCTGACTTCGAGTTATTTCTAAATGCAGTACGGCATAGCCATTGTCAACGAGTTCGCATATTTCAGCCACGGCCGCATTTGCCAGTACCTCCATAATGGAGGCTAGCTGCGTTTGAAATGTAACTGAATTTGACATCGTGTGTGTCGATCTGTTGCCTTTAGAAAGAGAATCTGTAAAAAGAGACCGTGTGTGGATGCTAAACGAACAATAACGACTTGTTTTCTTTTCTCATCACAATGTAAATAGGGAGCTGATGCTGACCAGGAAGTACTTAAGACACGTTTTTTTTCCTACCGCGCACGCGTACTTTAAATACAAACTATGTGGCCTCTGCCCAGTGCCCATACATGTTCATTGTTCAGGCTCAGCATCTTTGTCAATGGAACACTAATTATACAATATCATACATTTATGAATGTTGCTACATCATTAATGTATTGAGCCGAATATTTATTGTGGCATACTACTACAGTTGCAATTACGTCTTACATATTAGTCGATAGGTCAATGTAGAGCTCTGTGGGGTGGGCTACTTGTAATGGCGAACCGGACTATCCAAAACAACATATGAAAGAAAAACTAGCGTTCTTTTCCGTCCTCTTCTAGTGATTTGCATGTGATGGAAAAGGTTGTTCAGTTATAATAACCTAAAATGCATATCGTAATGAAGCAGCAAGCCAAATTAAAGCCAATAATTTATTGCATTGCTCTGGATAAGAGCGTCTGCTAAATGACTTAATGTCACTCATGTGTTTTCGGAATGCTCAAGTAAATTAAATCAAACATTAACATATGGCTTCAATTTTATTCCATGTATGTATACAGTATGTAATAAACAGTACAGTGATGCAAGATGTCATAAAAATATTTTCAATGTATATCTCCAATTCGAGATCCAGAAGAATGAGGATGGTTTTTCTGCAAGTGAATTCTAAGGTTGTGTTTTACAGCAAATCGTAAGCCACAGTGGATGCAGATGAATGGTCTTTCTCCTGTATGAACGCCTTTGTGTCTGATGAGGTTACTGGAATCTGCAAACCGCTTTCCACATAGTGGACAACCATATGGTTTTACCCCTGTGTGAATTGTTTGATGTTTCCTAAGATAACTTGCTTGGCCAAATCTTTTCCCACAATGAGAACAGCTATATGGTTTCTCTCCTGTGTGAACTCGTTGGTGAGCCTGGAGATATCTTTGACCAGTGAAACTCTTCCCGCAAAACCCACATATGAACTGCTTCTCTTGACTGCCCCCTTCATGTATGTCATGTTCTGTGTTTGGTATGATTCGTTGGGCAGTAGGCAGTTTAAACCTAGCTCTGTTGTCTCTTTGGCTCTTTCGACGACTCAAGAAATGCCTCTCGCTTAAGTTGCCACAGCCACCAGGACCAGATGTACCTTTCTGCATTTGAAACTGTAGTGTATTTCTATTAGATTTATAATGGTCATTGTGGACCTCAGAATCCAGCATTACAACTTTCGGTTTAACCGTGTGAAATTTGACATTTGACAACTGTCCCCTATTAGTACTTGTCTCATCTAATGACATCTGTGGCCCAGGGCTGCCTGAGAAGTATGAGGGGATGATATCAGCAGCATTTGAACAAGCTGGGTCTTCAGAATCTGTTGCAGTACTTGGAAAGAGACTGTTACTCAAATGTGTAGCAAATCCCGTATTTCTCTGTTCCACAGACATGTTCTCCATTTGTTCAAGTGTTTGTTCCTCCGGGTCTGCTTTGATAACCAGAGTGCACTCTTTAGAAACATGGTTTGTCCGATTCAGCCCCATTTTGTCAATATTCCCTTCTTCGTCAGCACAGCTGCCTATGAAAAGTGCAGAACAATAAACAATTAAAGAATTTGACACTTTAAAACAACATCAATTCATCAGAGTTTGACGTTATAAATCACAGCAAAGATGAACTACCATAAAAATATAGACAATGTACAAAACAAGTGTAGTTTCTCACTTGCAAGTGAAACAATTGATCCAATATGTGGTCTGTGTAGACATTATACAATGTATATCATGGAATTGTGGCTGACTTGCCCTGTTACTTACTCTCTCTATCGATTTCTAGTTCTTTTTGCGTCCAGGACATATCAAAGTCATCCTCGTGTACTTCTTCCTTGATTAGGATTGGGAATTTGTCCACAGACTGCAAAATAACCACATTTGAGTAACATTTCAAATGCAAAACAAAAACATGGGGCTTAGATGTATTTTTAAGTGTTGATATTATCACTGTGAGAACAAGTGTAACGTTACAAAGGAAACTAATTTCTTATTGATCTATCTCATGACTTTCCTTGAAAAACTGTATACATTTATTGTGACCTTCTCGGTGTTAGTCAGTAGGTGATCCCCATCTGGGCTTGGTTGTTCTCCAATGACACACAAGCCATCAAACTCTGGCTCCAAGGCAGATCTCCTGTTAGAACATCGATCCTCCTCTTGGGAATAGCACGTCATTAATGAAACACAGACCAGGACATTTACATGAGTTGATTCACCATAGTGAATAGAATGAAAGAACAAACTAACCAGTGTGTAGCCAAATTTGTGAGTCGAATACCTGATATCGCATAGAATGGGGTGCGCTCGTGCACCGCAGGCGCGACGTTTCCAAGTCCTAGCATATTACCCATCTCCATTCTCACCAATTTCTCCTTTAGCTCTTCGTTTTCCTTTTGACTTCTGGATATTTCCAAGCGTAAAACTGCATATCCTTCGTCAACAAGTTCACAAATCTGTGCCACGGCCGCGTCTACAAAGACCCCCATAATCGAGGTGACCTGCGTGTGAAAAGGCAAAAAATTCGCCATTATAGGCTTTTGGTCAGAGACTCTCCGGTTGAATTTAACAATACGCCTTGTATGAAAATAAAAGCAAACCGAAGCAGCTGTGTTTTAGTGGTACACACTGCGTTCCTAATATAAAAAAACTGGAGGCTACGAAGCTACAGCACTGTTATGTTTTTGTAGCCTGATTAGGACTGTTTCCGCACTACAATTCTACGTGATCGAGGAGTACGTTGATGTACGTATTTAGCTAAGGCAAGCAAAAAGGCACATTTTCAGTCACCAAGCTATAGCCTATGGTTTGCATGTATATTTTAACTACTGTTGCTACTTTAGAGCAAGGTGTCTTTCAGGCTTCATATAATAGTAAATTATTGTCTAAACTGCTACATCATCAACTTTGTGTAGGCTATAAAATACATTTTATTTACAGTCTCGATGACAATGGATGCTATAATTTCTGCAAACCACCAGATGTCCCTGTGCTCTCCATTTCAATGCCATGAAACATTAGCCTGGCTGCCAGCCCAACTTCTCCCCGCCGACAAAAAAATGTGGTCGGGAAGTTGGGTCTGGAGGGTCTCGTATTGGGAAACAACTACAGAAAAACCAGAATCTGGGCGTACCAATGAAATTGCCAGGGCGGGCTTTATACGACGATGGACAGATGATCAACAGTAACGTAATCATTATGAGTATGACACTGTCAGGCTAATGAAACATGGAAAAAAAATAAGCTAACTACAGAGAGATACCTTTTAAAGATCTTGTAGAGTGGAATTGAAATTAGTTTTAAGTTCATCACACCACAGAAGAATGTGTTGTTAACTACCCATCCAAATTCGAATGAAAAAAAAACACGTACGTTAAATTAAAGGCTTTGAAATCGTGAGAAAATAAGCAGTCTTTTCTGCTTGAGACTGGGGGGCGTGTCGCCTGAAGGACCTGAAGCTCCGCCCCCTCAAATTTATTGAATTTAGCAACAACAGCAGCTAAATCAATTGCAGATAGGCTATCAGAACATACCTTCTGGCAGTCTCTGAGTATTTTATGTATTAATTACTTTGTCTTCGCATCGTACCAGCTAACCGTGCAGTGCAACTGTCTGTGATCTGATGTAGTTAGGTCGCTGTGACGTCGATCGGTCGGGTTTTGGCTCCGCCCATACCTGAGCTGAAAACGGAATAGAAACTGTACAACGGTCTAACTCCACATTTCAGTGCACAAAGTTTTCCCGCTTTGCACATGATTTCATGAACTCATTTCACATGTAGGGTATATAATGTTGAGAAGCAAATCATGGAATTTGCTTTACAGGATCTTTAATTGATGCATCCAGAATGTTAAACGTACCTTTTTATCCTATACGCAATAAACCATAACCATAATAGCAATGCAAATAGTGACATCACATTTTGTCAAGTGTTGCTAACAGTGACAGTCTAACTACTTCCATGTAAAATTATATATCAAATATATCACTGGTAAAGAATGTGTCTAGTCCTTAAGTCGGACTGAATGTAGGCATAGGCTTACCTTACAGACCATTTTTGGGTTGTTCATCAAAGTGTGAAAACAAGAGTTTTGTGAAAATGTTCAAGTGCTCTCTCCTCTAATCACAATCAGTCTTAATTCTGTTGTAGTATACATCACAATTTGAACACAACTTGTGGTAGGCTATCTCTTGAACAAAACACCATTCTGTGGCTCTTGAACAAAATTATTTTGGGTTCTGTTTTAATGTAGTAGCCCTAACTCATATATCCTATATGTGTATCATATTGATACATTGGATATATATATACATTGGATTATAGTACAATATGGGTTTGGTATTGTGTTTGGATCTTGGTCTGTTATGGTCGTCACATGGTCTTCCAACACCCACAGCAGCATCAGCACCAGCCCTAGCCTATCCAACCCTCTGCATGTCAACGATGTAAACCAATAGAACCGAGAATTGCAGCACCCTTTAAAAACATGAGGCGGTGCTTTGGAACGTTGTAAGCAACGACTTGAATGAGCGCAAGTAGCCTAAATATCATTGACATGTTTAAATAGATAAATAGATAGTCTATATAAATATAGGTTACAAATCCTATATAAATAGCATTAGTCAACTTATGCGAAAGGAAAATAACAGAATATTAGCACCTTACCCACGCAGGACTGATTTGGGGAAAACCAGTTAGTGGCGCTGAGTGCAGACACCTGCGACTGACAGGTCAGTCCAACTTTCATAAGCGCAGGGAAGAGGCTACTGTACCAACATGCCTGTCAGACGAGGACACGTCGCTCCTCAGAACACCTTTTTGGATACGATAATACGGAAATTTGAAGGACAAAGTAAGTAATCGTTTCTTTTCCTATTTAGCCCTGGGAAACTCTTGGACGTTTATCAAATTAACATGATCTGTTTCCTCAGACAAACACCAAGTTGTCTTGTCTAAATAGGATACATGAGAAGCAATTTACAATAAATAGATAATCCGCTATATTATTATTAGCCTACGTCGTCGTTGATACTTTAGGATTTAGGCTACTTTGAGTAAATAATTGAGTTTTAGTTTTCTGCTATAGGCCTACACTATAAAGAGGGCCAATGTGTCTGAAAAAAACATTCCATAGAATTCAAGTAAAGTATTTTTTTAAAGTAAATAGCACTGTACTGGCTTGTAGTAGTTCCACTGTGTTGTTTTGAATGAGAATTGTCACAGATTCCCTTGAAGGATCACAAATCATTGTCTGTATCTAAGTCGGATAAGAACATATAAAATAACCTATCCTTTACTGACAAGCATGATTCTCTTTTCCTTGGGTTATTGCATAGAATAAGCCAATTTACAGTCAAAGTCCTCATATATGTTCAGAATCTCGTGTGTTTGATTGTATGCACAGTGCCCCTCTCACTTTTTGCATACAACAGTCACACTATGTGATTTTAGGTCTTACCCCACACCCCACTCAAGTCAAACCTACATCCCTGTTCTGGAGTCTGGATGGAGTCAGACAATACCGACTTTCATCCAATTAATTTGTTTAAACTGTTTACAATACCTTTTTATATTTACGGGATCCACTTACACCCGGGCTCCATCTTAAACATCCTTAAAACAAATATTTGAGTTAACCCTGTCCTATCTCTTTTACTTCCTCAACATCTCTCCTCTTTCTCCTCAACTCTCTCCCCAGACCGTAAGTTCATCATCGCCAACGCACGTGTGGAAAACTGTGCCATTATTTTCTGCAACGACGCCTTCTGTGGCATGTGCGGCTACACGCGTGCCGAGGTTATGCAGAAGCCGTGCACCTGCAGCTTCCTGTACGGGCCGCACACCAAGAGGCCGGCTGTGGCCCAGATGGCTAAGGCTCTGCTGGGTGCCGAGGAGAGGAAGGTGGAGATCTCCCTCTATACCAAAGATGGTATGACTCTTGATGTTAGCAACACCTCAACAATTTTGAAGTCTGTTAACATGCACTCACATACACAAACAGAGCTTCATCCTATAGTCTTGTTAGCTCCTTTTCATCGTCAAAGCCCTCTGGTTTATTTGTATTTGTTTATTTGCAACAAGTACAAAAGTAGAGATAAAATGCAATTGGTCCTTCACCTCTTAACTGTTTCCTAGCAGTCTAAGGTCATATTCATAAGTGGTTCTATATCTGAATTTAATGTGTTGCTGATATTATTACTGAGTGTCCTGATTTACAAGTTAAGTTTCTGTGGTGTACTTACCGTACTAACAATATATAATGGAATGGAGGGAGGATCCCTCCCCTCTGCTTTATATAACTGGACTATCTACCTAACTGTGCTGTCACAAGGAATCCCCCAACCTCCTGACTGCACCAACAGACCTGTCTGTTTAACTGACTGTATTCTCAGCCACAGACTTTTCCACTGAAGGAACGAGACAGCCTAGAAACACAATTTCCCAAATATGACACTCTCCTATACCATACATGTCGAATGCACATTGCTGTAATTGACACTGGTTCGACTGGTGCAGACACAGTCCAGTCTACACTTTTCTCATCTCTGTACGTTTCTCATCCACCCACGACTCCCCTCCAAACAGATCGAGGACATTGTGTTACTGCCTCTTATGAAACATTTGCAAATCCAGTGGTTACCCCAGGGATTTAAGTGGCGTTGTGAGTAATCGTCCTTCAAGCCATCACGATGCACATTGTATTTGCTTCCTATTGTTCTGGTTAGCCATCCTCCCACCTGTGTCATAAATCAACCCATTAGAAATATGTGGCTGGTTTTAATGTATTCTAGAGACAGAAACACATCTCCACAGTGACCCAATGACTTCTCTTTGTTTCTGCTGACTGTCAGTTCTTTTTTTGCAAACAATATGGCTACTTCTATCGTACCCAACACAGCTTATACAGTGACATGAGCGTACAGTGAGAAATAATACGGTGACAAGAATTCCAAGCCAATTCATTCTTCCAGGTGCTTGCCCTCACTATACCAGGATATGTAGAAGCTGTGAGGACGAAGGACGGAGTCCCCCTGACAGCCGAGGAAGCAGCGACCTCGAGGCATCAACCTCAGTGAATCAATCCAACATGGGAATTAATGTGTTTGCACTTCTCAAGGCAAATGTGGTTTTTGCCTCAGAGTCCTGCTGCAGATATACAGTGTCCATTTACGGAGCTCCTCAGTGGATGGGCTCTCTCCTGTGGATTGGACAACCTTGCTGAAGGAGAAGCTTTGAGCCCAACGTATACAGTATACCCTGGAATACTCTCACCACTGTGGAGAAGACAGTACCTTATTTAATACCTATCCAGTTTTATTCAAGCTCTATTCAGATCATTGTTGCATGTTATCTACATGATACAAAGTTGTGATTTGTTTGGTTTTTGGTCTCAGCAGACTAACCTTTCTATTGGAACAAATATTTACACAGAGCTCTGCCAGTTGTTGATTTCCATGTGAAAACAAGCCAATGCTCTGATAAGTGGATAATGTTAAATGATGCTGAAAAGTAATTGCACCCAGTTCTGATGATAGCGTGTGGTCTAGTTTAGTGGAGGAAAGCTGTAGATTAGCAGTGTGCTTTGCAAGCAAATCAATATACATTTTTCATACTGTATTTGTGCCACCAACCAGTTATCTGGCACTTCAAACACTTGTGTGTGGTATCAGCACTCATTACGGCTATTGTCCAGGTGTGTGTAGGCACATGCAGTGAGGGCAATGATGCATACACAGACATAATTAATTGGTTCACAGTAGAATTTTTTTTTGGACACATATTCAGGGCGAATGTCACGTTGCACACTATGACACAGCAGTGTCTGTGTTTCACCACATGACACACTCTAGCACATAGTGGGACACGGATGCATTCCAGTGCCCCTCTCTAGGAGCTTGTGCCTAATTGGCTTTTCAATTTGAAACTTGTTTCTTTGCATATCTACAGTACTTGCTGACTTTCATTTATAATTGGAGGGAACCTTTGGAAGGTTTTATCATCTCTCTTGTGGGGCTGGGGGACTGAATGTCAGAGTTGTCAAGTCCACCAAGGAGAGTCATTGTAGGGGCCAGTCATAATGGAAAATGGAAACCTAGAGCGGGTGGAGGGTAGAGGATGGGCCCAGGGGGTGAGCGGCTGTGGTCTCTCTCTCTTTTGCTCTTTTGCTCTTTTGCTCTTTTGCTCTCTCTCTCTCTCTCTCTCTCTCTCTCTCTCTCTCTCTCTCTCTTATCCTCCCTTCCTCTCTGTATCAGTGTTGGGGTTTCTCTGTGAGTGGTTATTACATAAGAGACAGTAATCGTGTTGAGGAATAGAGGGCAAACATTGAATATTACAGAGGGATACGGTGAAGCAAAGCTTCTAATCATAACCAATTAGCTACCGATACAGATAATAAGCTGCTTTGACACTCTCAGCCCTTTCTCCATCAGGACTGTGTCTGATGGGGATTTGACTGGCTGATGAGCATGGCTGTGGGTGTTCTTGTGAGAGGGTACATTGTTGTTGTTTAGATCCCTTTTGCCTTTGAATGAAGTCTCAATGTGGTGTTCTTGCATACTTTAAAAAGGTTATATTCTCTTCTGCTCTATTCTTTTATAACCCTGCTGAGTCCTGTCGTTCCCGCCCCATCACTACAGACAAGGTTTCATCAGCACATACTGTATGGATATAAGATCGCCTGTCTGGATGAATATTTCATGTCCAATCTTTACCCCTCTGTCAGTTCTGTTATTGTTTTTTTCCCTGTGAATTATTGCTTTTTTGCACAGAGAGGGAGAGGGGGAGATGTCGCCACCCTAGTCACTAGGTTGCATAGTCAGCAGTGGGGACTGTGTGATGATGCTTGGCCTGCTTAGACAGCAGAACAATGCTCAGGGTGGTTGGAAGGGTGGAGGGCTTTGAGGACATTATGACCTTGTCACACATGTTAGTGTGACAATACACACCATGTAAGATAGGAACATTATTAAAGGGGGTGTGCAACTTAAAAGTTCACCACTACTTTATACTATACCCCTTTACTGTACTACACCAAACCCAGTACCCAATGCTAAAGGCAATATTTAACTTGAAAATCGTTTTTTTTGAATGAAGTCATTCTAGCACGTCTCAGAAGTCTGAGCTTGGCTCTCTGAAAGGCCATTATTTTCTAATGATCCAAGGGAGAATAGACCCGGGATTAAATACTGTCAGATAATGAGGACTGGAGATCAGCTCCCAGGCACACATACACAGAATGGAGAGAAATAGATGACAGCAATTAGTGAATACCCCTCCCTGATAAAGATGACTATCCCCTGAGAGAGAGAGAGAGAGAGAGAGAGAGAGAGAGAGAGAGAGAGAGAGAGAGAAAGAGAGAGAGAGAGAGAGGGGTGGGGGTTGAGAGACCACAGCCTCTCACCCCTTGGGGCCATCCTCTACTCTCTCTCGGTTTCCAGTGAAGACTTTGAAACGTTGCATTTGAGACAAAATTAAGGTTCCTGTAATGACGCAACTGAGAAGGCAGGGGTTTGAATGGATCAAGATGAACAATCGACCACCAGATAAATTATCGATATGCTCAAATGATGACTCCACTGTTAATTTCAGTGATCTATTTCTAACTGACTGGTGGGGTTATTATTAGGTAGAAAATGAGGTTGATATTATTAATAAGGTAATTCATTATGCAGCTCTATACAGTAGCCTATATACTGTGGGTCCATAGTTGACCACTGAATAAAGGAACTTCTAGTACAACTTCTACAGGACAAGAGGATAGTTCTGAAGTAAATGTATGTCACTGCAGTCCTTCATGAAACACAATAATACACCTAAACATTGTTACTGTTTGCTCTCTCGAACAAAAGTTTGAAACATGTCATCTTATGATGACTCAGAGCATATAGAGAGGAGAAGCAGCCCAAAGGTTGCCCATGTCTGAAATATCCCTTAGTACGTTTACTTTTGCAGTCTTGCTACATTGTAAAGGGACTACCAAGGGAGTGGACATTATTGTTGTCCCTGATGGAGACTCACCAAGTCAAGGTTCACATTCCAGTGCTCACATGTGAATGAACCTGATTGATCGTGGAACTTCCAGGATTAATGTGCTCATTTACATGAGCCTGATTTCCTCTGGGTCCCAATTGCAAATATCAGAGATCAATAAAGGAATGGACCTCTGCAGGGATAGATCTTTCAAGACAATGTTTCAACAATCTAATCAGTCATTGTTCCAAGAAGGTCTTGTCTCAGATCAGTTTAGATGTTTATTACTGGTTAATGTTCAGCATCGACCTTCAGGACCTCCGCAGGACAAAGAGCCAGATGGAGAGCTATCCTAGTCGGTTGTCGTTCCTATACAGACATGATGTTTGTGGTCCAGTCTGTCAGCAGAGAAAGAACAAATGCAGGGTTTGTGTATGTGTTGCAGAATTGTATTCTGAGGAAGCGCAGACTGATCAAGAGTTCAATTCAAGTTTATTGTCATCCAGGATACACAAGTATACAAGTACAATGAAAAGCTTTGTGCTGCTGACCTACCTACAACAGTGCCATTTTTAATAATCAAATAGATAGTAGCGGACAATAATAACATAAAAGATAAAAGATAAGATAACAATAATAAAAATAAACCAATACACATTCACCTCCTACAGCTAATATGGAAATCCTTCAAAAACAGACAGTAATACTGAATACAAAATCTGCTGCCACTGTGATGTACAATGTGGGGTAGAGAGAGAGAGAAAGAGCGAGAGAGAGAAAGAGCGAGAGAGAGAAAGAGCGAGAGGGAGATAGAAGAAGACACAGGGTGGTATAGGTCAGGGGGAGAGGCGTAATCTTTTCCAGGGCTATAATCCTATCACCTATTCTAACTCTTGCTACGGTGCTTATGTTTCTATGAAAACTGTGATCCTGTTTTCAGTGTTGTCCCTAACGACCAGCGCCCTCGCCCTTGGCTCTCTAAGAAATGAACACTTCCGGCTCAAATACAATCACTGTTGTAGAAGAATGGCCTGTCCCTTTATAGCAAAGGAAAAGGTCATACTGTTGGTGGGATGATGTTATTACTGTGCATCGTCTCAGAACAAAATCCACAATTAAGAAGAACATCCCGTTTTAAACATCGAGTGAATGCTGAATATGCTTGATATCTTGTTATTTAGCAGTTACAGCAGGAAAGGTGCTCTTCCTGGCCCAAGATGATAAGCCTCAGTGTGTATAATGGGGTATCTGTGTGCACTGCTGTGTGCCCTGTGTGTGTGTGTGTGTGTGTGTGGGGATTAAAGTCCTGGAGTGGACCTAGGGGTCCAGTAGCAGATGGTAGCGCTCTGGGTGACTGTATGATATCTATCAGGTGAATTACGACAGAATAAGTGTTTTGTGTCATGGCTCTAATCCTGGATGATGCCACGTGTCCCCTGGCCCGGCCCTGTCCTATCTGTCCTTCAGGAGGGAGCGCCAGATACTGTACACACACACACACATACTGTACACACACACACACACACACACACACACACACACACACACTAGTCCCTGTTGTCTTCCAGGGGTCTCCTATGACATTAGTGCCCTCTGTGAGTTTGATTAGGAGAGAGGGAGGGAGAACACAGCTCTGCTGTCTGCTTGTGTGTCTCCCTCTACAGGAGGATAAAGACATGGCATTATCGTGAAATCCAGAACTGGGCCCAGCCTAGGAGGGTCTGAATATACAGTATGGAGTCTGAATTGCAACGTGTGTGTGTGTCTGTGTGTCTTTGTGTGTTTGTGCATCCAGGAGTGTGCTTCCAGTGCCTGATAGACGTGGTCCCAGTGAAAAATGAAGACGGTCTGGTCATCATGTTCATCCTGAACTTTGAGCTGCCGTCTGACCCCAGACCAGCCCCCAGCTCCCCCAGCAGAGAGTTCAACCAGAAGCTGGCCATCCCCTGGCTCACGCTGGGTAACACCCTGCTTTTATTAGGGCGTGACGTTTTAGAGCAACAAGATACAGATGGAGTGATTCGTTTCCTACTCTGTTTTCACCTGTTTCTCTGCTCATCCTTGCTCCCACCCCCACCTCTCACTCCCTTGACCCTTGACCCCCCCCCCCCCCAGCACGCCGCCGGAGGTTCCGCCTCCTCCTGCGTTCTCTCAGCAGCAGCAAAGGGTCGCTGCAGGACGACTCCGAGCTGGGACCCCAGCGCAACATGCCCCCCCTGGGCCACGAGTCTGTCGCCCTGGACAAGCTGCTGTCCCTCCCCGACCGTCAGCGCTTTGGGGGATCCATGGGGGCTGGGGGTGTGCTGCTGTGGGACGAGGACGACGACCCCTTTGACCCCCCATCGGAGGCCCCTCCGGTGCCCCTGGCTCTGGCCCTGGGCTGCTCGCACTCCTCCCCCCGCCTGCATTTTCCGTGGAGGGGCGGAGAGGACAGCCGGCCCTTCCCCGGACGGTCGTGTGAAAGCCTGGGCAGCATGAGGCACGCTGCCTCTGTGGACGAGATCAAGACCAGGAGGACCCTCCCGGAGAGGAGGCTGCGCCACCGGCCCAGCAGCACAGGTAGGACAGGGGGACGGCTAGGATCAGGGCTGGGTCTTGAGTTCGGGCTGGGGTTGGGGCTAGACTCGGCTGGGCTTGGCTGAGGCATGGGCTGGTAACTGAGACCTCTCTCCTCTCCACTATGTTCCCCCACCACCCTCCTCCCTCCCCCAGGTGCCATGACCCGCCAGAGCAGCATGCCCAACACCACCTCGGACTCTGACCCGTTTCGCTTCCGCACTTTCAGCCAGGCGCAGCAGCTGGTGCACACCTGCCTGGACGCGTCGGAGCCCCTGGGGGCGCGGCCGCCGGGCGACAACGACATCGTCGCTCCCTGCAAGCTCATGGACCGCACCCACAACGTCACGGAGAAGGTGACGCAGGTCAGTGGCTCTGCTGCGTCATGTATGTAGGCTACTCATACACACGCATGGCAGGGGAACTCTGTTCCTGCGGGTGGGGGTCACATGTGCCTGGACAGGTGAAACGCGACCTCTACTCAATTCACATGACATGCTGAAGACTGTTGTTCTCGGTCTAAGGTGTTGCTGCACCGTGTGTCCACACGGTGGCAGCACTGGCATGGGAGCAGCCGTCCCAGCTGGGTGGCTGGACTGTGGCAGCTGTAGCTGTAGGTATTTCTGGGTGCGTAATCAACACATTGTCATGTGACAGTGTCACAAACAGTCCAGAATATGTACCTCAAAGATGTCAGATTTGGTCTGGAACCACCTGTTCATTGCTTCAGCTGTGCCAGCAATTCAAACTAAGCTTTTCAAAGCTTCACTGACTGCTGTCTTGATACTAAGAGCAAATGCCTTGAACTGTAGTGGGTCCACATTCACACACACAAGCATACACGCGCACACACACCCACACGAGCACACCGTGATAAACGATAATGTAGAGATGGACCTATATTTTGTTTAATTACATTTATTTCAAGCGACAGCTTGGCTTTGAGGTAATGATGAGATACACCACACACACACACACACACACACACACACATCATCATCATCTTAGCCTCCTCTGCTTGTATCCCAGAATACTGACCCACTTTTAGATCAATTACCTCAGAACAAGCAGGACGGCTCCTCCCTTCATCACTTGCATGAACAGCCAACGAGAAGGTAGAGAAGCCAGTGTGCCAGGCCTGGATGAACAGGTGCTGATGCTCCTCTGAATGAATCAGACAAACAAAGAGTGGGCAGATCCATGGATAAGGCATGAGCAGAGATGATGATGGATGAGCAGGGAGGACGATGGACGAGGATGGAGGAGGGCTTTAGCAGGCTAAGGGACAAGTGACAGGACATGTCAGTAGTGGGGGAAGGCCTGGAGGTTTACACAGATGCAGTTGATGCCTGGAAAAAAGGCTGATGGAGGGTTCATAAAGGACTGTTGTGTGTAGCCTCTGGATGCCCTGCCTACCACCTGACATGAGCACGATTACACTACAACAGGTGACAGTTGGTCTGTTAACTCAAGGTCTCACCACGAAGGTCGTATGGAGGTTGTGGAGACGTTCTATGTTGGTTGTGTGTTGAGGTTGTCTAGAGTGGTGTCAACGTTCATGGACAGTGAATGAATAAAAAACACAGTTGTAGTACAAGTGTATCAGGTCTGCTTGCATTGTATTCAATGGTAAACCAGGTTATTTCGAGGTGGGTGATTTTAAAATCCTTCTGTATAAATATGTCTACCAGCTATGGAGCAGAGATAGGTGTGGGCAAATGTCTAAACATCTTTAATAGAGAGACTGATTAGATAAGGCTCTCTGTTGTAGAAGTTTGTTTTTCCTTGGCTGTTTCAGACTTTGCTAGACTGTTGCTAGTGTGCCAAAAAGTGGAGAATCCGGACAGTAGGCTTCTCTTCCTCTGCCTCCTACTCCTCTTTCTGCCTTTGTCCTGACTCAGGCTGTCCCACTTTGCAGTCAGTCGTGCCCAGCCCAGCCCAGCAGAGCTGTATATTACTAATAGCAGACTGAGCGGCAGAGCTATCAGCATTACTCACTGTACCCGAGGCTGCTCATGGTAATGGATGACCCGGGGTCTCCTCTAGGACATGCTGTGTGTAGCGGCACAGAGATGGAATTAGAACACTGTACTTCTACTGTGTCTCTGTGGAGTTGCAGTCGTGATGGATTCCAGAGATGCAGTTGCTGTGTGTAAAGAGTTTGTAGTTACTAAACATCTCAGAGTCTTGTTTACGTAATCTCATTTAGCAGAAACAACTGACCCTAGGTCAGACCATAAGTGAACATGAGCCAGGGATCAGACAGGGCAAGGAGAGGGCAAAAAAACACCTCTGTTGGGTAAGCCTGTGATTGACTGGAATTTGTTGTGGATTTTTTTCAAACTGTGTCCTCTGGCTGGGGGGGATCACCATGGGGATGAGGAGTGAACGCGGTGTGGGGGACAATCAAGCTTAGACTTGCACGCAAACACTCACAACCACCTTCTCTCACACACACACCCAGACACACACACATACACACACTCCATACAGACTCACACACATACACCTCATAAGACACCTCATCAGAGACACACACTTCATCAGACACAGCTCCAATCAGTCACACAGAAGCCTCATTCAGCTAGCAGTGACGACCCCTTCTGCTGCCTCCCTAAAACAGCTCCCCTGCTGCAGCTGTCTCAGGGCTGTCGAGGCTAACACCCGGGTGTGCTTCTGGTCGTCCTACTCCCTCCCAATTTCATTTAACCAATTAGGTGCTTCCTTGTTGTGAAACTCAAGATCACATCATGAATGTTTTGTATTTACAGGTCAAATCTGGCCTCCGAACGTCAATAAGACAATAAACTGTTTGTGTGAGCGTTGTTTGTTTAATGTTTGTGTACAGTGTGATGAACAACAGTGGCATACGGAGCCTGGCAGAGCGAGTGCCAGCAGCGGGAACAGCAGCTGACCAGCTGGCCCACGAGAGCAGAGGATGTTGTCAGCCTCCATAGGGAAGCCCACAGGACTTGTTATCCAGACTGAATGGATGTTGCTCGTTAGAGCCCCAGCAGCCACCTGTGTGTCCGCTGGAGGACACAAAACACTGCGTCAGGGGGTCAAAGTGGCATCCGTGGAGTCCGTTTGGAACTGAAAACTGAAAATGAGGAACCGTGTAGGAGTCTTTGCTGACGCGTTATTTAGGGTGACCAGACGTCCTCTTTTACCTGGACATGTCCTCTTTTAGAGACCTAAAAAATGCATCCGGCAGGGATTCCAAAATCGTCCGGGATTTTGCCTCGTTGGATATTCGTGTTTCTCTGGGTCTTTCACCAACTATTACGCCCTTCCAAGTTCAGGAAAGGGTATCTCCATTACGTTCCACCTTCTTGCGTGAACCCTGACTGTAGAGAGAACTGTCATGTTGATCAGATAGTGCGGCATGCAATACACGACCGTAACCCCCCCGCCCCCCCCCCCCCGCCGACGCAACGAAGTGTCCTCTTTTTCACAAACCCAAATCTGGTCACCCTAGTTATTTAGTGTAGAGAGAAGCGTGCGGTGAACAGCACAAGCACAGCAGTGTGTCAGGAAGGACGTTCAGGAGATCTAAAACAAGGGAACCCGTCCGAAGCCTTGGGGTCCCATGAACTGTTACACTGCCCCCATTCCATCAGCGGGGAGCGAGGTGGAGGGAAATGTAGCTCAGCACGGTTCACTCTGTTCATCCACGGCCTCTACTTTTACTACTTTAATTCTCTCTCTTCATTTCTCTGTAGACAGACGGCTTCAGACAAACGTATGCTGAAGGCTCAGTGCAAGCATATTAAAATGTTTCTAATGTAGCAATATGTTTTTATTATGTGCAATCATGACATACATCCTGTCTGTAGGTCCTCCAGGTGTGAAGATTTACCATGCTGAAGCCGAGGTGTACACCTGGTTAGCCAGCACAGGCATTTAGGTCAGAAGTTCCAGGAATTTAAGTCTTGCTCATTACCTGCTTGCTCCTGTTAAGGCTGGGAAAGAAGGAGAGAGAGAGAGAGACAGAGAGAGAGAGAGAGAGAGAGAGAGAGAGAGAGAGAGAGAGAGAGAGAGAGAGAGAGAGAGAGAGAGAGAGAGAGAGAGAGAGAGAGAGAGAGAGAGAGAGAGAGAGAGAGAGAGAGAGAGAGAGAGAGAGAGAGAGAGAGAGAGAGAGAGAGAGAGAAGATGGGGTATACAGTTAAGGGTAGGGACTGACAGATTATTGTAAAGACCAGTTAGTATTGATACAAAGATAATAATATTGCTTGGTTATTAGTCGTGCCACAGTGTCAACTCAAGGCCATAATCATATTACTGTCCCTGGGTGTATGTACAGCATACATGTATACTGCAGAGATGTACCCGTGATGTTGCTTACGTGACTAACCTGTTAAAGGAGTAACCTTGCACTCTCCCCCAGTGTCCCCCAACTTAGGGGTATTTTCAGTGGAAAGCAGATTGGGGTAGAAGTGATTTATGAGGGGTACACATGTAGATGGCACGTAGTTAATTCACCCCGGCAGTGTTTTGATGACATCACAGGGAACCAGGGAAGGGGTTCATTAGCAGATGGAATGAGAGCAGTTTCATAATATCCTACACAGGTTAACATCTGCCTCCTCATCTTAGTTGTGTGTGTACAGTGTTCTGCGACAGCATGTGTGTGAGACGTGTGTTTGGTTGGGTCTGATGTGTGTACAGTGACAGAGGCATTGATAATGATGTTGTGATGGAAACTTCCTCAGAGGAGACAGGCTCGGTTGTCTATTCTTAGCTGTAATTACGATGTACACAGTGAAGCTCTGGACTGGAGCTGTCTATAGAAGCACTCACCTCAGCCCTCCTCTCTGTTGGAAGTGCCTCACCAGAGGAGGTCTGTTCAACACGGTCATGTTGGATTCCGTCTTATTACATGTTTGATGACATTCGATTTGATTCATTTCAATGGACTGGTGAGAGGTATAACTGCTTGATGGGCGAGAACATTCTGTGTATGTCTGCCATACTGTGGGGTTGGGAGACACTGGCTCACACCTTCTACAAGATTGTTAGTTGAATTTTTACACTCTAAGGTATATATGTTGTATTGTACTGTTGTGTAGCGGGTTAAACAACTTTTGTGAATTTATCACATATTTCAGTGTTGTTTTGTTCTTGTAGAAGTGTTCATGAGAAGAAGTATATTTTGTATCCCTTTATACAGTATTCAATTACATCCATATCCACACTCCTACACACACACACACACACACACACACACACACACACACACACGCACACATGCACACACTGACATACACACAAAACAGTAGACAGTTATATCATCTATGCTCTGACCCTTAGAAACCAACCCGGGGAGAGACGGTGGCTTTTATCACACCTACCCAGACAGCCCACACACACTGCTTCTTTTTTGACGCTAATTGTCTTGGTCCTCATCGATTTCCCCACTGGATTCAACTAAGTACATCATACATTCTGTTGTATGCATGTTGAAATATATCTATAGGGCTGTGAGTCAGACATATATAGCTGCTTTGTCAGAGTAACAAACCTCTTATGACTGGCAGGAACTGTGGTCTCAGTACTGGTGATATCCCTGTGGGAGGATCCCTACTGGAGAGGCAGATAGAAGGCTTACATGGTTACAGCCTTCTTGTTGTCTTGTTGTAAAAGCTCTGATTGGCTTTTTTAGTCAAGCCATCATTCTCATCTGCAAGATAATTGGCTTAGTCAGTGAGTCAGTCAGTCACTCAGCTGATCAGGGTGAATAGCAGACTGACCTGTGTGTGACAGGTGAAAGGTGAGCCAGCCAGTCAGAACATGGGTCACACATAAAGACAACTCGGTAGGGCAGGCTGTAGTTTGTCACACTCATTTAGACAAAGGCATGTACAGAAACTCCCACACAATCACGCATACATACATTTGCTTGATGTTCAGGGATCAATGTGGTAAAACAAATATGACCCATAAATATGACCCAGTCTGCAATTAATCTGGGAAATTCTGTATTGATGTGTGTGTGCTTAGTCAATGCCCTGAGGACTCACTGTCACCTTTGGGTATTGGCAAGCTGCTACCTTTGACACCTGTGTGTCAAGAAGTCCCTGGTAGAGAGAGAGGGAGAGAAGGAGTGCGAGCGAGAGAGAAATAACAAGGAGAGATGCTGCTCATCCGTTGATTATGGCAGAGTCTCTGAAGAGATGACTCATAATCAGCTGTACCAACAGAGGGTCCCACCAGTCCACTCAAGACTCTGTGAACTTCTACCTCGAGAAGTGGTACATTATTATCTTTAGTGAAGCTAGGACGTGGCTGCATGACTTGAGGACAAGCGATAAGAAGCTGCTGAGTTTGGCTGTGTGGAGAAAAGGAATCGAACTGGGTCCCCAGGTGTCTAATGAATACATGGTTGGAGGAAGAATCAGAGAAAGATAGAAAGAAAGAGGGAGATAGTTTATGAGAGCCCGTTGGTGTTTATGTGGGGATGGTTGAAAGTCCTGCAGCTGGCCCGAGGAGAGGAGGGATGTGGTAGAGGAGATAAGGAAGAGGAGGAGGGGGAGGAGGTAAGAAGGAGGGTCAGACAGCCAGCTGCAATTACAGCTGATGCAGAGAGGAAAGCACTTCCACACAGGCGAAAAAAAAAATGTGGAGGGGAAGCGAGAGACTGAGAGGGTGAAACCTTGCAGATGCGGACCAAAGTGGAGAAACGAACTAGTCTGAGGCTGGCAGAGAGAAAGTCTGAGAAAAAAATAAGAGTGAAAGGGAAAGCAATATTGGGAGAGTTCCCAGTGTGTCTGAACATTACATAACTGCCAGGGTCATCATGAACAAGGCGGAGTTAAGAGGAGAGTGGGGGAGTAGAAAGGAGGAGGAGAGAGGGGGAGGAGGAAGAAGGTAAACCCCAGCCAGTAGGACAGAACATAAGGTAAGATGTAGGCTTTCCTGCTGGATCTACACTGGACTGGCTGACAGGTTCTCAACAGAACAACAGGGAACTGGACCCCAGAAACATCCACCTCCTTCTGACTCCCTCAGAAGAAGAGGCAGGAGGGTGGGCTTACCTGAACAGAACCTCCAGAAGACTCCAAGTTGCCCAGAGGGAAGCAGTTGGCTGGGGGGGGGGGGGGGGGGGCGCAGTGTTGAGCTGGGGAAGTGTGGGAGTTTGAATGTATTTGTGTGTGAAGACACACAAGAAAAGGGGGGATTCCTTTGCGAGGGGGATGGGGATGTGAGTCAGTGAAGGAGATGAGTGGATGATAACAGCAGCTAAACTATATGTGTATAGGTCTGATAGGGAGAGGAGAGTAGAGGGAGACCGAGAAGGAGAGAGAGGAGGAGAGGACTGCAGTCATGTCTGTGAGCGCCAGAGGTAGCATGGTGTCCCAGGATGGGCCATCCTCCGGAGGAAACGAGCGCAGGAACACGCGTGTGCAGCGAGCCGTGCGCATCTCCAGCATTGTAGCTCAGGAGGTGAGTGGGATCTGGGACACACACACATATACACTTTACCCCTGGTATAGGGTAATACACAGTTTTCTGAAAAATTTTGTTTGATTCAAATGCGTAACACGTGTTTGAATATGAAATGTGTGTGAAAGGAATGTGTTTTAGAAGATCTGTGTATTCAAAGAGTGTAAGGTTTGAGTAAGGGTTCTGTAATGCAGGTGTGTTTCCTGTGTGTGTCTCTGTGTGTGTGTGTGTGTGTGTGTGTGTGTGCGTGTGTGCGTGTACATGGATGCACTTAATAACAGCTACGGCTCTTGTCAGCCATGGAATTTATGTTCTGGATGGAGGCCACTCCAACCATCCTTCAACCCAGTAATAAACCTAGTTTCATCAGGGAAGTCAGCTCCCACGCCATGGCTGGTGGGTAATTGAGTTCTTTCCGGAGGTCTAGATGTGTAGGATTATAGACGGTAGGTGGACACTGGTGATATAAACAGAGATGGCAATTTGCTGGACTCGACACAGGTTACTGTTTAGTTAAATGTTCAGCAAAGCATTAATCCATGAGAACACCAATAGAGTTCAGCAGTTAACGCTTGCTGAAAACAACTGCAGACCAGGGAATGTTTCACCCAGATTGGAAGAAGAAACGCTGCTTATTTAGCTTTTAGGGCTCCGGACTCCTTACCTGACAGCCTAACATGTCATGTTGTCCACCCAACAACTGTTACTAAATCATGCAAAACCAAAAATTGCAATTTATTATCCTTAAACAATCTTCCCTGGCGTTTATGTCGGGTAGACTTCCACATTACCGACAAGATCGAGATGAACAGTATTGTCTCACAAAGAGGACAATTGGGTGACTTGGGTTCTCATGTGTAGATTAACTGGGGTAGAACTCCACATTACCCCCACTGAGAAGGTGCCCCCTCTGCCAGCCGGATGACATGGCAGATGGCAGGATCACCAACGAGATGGGACTCATTACCAGCTGTAGATGCCGGCTTTCCCCTGGTGCTTCAATGCACAGCCTTGGGCTATGTAAAACTGAGAAACTAGCGCTTGACTAGCGGGGTGAGAACTGGAGTTTCTACCACAGAAGGACACAGGGAAGAGAGCAGACACATGGGGATAGAGGAGGTTTGGGTGTGTCAGCTGGAGAAAATCAATCATGTACTGTACAAACACAACTATCATTGGCTGCAGTGTTGAGGATTTCCACAGGGCCCTCTACTGCCCTCTTTTGTACACTTAAATGTGTTACATCTGATACATGAGGATCTTAGGCCTTTTTAAGTTCCTTAAAGGGCATCTTTCCTCACCTATGTTGGAGGTCTTGTCTTCTCAGTGGATGGTCTTGATGAAGGTCTCCCTTGATTGATCGAGGGCTGAGGCATCCTCAAGTGTCTTGGAACAGAATGAATGTGAAATGCTGATGATCTGGGATGGATGGATCTGGCCTGGCAAGAAATTCAACACCTCTGTCACTGGGCTGGGTGGGATTCATTATGTCTGGCCGTGACAGGAATCTGATTGGGTGCTCGCAGTGGTCTTTTAAGCCAATCAATCACTAAGAGATTGATGACAACTGGACGGAGATGATGATTGAGGAGTACTGGATGACGGGTCACACGTTTGGCACACACAGGGGTAAAGGCTGCCCTGGTGAAGAGGAGTTGGAGCTTTACAATGATTATTATGATGATGATGATGATGATCCCATGGTTTGTTATTAGTGATCCTCCCAGCAGACCAACTAAGCAGTCAAACCTTTGTGGGTTTGTCGAAGTCTGTCCTCCCGTAAGCCAAGAGGAGAAAACTGAACAGCTGTTCTGAGCTAGCATGCTAATTAACTGCCATTAGTGAACAATAACACCGATGCTTAGCTACAAACACTACAACTGCACAAACACAACCACCACAACAATAATAAACAAACAACACAGAGTTGATGGGTCTATACTGTGCGTGAGCTCTCCAAACTAACGCCAGAATAGATGAGTGGAAGAGATCAGTGGTTGTGGACAGTTCTGCTCCAGTGCCTGCAACTGAACCATCTCAGCCTGCTATGCTATTTTTGGTTGAGAGGTTAGAGACAAAGTTTTCTGTTGTGTGTGTTTAAAAAAAATAAGAAAATCTTAGTAATCATAGTGAAAAACTTGCTCTTATCGTTTTTTGTTAGTACTCATGTTTTAGTGGGGTAGTGCCAAGTCCTGTTTTCTTTGTGATCAGAATGGAGGTGTCTGTCTGTCTGTCGGTGTGATCAAAGTTGAGCTGTCTGTCTGTCTGTCTGTCTGTCTGTCCTATCTAACTCCAGCTGTGTGGCCTTAAAAGGTAGATTCCTCAGACAGATGTAATGAGCCCAGGGAAATATAGCTTCTGCTCCAATAAACAGCTAACTAAAATAATCTTCAATTGGTGGGCTCCTCTCTCTCTCTCTCTCTCTCTCTCTCTCTCTCTTCTCTCTCTCTATCTCTCTCTCTCTCTCTCTCTCTCTCTCTCTCTCTCTATATATATATATATATATATATATATATATATTTCTCTCTCTATATATGTATTTCTCTCACTACTCCACCTTGCAACCATGCTCCACTTCTTCTCTTCCCTCTTTCGACTAATCCCTCATTCCTCCCTGGAGAACCTGGAAAGTCTTACAGTTTTTTGTTGTTTATACAAACTGTTTATATCTCCCCTTAAGGACATTCACAAAACTATTCTAAAGAGGTCAGCATCACAATTTCAACAGCAGAACATTCAAAATATTCCAGTGGTTTTTTTTCTGTCTTTTACATTTACATTTTGTCCTTTAGCAGACGCTCTTATCCAGAGCGACTTACAGTAAGTACAGGGACATTCTCCCCGAGACAAGAAGGGTGAAGTGCGTTGCCCAAGGACACAACATAATTTGTTACGGCCAGGAATCGAACCAACAACCTTCTGATTAATAGCCCGACTCCCTAACCGCTCAGCCATCTGACCCCCTTTTACTGTAGTCAATGTTGCATTTTTCTGTTGTGGGTAAAAGCATGCAGTCCCCTGTCAGGCTTGGAAGATAATTCTGTCTTTTTCATAGCATGTTCCAGATGTAGTTCTTCTCATGAGTCATTTCTCTTTCTGGTGGGCAATAAGCAGTAGCAATATTCAATTAGCCAAGTCTAAGTCAATCAAGTGTGTATTTCTGCTTCTCTGAGTTAGGCTTGTTACAGTATTCAGTAGAGGCGTTTGATTCAAATTCTAGAGTTTGTTATAGTCTGCCTTAGAGTGTCAGCCATGTGGGTGACAGCATTTCAAGTCAAGTCCTCATTGTGAGACGATGAGACCTGGCAGGTGTCTCTCCCTGACACATCAGTACCTGCCACTCAGTCACTGTTTGTTGTGTGGGTGCAAGAATTTCCAGAACACTGTGTCGTGCAGCAACTTGGAACATTCTGGACCTGCTAATGACATCACAACAGAAGATAGGAACCAGGCTTGCTGTTGCTGGCTTTGGGATTCAAGGTGCTTCTGCAGAAGAGGCATGAAAAATCTATTGTGGAAACTTAGCTGGAGGTTTTCAGTATACAACATGGCTGCATATGATAGCGACAGTTTAATATGAAACTGTTTGTTTTCCATTTTGGCAGTCTTGTTTTCTCATTTGTGTGCATCACCAATTACTAGTCAGAAACAAGCCTGTACACTCAGAATTTGGTTTCTCCCTGTGTGAAGTTTCTGTAATCAACCATACACACAAGGGTGCTTAGGAGTGTGTGCGCAGCTGCAATCGTGCAAGCACGTGTGAGTGTGCTTGTTAATGGTGTGTGTAGGCAGGGGGTGTGTTTGTGAATATGTGTGTGAGTGTGTGTGTGTGTGATAGATGTGGCCTCCAGCTTACCTCCCACGCGGACGGGATATTAGTCTTGATGAAACACATCCCCACAGCAGCTCTGCACTGGACTTTATCCAATATGAATGACTCGGCCATCATCCTCTCTCCTTCTTTAGCTCTGTCTGTTTAATTTGCCTTTCACTCTTTGTCTTTATCTCATCCTATCCTCTATCGTCTCTCTCTTCTCCAGAGATAATTCTCTGTTCTCCTGACAACTCTGTCTCCATTTCTCTCCATTTTCATTTTTGACTATCATTTTCTTTATCTCTTTCGCTCCATTGTGTTTCTTTTTTTCAGAAGAAGATTGTTTATCATCTCATTTACCAATAGAAGTTCTACTTGTGAGCTACTTGTTTGTGTGAAGCCAGCTATTACACTTTGTGTCTGGTCTTACCATGCAGTTGTGATTTGTATGTTTGCAGGAAACTTAGGGTCGGAAGTCTAGATGGAAATTTTAATTATCCAGGACTGTGACCTGGCTACAGAGCAGTCGTTTAAACCATTAATTTATCAATTTTGTTATAAAGTAAAGCTCGACAGTGAATCATACGGTTGTGGACTGTTACAATTACAATGCAAATTTTGTGAGTGTTTTTTGGGGCAAGAAACTATATTCTCTCTTTCTGTTTTTATAAATACAAAGAAGTTGGGGAAAAAGGACGCAAGACATGCCACATATTATGTGTAAAAGTGTTCTCTTCTGGTCTCCTCCCCTCCTCTCCTCACCTCTCCTCCAGGTTTTGTCTCTGGGTGCAGACGTGCTCCCAGAGTACAAGCTCCAGACCCCTCGCATCCAGAAGTGGACCATCCTCCACTACAGCCCCTTCAAGGCTGTGTGGGACTGGCTCATCCTGCTGCTGGTCATCTACACCGCCATCTTCACGCCCTACTCCGCCGCCTTCCTCCTCAGCGACCAGGAGGAGGCGGCCATGCAGAGCTGTGGCTACTCCTGCTCCCCGCTCAACGTGGTCGACCTGATCGTGGACATCATGTTCATTGTGGACATCGTCATCAACTTCAGGACGACCTACGTGAACTCCAACGACGAGGTGGTGAGCCAGTCGTCACGCATCGCTGTCCACTACTTCAAGGGCTGGTTCCTCATAGACATGGTGGCTGCCATCCCCTTTGACCTGCTCATCTATCGTTCCGGAGAAGAGGTGGGAGGAGGAGAGGAGGAGGAACGGAGGGGGGAGGGGGGGGGATAAGCCAGTGATAGAGCAACAGCTTAACTCGATGCATTTTCCCATTAACAACTGTTCCTGACGACTGTCCCCTGTCCCCTCCAGACCACCACTCTCATTGGCCTGCTGAAGACCGCTCGACTGCTCCGGTTGGTCCGCGTGGCCAGGAAGCTCGACCGTTACTCGGAGTACGGCGCTGCCGTCCTCTTCCTGCTCATGTGCACCTTTGCTCTCATCGCTCATTGGCTGGCCTGCATTTGGTACGCCATCGGCAACGTGGAGCGGTCGGGCGCGGCCCGGATCGGGTGGCTGGATTCGCTAGGAGATCAGCTGGGCAGGCCATACAACGAGTCCATCCCAGGCTCTGGACCGACCATCAGGGACAAGTACGTCACGGCCCTCTACTTCACCTTCAGCAGTCTGACCAGCGTGGGCTTCGGAAACATCTCCCCCAACACCAACTCGGAGAAGATCTTCTCCATCTGCGTCATGCTCATCGGCTGTAAGTCGCACACACACGGCGTTCCCGCGATTCTGCGCTCGCACGTACACACACGCGTCGACGCCACGGGCCGTTTCTAAGCTCCTTCTCCTTCCCCCCCCAGCCCTCATGTACGCCAGCATCTTTGGCAACGTGTCGGCCATCATCCAGCGCCTGTACTCGGGCACGGCGCGCTACCACACCCAGATGCTGCGGGTGCGAGAGTTCATCCGCTTCCACCAGATCCCCAACCCCCTCAGGCAGCGCCTGGAGGAGTACTTCCAGCACGCATGGTCCTACACCAACGGCATCGACATGAACGCAGTGAGTGTGGGGGGATGTGGGTTGGAGACTTGGCTTTTCTGATGAGACAGTCCCTACTGAGGCTGGTCTGGGTAGTGAGAACGTGTTTGATCACCGCTGGTCAATACTGGTTGGTGTGAAACACCCACCTGATACACACAAACATACACACACCCACTCAAAGTTGACTCTCCTCCGTCCCTCTCCCCAGGTTCTGAAGGGCTTCCCGGAGTGTCTGCAGGCTGACATCTGCCTCCACCTCAACAGGACTCTGCTGCAAAACTGCAAGGCCTTCAAGGGCTCCACCAAGGGCTGCCTGAGAGCCCTCGCCATGCGCTTCAAGACCACCCACGCTCCGCCCGGAGACACGCTGGTCCACGCCGGCGACGTCATCTCAGCCCTCTACTTCATCTCCCGAGGCTCCATCGAGATCCTCAGAGGAGACGTGGTGGTCGCCATCTTGGGTAGGGCTGAACACACGTCATGACCTATCAACCTATCAAACCTATCAAAATAAAAGCCTTGGATGATGAAAGAAGCATGCACATTCACACGAGTCACATACTGTATTAGTAAGAGGAAACACGGATGACATGTTGCACGGGTATTTGAGACACATGTTTATGTTGCTGTGTATAACTACTTTTACATCTCGGAGAAACCACTCATCTTATGGTGTGGTTGCTTTGCATTTGGTTTTTATGAATTTTTCACAATTTCTAACATCATGTTTCTTCTATTCAGAACCCTTGTCACGTGGTTGTTAATGTGATCCCACTGGTAAAGCAGCACAACAGCCCTCTCTAGTGGACATTTTGTGTCACGACATTTGGCATTTTAAAAGAAGAGCATCTTCTGCGGATCTGCCGACCACACTTATCAGTCTCCTGTCTCACCTCTCCTGTCCTTAACTCTCACTCTCCAGATGTTTCACTATTTTAGCCTGAATATGATTGGATCCCCTTTGTTATTCAACGTTTATTTCACCAGGTAACATTGACAAAGAAGTCGCCACCCTAACACCTCACCTGTATTGCCCCCCTGCAGGTAAGAATGACGTATTTGGAGAGCCCATTAACCTGTATGGCCGTCCTGGGAAGTCGAGCTCAGATGTGAGGGCCTTGACCTACTGTGACCTCCACACCATCCAACGTGAGGACATGCTGGAGGTGCTGGACATGTACCCCGAGTTCTCAGACTACTTCTGGGGACACCTGGAGATCACCTTCAACCTGCGAGACGTGAGTGGAGGAGGATCTTCTGGGTGTTCTCTGACAGACATGCACACATGCAGCCAGGTGGACATGAATGTATATCCACACAAACACACACAAGCACACACATCTGCAGTCAGCCTGTATAGGGTATTACCTCCTCTACTTTTTGCCCTTGTTTAGAACAACGTGTTTGCCGACTCCATGGGCAGCGAGGACTCAGACCGGGGGGGCTTAACTGGATGCCTCCACAGACACAAACTCTCCCTCCAACGGAAGTCTGAAGGAGGTATGACATTTGATATCTATTCGTGAAGTGAAATCATTATTTTATTTATTCCATTCGTGAATTCTACGAGTAAGACACTTTTACAAGCATACGAATGAAGATTTTGTGTTTCAACAATGCTATATGCTTCATGGAATGCATCATGGAATGCTATAAGTGACTCATTTGCTGTGGGCTGAACTAGTTGACCTGGAGCCAGGTGAGAGCAATCCATCCCAGAGAGCAGACCACAAAGCCGGGGGGAAAATCAGCAAAAACCAAGGCAACATGCACAACATAGAGTCTGAGGAGCGAAGGACCTCCACAGACAGTCTCTCCCACTCCAGTGGGGATGAAGAGGAGGGCTCAGTGTTCACTGATCCCACCCAGCCCTCCTCGCTGGCAGGTCTCCCTCACAGCCACTCCACCATGCTTCACCTCAGCAGCCACGTGGAGGCAGACCAGGCCACCACCTGTAACTCCCTCTCAGGTACGGGCGTCAACACAGTGAGACACCTGGAGGGCCGCGGGTCACATGATCGGATGATATTTACACTGACAACTGCACATAACAGCTCTGTTTCTGTCTCTCCCACCCTCTGTCTCTCTGTCTCTCTGTCTCTCCCACCCTCTGTCTCTCTGTCTCTCCCACCCTCTGTCTCTCTGTCTCTCTGTCTCTCTGTCTCTCTGTCTCTTTGTCTCCCCCTCCCTTGTCCCTTCTAGGAGCTTTCTCAGGGGTCTCCAACATCTTCAGCTTCTGGGGGGAAAACCGGGAGCGACAGCAGTATCAGCAAGTCCCCAGCCACAGCAGCTTGCCCTCACCCTCTCCTCACCCTCCTCACCCCCCACCCCCACCCCTGCCCACCATCAGCCGTCGCCAGCGCACTGAGCTGGAGAACAGGCTGGACCTGCTACAGAGACAGCTGCACAGGTGGAATGACGTTTGGTTAACATCCAGTTGATGTTTGGTTAATATTAATTTGCAATGAATGTTTAGCCTCATTCTTTGGTGAGGTATGACTAGGATCAGTCACTGGCCTGCTGTTGACAGAACATTCTTGGTTGACTATTAACTACAGTCCTGCATTTAGAGTCGGAAATCTCCACTGATACTGAATGTGTGAGGGACCTATAGTTCATTCTTGACTGTTTTTTATTATCATGTCAAAGGTTTTAGTATAAAATAATTCAATAATGAATTATGTTTCAAGTTCCAGGAAAAGTCACCCTAACTCTAAGATCCTAGTTACAATAGGTCTGATACTGGCAGTGTGAGGGGCAGGACATCAGTATGGAAGGATTGGAGTTCTACCAATGACCACATTCTGACTCGGCCAGTGTCTGTCTTTGCTTACTTCTTTAGGCTGGAATCCCGGATGTCCACAGACATGGGGGCCATCATGCAGCTTCTGCAGAGACAGATGATCCAGGTGCCCCCGTCCTACAGCACTGTGACCTTACCCCCCCACCAGTCCCCCCCTGCCTCTGTCCCCCACTCTCCCACTCAGGCATCTCCTGCCGTCCTCACTCCCAGCCACAGTACTGAGGCCTCACTCCTTCCAGAGCCCCCCTCTGCCCCTCTGAACCTGTCCCCCATGCTCACCCCCACCCAGTACTCCCCCATCCCCAAATCCGGCCCCTGGTCGACGGAGAAGCAGGCACAGCCTGTCCCCCTTCCGGAAGCAGACGCCCTCGTCTCTCTCACACAGGTAATCCACGCACATTATAAGACAGGTAGTCATAGATGGCTTTAGCTCGCCATACAAACACTGTGTGGTGATTTGTCTGGCGAAAAGATGGATTTGAACCCTGTCTGACACAAAACCACAGTGTATAGGACAAACTCACGAAGTGGTACACTTTAGTTTGGAGACTTTAGTCTTTAGTATGGGGGATTAATTTAGCCTTGTCAATCTTGGTTCAAACCCAGAACCAAAGCTCAGTGACTGACATAGTCGTAGACTCTGTGGCAAACCAAACAAAGGACCTATTAAAAAAAACAGTCATGTGTATGTCTACAAATAACCATATCTGTACTGTACATTGACATGTCATTATATGAGAACTGACTGTAGAGAATATACTGATATTTAGGTCAGAGTGCCAGTCAGACAGCAGAATCCGCCCTCATACCCAGTTTTAGCTTTAGCTCTTTGTAAAACCATGGTTTAAGAAGAGACAAGGTTTGCATTAGTGCTTTTTGACAATCCGCTAAGCTGTATCCCTGCTGGGGTTTGGAGGGTGGGGGGTCCGGGGAACTGGGTCATCAACTGGTTAGGGAGTTAACTCTGGACTGTATCCATAGAAACCAGCATCTGGGCAGTGGGTATCCATAGAAACAACTACGTTCTGATGGAGTTACGCTAAACTGCTCATGCTCTGAACAAAGCTCCTTGTCCCTGTGTGAGAACCTGTTAACCCCCCCCCCCCCCCCTTTTGATTCCACGTACAATCATGTTATCAAACAACGTTCCCAACTTAAGATATTTAATTTAAAAAAAAGTTTCTACAGTACTACAGTATAGAAACCTGGATAACATGTTTGCCTGGTTGATCCCAGTCTGGTAGAAATGTTTAGATGTGTTCTTCTGCTAGCAGCCTGAGAGGCAGCTTGGTAATGATACTGGTGTCCTGTTCCCCAGGCCCAGGTCAAGCCAGAGCAGTCCAGGTCCTCTGAGTCTCTACACAACGCAGTTGAGCTACACCTCTTCCAGCCAACCCCTGCCCTGGACAGCCCAACTCAGACCCCCCCCCGTACCACTCACGGCCAATCAGAACAGAATCCCCTGTGTTCGGCCAACAAAATACAAGATGGATCCTTCTCTTTGACCAATGATGGGAACTCATTAGAGATGCTCCTCTGGGCAGGGTTGGGACTCGTCCAATCAGAGCCCTCGGAGAGCCAGCGGCGTCTCTCTCTGCCAGGGGACCCTGTTACCTGGGAGACCCCTGCAGCCACCCCACGGTTCAGATCTGACCCTGGGAGTTAACTGGTCAACCTTCTGGACATTTATCAGTCTGACTTCTCACCAGTTCTGGTGGGAACAGAAGCACAGACAATGATGACCAATAACCTTTTCACAAGACATCCCTTAAGGGGTAGTCGGTATCAGTATATGTACAACTTTGTGTATGTACTATGTGTATGTAATGGACAACCATATGCAGTATTGTCATGGAAAACATGTTGTTGTTGTTTACTTGTAACTCCTGTCATTGTGTCACTGTTGTTGTTGGGTCAACTGGAATGTTAGCCGGTCTAACATGGCATGCATTGTACTATCACTGTTACTGTATTACAGAGAGAAAACCTCTAGTACTTCAGAGTAGCACTGAGTCCTCTCATCCACTATAGTAATAATATTCAAACTGAATAAGAAGATCAAATGTAATCATTACAGATTTAAATGACCTATCATACTGATAAACTGTACCAAACAATGTGCACTGTCTTTAAGGTTGACGTGGTAAACACACACTTTTCTCTTCCTCTTCTCCTTTGGCCTTTTCAACTTTAATGTTGAATGAGACAAAAGGCGGGAGAGTCGCAGAATGATGACATAATCTTGCAGACCAGAAGAGGATCAGACAGATGATATAATCTCTCTGAGGAGGATCACAACCTCACAGCAATATCCTTCATACAAGACTCATTTTCTCTCCTCCCATTTCTGCCTTCTCTCTCACACACATACATTGTTTCACTTCGCTGAAGATTGTTTTTTTGGATAAGCACATCAAGGTGGCATGCCACTGTAGAGATGACTATAAAGTCTTATAGATGTATTGGATATATTGTATTCCAACTCTGAGAGAATGAGAATAACAAAGTTTACAAATAGTAGGGAATAACCTATACTGTATGTATGAGCACCGTTTGTTGAATAAGATACTGTCCATCTCCATTGTGAAATTGTATTTATGTGCTGTATATGTCAAATGACATGAAACATTTCATGATTTGTTGTCTGCCAGAGTAGTACCAACCCTTCCGTTTGTGTAACATGCATTTATGTTGGTTTCCCAGCATATATTACAGTAAATAAAATGTAAAGACTGCCATGGGGAGTGTTACCTATAATGTAGATAATTTTGTTATAGATTTTTAACATATGCTGGTATCATGTTGCATAGAGATGTGTATAAATACAGAATAGATAAGACTTGTTTATCTACATTCGATAATGTACAGTGGATGAATATAGGTAAGGATAATGTCTACATGAGTTCTTTCATAATGTGACTTTGATCCATGTTGTGAAAAGTACTCTAGGTCCTAGGAGATGCATGAAGATACATACATGAATGTTGAATGCTCCTTAGTTCACTGGCGAGGAAAGAACTGAGCAGTGGCATCAGAGCTATTACAATAAAATGGACTATAAACGTCTGAGCCATGTGTAGTAGATGTACAGTAGGATGGATGGACTAAGTTTCAGCGCTCTGCGGACACGGACAGAGAAGGGACCAGCAGCACTCAGTTTTGCACTGCATGGACCCACTCTGAGTTTGGTTTGTCAAGGATTAAACACTCACCAAATCAAATGAGACCCATAATCTGTTCTAATCCTATAGAAAGCTCTACATAGAGCGTCTACAGAATCTGCTTGGTTGGCAGTCAGATGGGAGAACTCTGCCCGTTCGTGATTTTTGACGTTTTAAAAGCTCATTAACTGTTTGTTTATTGTGTTCAATTAGTATCGTCTGGGTCAAGGACACCCGTCTGAAGTTCAGTTGTTCTGAATGTTCAGTTGTTGTTAATGGCATCACCTGCATATGGTGGGGCACAGGGGCGTTGCTAGACATGAAGCTCCACTTAGGCACAGGCCCCTCATTACAGCTCCGCATCACTTTTTTTTTTCTTCCAAGCTTCCTGCATACAAGAAGTGTGCAACACAAGCCACGATACACACTTCCCTTGCTTAATCCACCATATAATTCAGAGGGGTACCCCCTCCTGAGTCCACCACTGCCCTAATACTTTTATGGCGTTGTCACAAAAAAAATGGTGTTATCTGGAGGTGCCTGAGTGAAGACTTAATAAGAGAAAAGCACATTCTCACTGAGCGCGTTACCCCCCGGCCGCTGCTACAACTGTGGGTATTCACATGGCCTGCATTGTCAAGAAACAGACCGCAGTGGACACAGCCTAAAGTACAAAAAGCAAAAGGTCTGTCCCTTTTTGGCATCTGATACTACAGTTCAACGGTCCCGAGTCAGTCATTCTAACACATATCTGTCCTTCTCCAGATGTACACAGACACAAACACTTTCAATCCCGAGTGTAGAATGGAATCTGTGAGGCGCTCGCTACGTGTTGGCTGTGCATAGTGCAATACAGTCTCTGCGTCAAAATCACAGATCCGAGCGTGGTGAAGGGGCGGGGTATCCGTCTGCGGTCGGCGAAGCGCACTGTACGAGAAGGTGGAGCACAGTCGAGCAGAGACATCAGCGACAACCTACTGTACAAACTGATCTAAAAAGAGACAGAAAAAGGTGAGTGCATTATCAAATGTGACTTTTTGGGCTTCTCCGAAGCATTAGGCGAAACCATTCTAAAGGGTGCAAATGCCCATTGTGTTTTCTATGTTGGTTATCTCTTTATCCCTGAAATGTAGCCGTTACATTTTTTATGAAATGATTCAAACGTTGAATGAAGCAACGAGAATAACACTATGCATAGAAAACGGATATAGTCCCACGCAGCGATAACGTTATTGTTGTCACATTCTGTGTAGACACTGATGTTTACATATCCACAGTGGGCGTGTAGGGGACCTCTAGAGATCCCACTACGACCAATGCAGTGAATTCTCTTTGTTATGGTGCCGCATTTTGAGCTGGATTGGGGATGCCGTCGGAGGAACCGGCGGCCAGGTGGACGCAGCAGAACTGATAGGCCGGGTCAAACAAATGTGGCATAGATCAGCGTGTCATAAAAACGGTGAATTTTACCGCCTCCATGTTTGTGAGATTGTTACGAGATTTGGCGTCTGGCCCATGCTTAATTTGAACACAGTTCATGCCTACAAAGACGGTGGCTGATGTGCAGTGATGTGGCCTCCCTCTCATTGCCGTTCAATGGATTAGGACACATTGTTCTTCTCTATCAATGAGAACCCCTCTCTCCCTCTCTCTGCCGACTGCGGTTTTATTATGTATTGTGTTGTACGGGCACGGAACAGCAGTATGAACTCTGGCCTGAGAACTGTCCGCTTTTATCCGTCAGCTGCTCCTTTCTCTCTCTAGCCATACTTGTTTGGTTGGGAATATAGCCCCCGCGAGATTACTGTCACACAAAGATGAATAATGAAACAGACAACCAGGCAGGCAGACAGACAGACAGACAGACAGACAGACACCATTAGAAATGAAATAATGCATTGCATATCATACATGACATGATGTCTCAGTGTCCTATAGACAGGCTCGTGGGATTATGTGCAATCCTACCCAGATTACAGCCATGCACCCAGAGGTGCTGGGAGAGCACAGCAGCCTGGGTTGCCATCATGACTCCCTCAATCTCTCCGACAACCACAGGCCAATCTCTGGGACACCCAACGCACATCTCAGTAACGATCCAATCAGACGCTTCAGGTACATGGTGACAAAGTGCTTCTTGACGTTTGCTTACCCTCTCTTGGGTTAGAGACAGAGGAACCTATTGTCCGGTTCTGGATCCAGGGGGGATTGAACCCGGTTCTCACCTATCAACAGATACTCCTAGATCTGAGGGAAGCTCATGGGCCTGCAAGTCATGCAGTAAGTACGGTCGGGCTAACTCTTTACAAGACCGTGCTTCCTATTCCATACCCCCCTCTACTACATCTTGAACTACCATACTGAGACTGGAATCCAGAGATCCATCCGTTTTCTTTGCTGCCAGTTTGGATGGCCAGGATACTGCTGAGGCTCAGTGAAGCAGCACTGGAGGAGACCTACACTGCTACCATCTATATTACATGACCTGTCACAGAGCAGTGCTTATGGCTCAAGGCTGACATTTACGCGGTCTATTTTCAGTCGGTTTCATTTTCATTCATAGTGAATCTGTTAAAGGTAAGAGTCTCAGGGCTGTTCCATTGTCTCGTCCCAGCCTCAGGGCAGCACTGTTCAGCCTCTCGGTAAACAGACTATTTCAATAAAGGTGAGAAAGGTAAGATAGAAATGTGAAGTGACACCGTAGGATCAGAGAGGGGCAATGAAGGCTGGACAGTGGTGTGGTGTGTTTGCGTGTGTGGCGGTGGCGTCAGGGCAGAGAGCGCTGGTGTGTTTTGATGGCTAGCCCTCCCTGTCAGAAACCATCTTCGTCTCCTCTAGAAGCAATGTTGGCGGTCTCGTCTGAGCCGTCCTCATCCCTCTCCTTCCTCGTCTCTGATCCTGAATCCTCACACCATGCCTCATCTTCCTCACCTCTCACCCTCTGTCCTCTCAACTGCCCTTATCGCTCTTCATCTTCCTCTTCCATAACTCCCTCCCCACTCTCTCTGTGACTGATAGCTAGACTTTGTTTGGAAATGTCTTAAGCGTTGTGCAAAGAAGTGTCATCGTATGTGAAATGGTAGGTTGAAGCCATGTAAATGAGCAGAGAAATGGTTTAGTCAGGGGAATCACAGTGGATGTCGGTTGGCTTTTCCACCCCCTCCAGGTCACAGACAGAACCTGGTTTCATGGCCGCCCCTGGAATTTACCAATGGCTACAATTTACATAGCAACACAAATTACAGAATTCTTGGGGAAGAACCAACAGAGCAAACAGTTGACATATTCACTTTCTTCATTCTCTCTTTTTCTTTCTCTTTCTCTTTCTCTCTTTATCTCTTTCTCTTTATCTCTGTCTCTCACTCTATCTCTGTCTCTCTCTTTTCTCTCTCTCTCTCACACACACACACACACACATTCAGGGACACTCCACGGGCCAGTTGATTTAGCTGAGTGTCCACACATCGGAGGTAAATACAGCGTCCATCACTCCTACTCTGACGGAGTGCTCTGACTAGGTACAACTGGGCCTGTCTTTGTGTCTCCGTGTGTGAGCTTGTGTTTGCGTCTTCACATAATGTGTGTGCGAGCCAGCTTGCGCGAGTACGTGTTCTTGCGTGTGTTCTTGCAGCTTGTGTGTGTGCTTTTGCACGTGTGTCTGTGTGTGTGAGCCTGCCTCTGAACCTGCCTCTCACTGTTGTGAGGCGGCCTCCTGAGAGGAGCAGAGGAGGCGACACAGCGTTCTGTCAGCAGTAACCAGAGCTGGTGCCTATCATGCAGGAGACACAGAGAAACGCAGTGTCATCATGGCTCCTGTTATGCCTACCGGCCACCATGTCTAAAACACATTGGAATATTAACACGTAACACACCCCACTCAGACCAAGCCACAGTCAGTGTTGTTTGGGGTTTCTTGTTTATTTATAATCGAGTCACAGAGTAAAATATAGTTATCTTTGAACATTTTAGTTCCCAGTCTTTCTCCCCACAAAATGAAGACGGCACTTTGGAGCACATTTTCCTGGCTAATCAGAACTGGCAACGCTGTGTCATGTAATGCATTATAGGCTCATCCCAGGCCCACCCTCACACCTCGTGTTAGACCTCAGACCGATTGTCTGGAGGACTTACTAAGACCATTGGCAGCCCACAGTTTATGTCGGTGTATAAACCTGCCTGCCAAGAGTCAAGAAGTCTGCCCACACATTTAAAGAAACAGTGCCTCGATTAAGAAGATGAACTGTTATCGAATCAAAAATGAGACTTGAAGAGTGAAGCTGTCATCCCTCATCTACAGAGCTAGACTAAAACACCACTGGACTCTCTCCCTCAACTCAGCTCTCTGCTCCTTTCATTAGCTCACACACACACACACACGCACACACCCCCCCTCACCCCCCCCTCCAACCCCCCCCCCCCCTCACACACACACACACACACACTCTAAACACTGCATATGAACTCTGAGCCTGAGGAATTAAACCGTCTGCGGAAATAGACCAGATGATAGTTTCTGATGAGCAAATATATCATATGACTGCTGTGGATTTGATATAGAATTCAGAGAGAAAGAGGTGAAGTATTGTTCTGTTCTGTGCCATGTTCTGTCTGTGTTGCAGTACATTGCGTCATGTTGCTTACTGTTACATTGTGTTATGTTGTGGCATGGTTCGTTGTTGAAGCCTACATATTGTGCTTCTAGACTAGACTCTAGGACAGCTGCACCATTGGCACTTACGTTTGGAGGGTTACTGGGTGCTCAAATCAATGTTTGTGTTGTACATGGATTAACATACAGGTTGGTTGGTGAAAGAGTCTTAGTGACTAAGACAGAAAATGACTTAAAATCTGTCTTTAATGTGGGCTCAATCAATGTATTCAACAGTCTACGATGAAACATACCAGCTACTACAGCAATAGAAAGAAGTGTAGCATTTATGGAGGTTCAAAGATCAGCTGTGATATAATATTATTGCTGTATATGACTCATTAATACCTCCTGCTCAAATGAACTGTTCAGGGGACGAAGGTCTGCAGGTAAACTGAGAACTAGCAACAGAGTGGCCTTGAGTCAGTGAAAGCAACGCTTTGGCTTTAAGAAAGAGAAAGATGATCAGATAGAGGGATTATTTTATTCAATAACCATCACATGCAGCATTTTGAATGCTGAACAGGCAGTTGGGAACATACGGTGAACAAATACAGTGGGAAGTTAGTGACAGTGTCGAGTAAGACATGACCCAGCTCAACCTCTCACCATCCATCCTTGTACGGGTTGCAGAGGTCAAAGGTACATTTCAAAAGAGAGGTTCGAGTTAAATCAGCTTATTAGTAGAGTGGTTTTAAGGTGGCTTGTAGAAACCAGCACAGGTAGGTCAAGAGACGTGGCCCATCTGTCCCACTCCCCCCTCCCTTCTGGGGCTGTTTTGGTTTTACAGTAAATCTGGGGATTCCCAGCCAGTTCCTGCTGAGCCATACTTATTGCGTGTGCATGTGCGCACGTACAGTATATATAAGAGGACAGTATACGCTGTGTGCACGTGGGTGTCTGCATGTAGCAGCAGGAGGTCTGTGGTATTGGGATGATTGGGTGACAGACGGTGGGTTGATGATTTCAAAAGTGGAGTACAGAAAGAGAGGACGCTGGGAAGTTGGAGTCCGGCGTTAATCCCCCATCATGCACCAGCTGGAGCACTCCAGCCCTCCATCGCAACATCAGCAGAATGATCCTCCTGTCGTTCTGTTCCCTCTCCGCGCACGTGTGGCGAACTTAAAGACCCCCAGGTCTGAGGACAACACCTTAGGAGAGAGAGAGTGGGGTGAGAGAGCGATGGATTGCTGGGTGCTGATTGAGAAGGCTGGTGGAAGGCTGGTAGCAGATCTCTAACAGGGCCATCTGAAGAATGTGATGAAATATCTGCTCCACTGGTCTGAGGAACTCCTGTTTGCGTGTTTAAATCGCTTTTTCCATTTTCAGAAGCTACATTTCTGGGCTGCTTTGAGCCATTTTACTCACACATGCATACACGCAGACATACACCCCCCCCCCCCCCCCCCTGCTGTTTCCAAGCCTGGATGCGTGTTATTTTGCCAGTTTTAGATGAGAGATTTGTGATGAGTTTTGTATGTGTCACGCAGTCTCTTTTGAGACCAGCCAGTGTCTGCATCAATGTGGTGCTAGTGTGTGTACTGTATGTAGGTGTGTTTGTGTGTGTGTCTAGAGTCTACTGTACTTGGTGTGGCTGCTCCCCACACAAGGGCTCCACACTCTCTAAACTCTCTAAACATCTCAATGGGAGCATGGAAATGTTGTTTGGTGTGTACATGTGTGTGTGTGCATCTGCGTGCGTGTCTGTGTGTGTGTATGGACAATGTTCACTTGTTTATATGGAGGAGGAGTTAGGGTTTATTGGAGGAGAGGACAGGATAGAGAATCACATATCTGTGTGTGTGTGTGTGTGTGTGTGTGTGTGCGTTCATGTGTATGTTGGCTGGGGAAGTCTCTGATAGAGCATTTGTTTGGACCAGCTGAATGTATGTGTGTGTATTGTGGCTGTGTTTCTCCCAAAGATAAACTCATTATGAAGACTGAATGGTGCATAGTGAACAGGGAATGTATTCCTTTATTGATGCTTGGATGCACGTTTGCAGACAAGAATGAATTGCTGCAGGCTAACAAAACAAGGGTTCCCTCAGCCAAGAAGTGAATTGGTTTTATCATACATTAAAATGATCCCTCTCTGTATTTCATCAAATTAATATCTCTGTCTAGACTTCCCAAAGCCTACTTGTGTACAAACACCTCATACATCAATCAACCTCATTGTCTGTCTACTGGCCAGAGCAGGTCCCTGTAAATATTTGAGGCTCCTCTTCTTCCCCCATCTGGGACACAGTGATTGGCTAAATTAGGGTAATGGTTTAGGTAATACGACCTATGGAGTCCCAGGTGTTTAGATTTGTGTGTGTGTGTGTGTTTGTTCTGACCTCTAGTCGTGACCTCTCTTACACCTCTACCTGCTGAGCTCAGCACGTATCCTGCTTCGGTCTGTAAAGCTGCTAGAACTCATACCAAACCTTGGGAGTTGGGGAGATTGTGTTGAGGTATTCTAGAGAAGTAACAGTTCCTCTCATTCCTAGTCGAGGATGAAAGGCCAATACAAGCACTAAAATGTAACACAGTTGTTCTGAGCTCTAAATATTCACTAGAATTCACAGAGTAGAACACTGGGAGCTGTTTACTTTCCCATGCCCAGTGTCGTGGGCACTTCTGTACTGAGCAGGTGAGGACAGGACAGTTGGCTCTTAGTCAGCTGCTACATGCACTGCAGCAACCTTTCATAACATGCCGCATGCAGGCAGACAGAGGAGGCCGAGGAGGCAGAGGAAGGATGGGTGCCAGGGGAGGCAGGGGGCCTGGGGAGGGATGAGTGCTAGGGGAGGCAGGGGAGGGAAAAGGACACAGAGGATTTAGAGTAGGTAGGGGAGGCAGGTGAGGCAGAGTTAGCAGAGAAGATGGAGGAGGCAGAGGAGGCAGGGGAGGCAGAGGAGGCAGGGGAGGCAGAGGAGGCAGGGGAGGCAGAGGAGGCAGGGGACGCAGAGGAGGCAGGTGAGGCAGAGGAGGCAGGGGAGACAGAGGAGGCAGGGGAGGCAGAGGAGGCAGGGGAGGCAGGTGAGGCAGAGGAGGCAGGGGAGGCAGAGGAGGCAGGGGAGGCAGAGGAGGCAGGGGAGGCAGGGGAGCAGGCATGCAGGAAGAACAGGCAGAAATGCAGAAAGGCCAGCAGAGGAAGTGAGCAGGCAGACAGCGTCAGGCTGACAAGCAGGCATAGATCAAGCAGGACTGGACGGTGCAAGCCAGTGTCTGTCCCAGAGATAAAGACATTATGTCAGAGGACAGCTTGTGCTTTACTGACCACTTCGCTCCGTCTTCCTGGAATCCCCGATTTTGTCCAGCATCGTTGGTAGGAGGGGGGTTGATCCATTCAAAACCCCATCCTTCACCACTCCCTACCCACACCATGTAACCCACCTCCGGGGATAAATGACCCTATCATCTCATACTTTCCTGGCAAACACACATCTAGTGTACTAAGTTAGTGCATTACACTATCGGTACATATGTTGTCATCCATTAGTGTAGAGATTAAGAGATCAGGGATTTTAGTGCCGCAATACAACATGATAGTCTATGGAGTTCATGGATTCAGGAGCCATATATTTTTGAAAATGGGGACGATATTGTATCATGGATAGCTAGAATATGTATACGGTCATAGAGTAGAGTAGGCAAGATATTTGTTAGGGGGTTGATTCATGTGGTTGAGCCCTGAGACAGAAGTGGTGCTCCGCATGCCTCACAGCGGCAGACTCCAGATCAGACAGCTGAACCCAGGTGGAACGAGCTGAGGGAGGCAGAGGAAGAGAAAGGCTCTCCTACGCTAAGGGATGGGGCCCGAATACCTGCCATCTCATCGTGAGAGGAGGGCCCGGATCTCTGAGAATGTCATCACGATCGCGGCAAAGGAGGGCGATGGGTACGGCATGAAGAGGGCTTGAGTACAAGCAGGATGTCGATGAACGAAACGGACGTTGTGTTTAACAAGGACGGGGATTGTAGTCATGTGATGGTGATGAAGGTGATGCTGATGTGGCCCCTCCCCCCCCCCGTGCAGGACCATGGACCTGAGCCTGCACGACGCTCTGAGGGACGGGGGGTCCCAGTCGGCTGCTGACGGCTTGCTGAAGAGGGACTTCATGTCCTCCCTGGAGAAGGAGAGCTATGACGACAAGGTGGGCGAGACGGTGGCCAAGTCTGACTATCGCCCCCTGGTGGACGGCAAGGACGGCAAACAGGGTGAGTTGGGGGAGGAGAGGAGAGGAAAGGGGAAGAAGAGAAGGGTACAGTGGGAGGAACATCGAGGGAGGAAGGGGGTTGGGGGAGGGGGGGCGAGTGGGGATTTGAGGTAGGAAGTTGGAGGAGGGGAAGAGGGGTCAAATAAAAAGGGAATTGCTGTGTGAGGCTATGCTGCATCATGCCCTGGGACTTTATGATGTTTAGAGTAGCTACAGTCTTTTGGAGTATACTCTGCAGTCTAGAAACAGTATGTACGTACGGTAATCACATATTTATGTGCCTTTACATAATGCCAAGCTGCAGTATTGCTGGGGGGGGGGAGTGGTGGTAAAGCTTGACTCCAAACCCAGGCACAGATAAACTCATCCCTTAGCTGTGGGGTGGAGACCAGGAGGATAAAACATATGTCAAAATGTACAATTTGTCTGTATAATAAAGGCTAGTATGAAGCGTAATGATCTTTCCTTGAATCAGACACACTTGGAAACTATCCAGCAGGGAAAGGGTTCTGTGTAAGAAAGCTTTTTAAAAGCTTTGCGTTTGCGTGTATTAAGGACGTGCTATGGGCAACACACAAACGGACTTTGTGATTTAAAGATCCACTATACTGTGTCCTACATACAGCAACAGCAAGACTGTTTATCTCTTTGGCCCTGGCCCTAATCCCTCTAAACATCAACAACAGACCTACATCATATAGCTTCATTATTAAAGGATCCAAAGTCCATACAAGTACTGTATAAAATATGGCACTGTTTGAGGTCACTGTTTTTACGTGGGTATGTATGAGTGTATACAGTCCAAGAATGAGTAAGTTAGGTACCAGCCCTGCAGGCTGGGAGGGGCTAAGGTAGAGCCTGAGTCAAAAACAGGAAGAGTGTCCCATGCTGGGTAACATGATGCTGTGTGACTCAGGTCTTTTCTCATGACCTCCCCTGTAACACTCTGACTCAGTAGAAATCTGCTCTGATGAATGTGTGTATGCGTGTGCATGTGTGCTGGGGCTTAGCTCCGTGAGGGTATATTGTGTGTGTGTGTGTGTAAGCTTGTTGCTGTTCTTTTGAGGAGCTGTTTTCTCAACCTTTGTCTTATCCTGGGTGGCAACTTCCCTGACTTTATCTGATCAAACTCTCCCAGTCTCCCAGAATGGCTCTGACTTTCCAGTCTGTTTCGATGTGAGTTTCTGCCAGGAAGGAGCTGTTGTGTTGTACGCCTGACAAGCCCTTCCCTCCGTGGGCGAAAAAAACACGTCACAACTGTTTATACTCACCCTTAATGGTTTATTGTGTTGCCCACACAACACAAGTCAAGCACGGCTGTTTTCACAGCCTCAGTCCTCCACTTAGCTGTGGATGTGCATAGTCATGGACTTCTAGCCTCCAGTAAACTGTACCTAATTAGCAGCGTACATGGTTGACAGAGGAGGAGGAGCAGAAAACTTTCAAACAAACATGTTTTGGCCGAATGCTTGATCCATCATGCCTCCTCACGGTAGACAAGCTGTCATTTGTCCTCCTAGCTAGCAGCACACTTCAGCTAGCGAGAGGTGATACTATTCTCTTGAATTAAACGATCTCTTGATCATTTCATGGTAGACTCCTGCCCTGCAATTCTGTGGAAGATCAGGTTATGCAGAATACGACTATAGTTGTTCTGCAGCAAAGAACTGTAGTATGAAAGCGTTCTGCAGTACTGTAGCATGTGACTGCAGCACAACAACATCAATACCAGCCAGCCAGCCAACTACTGCACTTGTGAGCTCATCAAAAACATAACACACAACAGAAGTGTTGGCAGGTGTCTGTGAGTGGAAGAGTGGATGTGTGTGTTTGTTTGTGTGTGTTTGTGTGTGTGTGTGTGTGTGCTATATTCAGCAGTTATATTGTATATCCTGCTTGGTATGATTGATGCCTGAGCATCTGACCGAGGGAGGGAGAGGGCTGTGGACAGCAGGAGGGAGGGAGAGGGCTGTGGACAGCAGGAGGGAGGGAGAGGGCTGTGGACAGCAGGAGGGAGGGAGAGGGCTGTGGACAGCAGGAGGGAGGGAGAGGGCTGTGGACAGCAGGAGGGAGGGAGAGGGCTGTGGACAGCAGGAGGGAGGGAGAGGGCTGTGGACAGCAGGAGGGAGGGAGAGGGCTGTGGACAGCAGGGTGGAGGGAGAGGGCTGTGGACAGCAGGAGGGAGGGAGAGGGCTGTGGACAGCAGGAGGGAGGGAGAGGGCCGTGGACAGCAGGAGGGAGGGAGAGGGCTGTGGACAGCAGGGTGGAGGGAAAGGGCTGTGGACAGCAGGAGGGAGGGAGAGGGCTGTGGACAGCAGGAGGGAGGGAGAGGGCTGTGGACAGCAGGGTGGAGGGAAAGGGCTCTGGACAGCAGGAGGGAGGGAGAGGGCTGTGGACAGCAGGAGGGAGGGAGAGGGCCGTGGACAGCAGGAGGGAGGGAGAAGGCTGTGGACAGCAGGAGGGAGGGAGAGGGCTGTGGACAGCAGGAGGGAGGGAGAAGGCTGTGGACAGCAGGAGGGAGGGAGAGGGCTGTGGACAGCAGGAGGGAGGGAAAGGGCTGTGGACAGCAGGAGGGAGGGAGAGGGCTGTGGACAGCAGGAGGGAGGGAGAAGGCTGTGGACAGCAGGAGGGAGGGAGAGGGCTGTGGACAGCAGGAGGGAGGGAGAGGGCTGTGGACAGCAGGAGGGAGGGAGAGGGCTGTGGACAGCAGGAGGGAGGGAGAGGGCTGTGGACAGCAGGAGGGAGGGAGAGGGCTGTGGACAGCAGGAGGGAGGGAGAGGGCTGTGGACAGCAGGAGGGAGGGAGAGGGCTGTGGACAGCAGGAGGGAGGAAGAGGGCTGTGGACAGCAGGAGGGAGGGAGAGGGCTGTGGACAGCAAACTAATGCTGTTAGTTAACTGTAAACTAAAACCCAGAGTTAACAGGGTAAACTAATGGTAATACCGTTAATTCATGCAGTGGCGGTCCTAGCACATTTGGCGCCCCGGGGAAGGGGCAAGGTTTACCTCACAATAGCGTCTTTGGGAGTTCTTACTGAAAGAAATGGTTACAATAATAAACAGCACACTGTTACCACAAACACCAATACATGAACACAAGTTACTTTTAGGGCCATCTTAATGGATTCATACCCCTCCTGAAGCCATCAGCTTTTGATTTCTTCTTTTCTTTGTCTTTTCTTCTTGTCTTTCTTCTTTTTCTTTGGGCTCAGACTCTGATGTTTCTGAGCGAAGTGAGCCGGAGCTCAGCTACAGAAACTTGCTGGGATACTGTCGGTGTCTCATGTGGCTCTTCAGCAAGTTGAGTTTTCAGTTTTAGCGCTGTCACATAAAATAGAGATGGCAAGATAATTATATCTGCTGTGAGTCATGAACTGTGAAACCATTAATGTATGCAATTAAGCTGAATTACCTTCTGAGGTATGTATGAACTTATGATGATTCATGCATTAGTTAAAGCATTAATGAACGTTCATTAATGCACCTTTATTGTAAAGTGTTCCCAAAGATAGATAACAAATCATGAAGGGCAGTTCCTCTCAAGCACAATACTGTCACGATACTGTCACGATACTGTCACGATACTGTCACGATACTGTCACGATACTGTCACGATAGTGTGTAGCATGTTCTGTCTGTCGACAACCCTCTATGTTGTCCTCTCCTGTGGGATTAGTTAGACCCTCTACTGTCCCTGTGGGATTCGATGGATATTGTGATCAGCCCAGGTACAAGATGTTATCACAAGATGCTGTCTCATCCATAATCTTCTCTCTGAACTCCAGGCCTTGCCTCCTTGGCCCTTCAAAGTCATTGTGACATTCAACATGAATCATTCACGACCGCCCCACCCACACCCCAGCCATTCTTTCCCTCCTCTCCTCTCCCACCTCCACTCTCTGTATGTCCTCTCTAACTATCTCTTACTCCTGCTCTTCCTACCATCCCTCTGCATCTCCTCCATTATCGCTAAGTGGTTGGCTGATATTTCTGGACCTTGTCAAAGCCATCAGTTGCAAGGCGATACTTTGATTTGACCTGACCTTCCCTGCCCTTGCCGAGAGACATGGAGGCTGTCTCATTAGGATGCCCATGATAAACAGCTGAAGGATATTAACCCCAAACAAGCACACATGGAGATAACATTTTACTGTACTCCACAGTATGAGTCACAAGTTTAAGGTTAATTATTGAGGTATTTTTAGTATTTAATGTGGGAACAGATTGCTACTGTGCCGTACTGAAGTATAAGAAATTAGAGGAGAGCAAGGAAGGGAAAGAAAAAAAGAGGGAGACAGACTGTCTCTGCACTCCTGGCATTGGTGGGGTGGCACCACAGGGGTGATAAACTGAGTGCAGATCAGCTCCACAGGGATAGGTTGATAATGACTTTATAGGAGTTAATTTCCCCCTAAATGACATTACTGGCCCCTCTGTAGCAGAGGTGGTTAGAAACATGATCCCAAAGGCCATGCTCGGAGGCAGAGTCAGTGTTTCCCCAGGCTTAACAGAGGGAGAGACATGGCTTCTGCATGAAGCAGAAGGTTGGCTCTCTGTCCGTCCGTCCGTCTGTCCGTCTGTCTGTCTGTCTGTCCGTCTGTCTGTCTGTCTGTCCGTCTGTCCGTCTGTCCGTCTGTCCGTCTGTCCGTCTGTCTGTCTGTCCGTCTCTCTGACAGACTAAATGATAGTTTTAGTAGTTGATAAACATGATTTACTATAGCCTTACTGTATGTAAAGAAGGAATTAAAAGAAAAAGATGCTTGGTTATATTGAGAATCACAGACTGTAGCAGTGCTCTTCACTTATTCTTACTTCCTGGATACTCTTTCGTCACCGTTAGTTTTCACCAGATTCTTGGTTGGATCCTGAGGCCTCCCCTTTATGCCAAGCAGAAAAGCTGTGGTTGGAAATGATCCAAATCCAAATCACAGTCTAGTTGTCCTATTGAATACATCAGATCAAATCTGTACTGTTTATGTGTGTGTGTGTGTGTGTGTGTGGGGGGGGGGGCAGGGGCTGGGGCAAACTCTCTGATTTTGGCCCATTGCTGTTAAAGCCTGAGGTTTTCATGTCAATCGTCCATGACATGACACCAACCATGGACAGGGTTGCCCGTGGAACCTCAAATGCTCTGGTCTGGTTGTGTAACCATGGTGACACCCCCCCCCCCCCCCCAGGTCTAGTTCTGTCCTCTTCTGTCACTGTCCCCGGAACCACCCCGCCACACACACACGCACGCACACACACTACACACTGAGGATGATTCTAAGGACAGTACCCCAGCTGCCTAAACACATTAAAACCCATTAGACCACTCTAGACGGTAGCCCAGACAAAGCCCCCCTCCCCTCTTCCCAGCTGCTCCTGTAGGATAGGTGTGATGTAACAGGACAGACAGGGAAGCCAAGTGCTTTTTGGATTTTTATCTGCTCATGCCCATGGTTGTGTGCATCTAACTTCCTTCTCTGCTAGCTGTCTCGTCTGGTGACATGCAGCGTCCAATCGAGTCAAATCAAATGACATTGCGCTTTCGTTTTTGTATAGCCCCATCTACACGCAATGTCATAAAGGGCTTTCCTGCTGTCCACCAGAGACGCAGAAACCTTAAGAGAAACAGCCGGAAGGAGGGCTGGTGGGAGGGGTCGGGGTCAGGGATGGGATTGGGGCAGAGAGAGAGAAAGGAGGAACAGTTGTAAGGAGACTGGGGTCCTGATGCGTCCGTGTGTTCTGGCAGGTTCTGGTCTGATGATGTCAGCAGGCCAGACGGGCATGCTGCGCCAGGAGCCCCAGGGAGAGAAACGGCCGTTTCCACCTAGCCAGTCAGCCTTCAGCTCAGACTACATGTCAGGTAAGCTGTCTGCCTGTCTGCTGCCTGCTGCCTGCTGTCTGCTGTCTGCCTGCCTGACGTCTGTCTGTCTGTCTGCTGTCGGTCTGTCTGTCTGTCTGTCTGTCTGCTGCCTGCCTGCCTGCCTGCCTGACGTCTGTCTGTCTGTCTGCTGTCGGTCTGTCTGTCTGTTGGTATGTTGGTCTGTCTGCCTACTGTACTTATCTGTTTATTCATTCGTCTAAAATTATCCACCTCCGCTCTTCCCTTCCTCCTCCCCTCTTCCCTCCCTCCCTCCTCTAGGTCCAGTCTCTATGATGGGCATGTCAGACCAGTGGGGGAACCAAAACAAGATGAAGGACAGCAACATGCCTGAGTCTCTCTTAGGTCTCTGTTCACAATGAATTGCGTTATGGGAACTGTAATCCTTTTCATTTTAAACATACTTTTACCAATACACCAATACAAACGTTGTTGAAAACGATTGACAAATAACAACATGCCGAGTGGATGTTGTTTGTCATTCTTGTGCACTAATGACAATGTATGAGTGCCTGTAAATAGATGGTTATTTCTGTGAGGCACAGTACAGTTTAGACAGGGTGCAAATGTACCATAGCGTTGGTAATCATGGTGGTAAATACATAGTTACATGATGTGACGTGTGTTTCTCTTCAGGTTTCTCCCAGCCAGGGGGGATGATGAACATGAACTTGGGAGGAGGAGGCATGTCTCCCTTCCAGACAGGCCTGTCCTCCAGCATGGCCGACACCCAGAAGACCTCACTTCCGTTCGGGTCTGAGCCCCCCAAACAGACCCCAGCTGCCCCCGCTTTCAAATCAAGCGACCCTTTCCCCTCTGGCCCCACCCACAACCCCTTGGATCAATTCTCAGGTATAGTAAGAGGTGGTCTCAAGCAGAGGAGCATAATCTCTAACTCATAAAAGAGCCTGTATATTTGGAAGTGTTAGTTTGTAGAGGGAAGCCAAATACTAGTCCAGAGGTTAGATTTTCGAAACGTGTTTTGTTTACACTCTAAAAATAGCCTCAAGCTTTGAATGCCAGCTAGTGGGTATTAGTTGGTACTTGCATAACTCAGTTACTATTTTAGAGAAGCGATCAATGGGGCAGAAAGCTTATGCGGCTTTATCATCCTCAACCTGCTTTCATCCTTAACACAAAGGGAGATGGAAACACAACTTTTATTGCCCAGGGGTGTCTACTACTGAAGACCCAACCCTGGTAGAGGCTCAGTCATGCAGCTTGTTTAAACACGTATTAGGTCGAGAAGTTCGGTCATACAAAATAGGGTCAGGTCTCAGAAAGTATACAGTATTTAAAATGTCACAAAGAAACAATTTTTGATCGACCCTTCTCCTTTGCTGAGGTTAGAAACCCTGGTTCACTGAGTAACAAACTGAGTTGTTCGTAAAGTGTGGGGGTATAAAAAGTATATAATCATCAGCTCCTATCACCAAATAAGCAGTTATATTTGACCATAAGGTTCGGCACAGTTATTGTGCAAATCTCAAAAGAACGGAATGGCATAAGACACTTCTCAAACGTCTTCCTCTGCATGGAACACAGAAGATGGCTGCCACAGTCTCCACTGCGGGACTGTTCATGGGAGCGTGATAATAATCGATGACCGAAATTGTAGAAAGTCAATAGAACATCAATCACTGAAGAGGAGGAAGCGCAGGGAGGCCATTTCAATGGAGAATTAAGAGGAGAAAATTCATCAGCATTAACGATTGGTAAAGGAGGAGATTAGAGGAGTGTCAGGGGTATTAGGGAGGAGAGAAGACAGGAAGAGTGGAGGCAATGTGAGGGGAGAGAACGATGTGGGAAATGAAAAGTTAATGTCTTAATGTCTTTTCCTCAGACAGAAATGCATGCAGGGACCTTTGTTGCTATGCCTGCACATTTAATGTCTGTTTGATGGCTTGTTTGTGTTTATTAAAGGTTGGGTGCATGCAGTAGGTTTTCTTTTTTTCCCCTGTATACAAAGATCGCTCGAATGTGTTTGAATGTGCCTTTCTCCATCACATGAACTGCTTGAAATTCATCGTTAATGTGTGTTACACCTGAGCTGTAACAGAGCTCAAACACTGGGGTGTGGTTGATTTAATTTGCTCTGCCCGCTTGGTGGGAAATGTTCATTTTAAACGGTTCCATTGGTTCCCTTCTGCCACAAGCAGGTAAATCAATCACACCTGAAGTGTGTCAGCCATTCAAAGCCATGTCTGGTCTATAGTGAGTATCTGTGTAGTCTGTCTCTCACTCATACTGAACATGAACTCCTCTGCTCATTGGCCCTTGTGAAGAAATGTTAAAAACTGGCCTTTGCCATGAACCCCCAAGCCAGAGAGAATCACACCTGATAGGCTGCCCGACAGACAGCAGTGCAAACTACAAATTGTCATTGGCCAGCATACATATTTACAATCAATACAACCAATGGTAACACATTAATTGTGCATACTAAACGCTCTGGCCTTTTAAATACTGTTGAGGAGCTGATATGCTCAAACTCACATTTCTACCCTAGTCTTTTGTTGTACTATACAGGTACACCACAATTAATTAATAAAATGTCATCTTTTTCAGTCTCTGGATTAAGTTCCATTACAGTAAGCATGACTTGACCGGAATGCATAGAAAAAGTCAACTTGATTTATTTCTAACATCCCCGTAGGGGTTTTAATTGACAAATAACTGGCTTTATAATGACCTGGTCAGTGACTCTCATTCCTCCTCTCTGCACACACTGAAGAGGGCTGCCCCCCATCGCAGTGGGCAGGTGAGTCCAGGCCCCTGGCCCCCCCAGCGCCCCCACTCTCCCCTGGAGACTCCGTGGATGAGAGCTCCCCCTCCTCCACCTCTGAGCCCCTCAGTCCCTCTGGGGAGGCTGTTGAAGAGAAGGGGGGTGGGGGGAAGCAGCAGCAGAAGAGGAAGAAGAAGAAGAGGAGGCCCCGGGACGAGGTCTACAACTTCCTGGACAGACAGGAAGCCCAGGGGGACGGCCAATCAGAGAGCGCTGCCTCTGACAACGCCGCCCTCAGCCCTGCCTCCTCGCCGCAAGAGGAGGAGCCCTGGGAGTGGGAGATCCGAGGGAGGGGGGGCGGTGGCGGGGGGAGGGTGAAGGGCAGGAAGAATAAGAGCAGGATGAAGCTGCCAGAGGAGTGGGGGGCGCCCCAGGAGCCTGCATCTCCTACCCCAGCCTCAGTGGCCCCTGGCTGGGCAACGGCTACTGACACTGGCCCCGTGGCAGCTTTGGCCCTGGAGGACAGCCTTTCTGACCAAGATAACCCCCAGACTGGCCCCTTTAGTCTCGCTGACCGTAAACCCAATGCTGCCCACCAGATAGATTCTTTCCACACCCTCTTGGGAAATTCCGACAGCCTTAGCCCCAGCCCTGGCATGCCCTCTGCCATGTCTAATCCCATCAAGCTTGATCAGGGTCCCACTGAACACACACCCGCCTCCCCACGCCCTTATGAGCCCATGTGTCTGGATGACTTCCCCATGGCCTCTGCTGTATCTAAGGAGGCTCCGCAGCCCCAGGGCCTGGCTGGGACCCTGGCTGACCATGGCCAAGAGACTGGGAAGGAACAGGCTGCCCCAGGCTCACCATGCCTCAGCCCAGTCTCGCAGACCTTTTCTTTCCTGGACTCTGTCCTCCAGACCACCCCTGACACCACCCCTATCTCCCAGGCAATGCCCCTCATGAACCTCTCCACCCCAGCCCCCCTCTCCCAGACCTCTGCACACCCCACCCAGACCTCCCCACCCGTCAACCCCATTTCCCCTACCCCGCAACACTCCTCCTCTGCAAACCTGACGTCATCCTTGTTAAGCTCCACCCCCTTGCCTGACACGCCCCTCCCCGCTACAGCCAGCTTCGGCCTGAACCCTGCGGCCCCGCCCTTTATCCCTTCAGCTCCGCCCTCTCTCCCTGCGGCCACCACCTCTATCCCTGCAGCCCCTCCCTCTCCCTCTCCCCCCGCCCTCACAGAGCACCAGGATCCCAGGGCGCCACAGCTCCCCCCACTGGAAGGTTGGTGACACTGACACTGAAGAGGGGACATGCTAGATAGACAGTATGGGGGTGGATGACTAGTGCATGGCTCTGCGGACTGACTACCCGGTCTGCTGTTTGCCTGGCCGTGTTTCTGTAAATGGCATTGTTAATAATGTTGTCATAACTACACGCCGAGACCTTTGTCTCATTCTGAATGTGTGTGTGTCTTGGCTGGGCCATCTTTCTGCCTGCCTGGCTCTCTGCAGCTCTGTGTTGGCAATCGATGACAATAATAATAACATTCTATGACTATTACGCTCAACCTGATCTGTCTGTCTGCTGCTGTCTGCAGTCTGATTACCTCAGCTCTCTCCTCCTTGTCCTGACTCTTTTAACGATCATTAACGCTGTAATATCAGGCATGTCCCTATACTATTTTGGAGGACTGTGGGATTTCTGACTGATTCTGTTTTGCTCAGTGAGAATGATGCCCAAATCCTAAATTACTCCCAAGCATCTCTCAACCTTTTTCTTGGCATCCCCTAACCCTAAACCCTGTCCCCTAACCCTGGGAAGTTGGTTTGCAGTGTGATTCTCTCTACCTCTCTGTTTGTCTCTGAGGGGACCTCTCTCTTCCTGCTCCACTAAAACAATTCTGTTTTGTTTTTTTCCTCCAATGGGCCTAAAGACTGACCTAGGAGTCACTAACTGTCTCTATGTCACACTACCTCAGACTGGTGTATGCTGATTGCCTTTCAGAACCATTTTGAATGTTCTCAAAATTGTCCTGGAATCCAGGAGGGTAGCAATCAGATGCTAAAGCTCATACACGACTCATATTTTGCTTTGGGACGTTGAAAGTTTCCAATAAGAATTCAGAAGCCTTATGTGTCATTTTTGTTGCTGCTTTAAGTGTGATGAAACAGTGACGTGACGAAAAACTTGTCTCTCTTGTGTTCCCCTCACATGTACTCTCCCTGATGACGTCAACTAAACACTGACTAGGTGAGTCCCATTTGTCAAAACCTTTGAATTCATTTGAATGAAGCTTTCATGATCATGGGGTTGTGTGTTGTTAATGTCAGCTAACTAGGGCGCTCATTCAGTCTTCTTCTCAGTCCAGCATTCTCTCAGTGGTGGAGGTGATGAGTGTTGGAAGGTTTAAATGAGCTGTCCTACTGATGATCTTGGATGACACAACAAGACACTCTACATGGGCTGCTTTAATAACCTATACAGTGTAAATCTATCTGTAGTGCCGTGTTGTTACACAGTGAGGTTCCAGTGGGTTTGTCGTCAGCTTGTGCTCTGCTCAGACCAGTCCGTCAGTGAGCAGTGTGTGTTCAGGAGTTAGATCCACATGACGGTCTGCTTCCAGGGGAGGAGAGGGACATCTGCTGGTGTCTCTGGATTTCCTCAACACCCTCCCTCCATCTGTACATCCATCCATCTGTACATCCATCACTCCCTCCCTCTCCCTCGATCACCATGTTTTTCTGCCCCCTATCGCCTCCAGCCTTTCCCCCTCCCTCCCAGCCTCCTTCAACCTTTCCCCCTCCTCCCTCTCTTTCACCCTCCCTCCCTCTCATCCTTTGGCTACTGCAATATTGATGGCTGGGACTTTTTCGCGGTTACGTAAGCAGGCAAAGTCTGTCTTTTTATAGCTGTCGATTTCTATGTGTGTGCGGTGTATACGTGCATGCACGCGTGTGTGTGTGTGCGTGCGTGTGTGTTAGAGTGTCCGCACGCGGGCTGGTGTGTGCGTGTGGGTAGAGCAGGGTGGTGTTAGTGAATGTGCAGCCGGGGTGGTCACATTGCGCTCTGCTCGCTGGTCCTGCTGCATAGTCATTATTCTGGTAGGGCGAACAGCGACCATCCTGCCACCAGACAAACAAAGGAGCCATCCACAGCAGCCTGTTAGGCTTACAGCCATCCATAGCAGCTCGCCTCGCTGCTAGGCATACGGTACTGACACCATCTATATACAGTGACAGACGCACATATAGACAGGCTCTCTCTCTCTCTCTCTCTCTCTCTCTCTCTCTCTCTCTCTCTCTCTCTCTCTCTCTCTCTCTCTCTCTCTCTTTCTCTCTCTCTGTCTCTGTCTCTGTTTCTGTCTCTCTCTGTTTCTCTGTTTCTCTGTCTGTCTCTCTGTCTCTCTGTCTCTCTGTCTCTCTGTCTCTCTGTCTCTCTGTCTGTCTGTCTGTCTGTCTGTCTCTCTCTCTCTATCTCTCACTCTCTCTCTCTGTATGTCTGTCTCTCTTCAATTAATTGTGTGTTAAGACGACCATATGCAGTACGTGTCCTGGTAAACAGGCGATCTTTACTGTGCATGTATATGCCGTTTAACACATTTTCACATTAAGTATATTCCCTGTGAGACCTGGAGCCACAGCCCTCAGGGGTCCAGGGGTATAGCAGCTTCAGTAAATACTTTATAGTGCTCTTAGTGCATTTCAATGTCAAGGTTAATGCCTCCCCATTGGCTAATCGAAAACCAGGAACTTGAATCTTTGTTGCTTTTAGATTATGTATTACAACTATGGATTCTTGGTATTTGAATGAGGATTACTTATTGATCCACTTCAGAAGATATTTGAGAGACTCAGTCAGGGTGTGGTGCTTGTGTAAGAGGATGAGGAATATTGAGGCGATTTCACAGCCATACTGTATGCAGTACCACTATCAACGCAAAAAAGATGCCTCATGCAATATATCTTCCTGTTTCATCAGGTACAGACTGATCATTGTGATATCCAGACCTGGGATTGAGTCTGAGATCTCATATTGGTAGCATATGTGCCCCGAGGCCAGACGTGAATAATGGATGAGATCAGGATTAGAAGTAGGCCACATCACAAGTGAAGGCTTTCTGATCTGTTTATGAAGCAGCTGTCTGTCTTCTACGGAGACTAGAAGGTCCACTCTCACCATCACCATGCTTTTTGGTTCTGGATGGTTATATTATCCTTTAAGTGAACTACAACTCCCACATCCTTGAAAAGAGATGAGTGTCTCTTTTGGTTTTTCCGTGTTGAAAAGGTTAATTTCCAAATAAATTAATGATTGGTCTTTGGGACTTGGAGACCTACATTAATATATTAGCTCTGGACTAAAACACTCATGAATGTTCTACCGAAGATGTTATTTTAGATTAGAGCGCCGCTCCCAGAAATAGCTGTCTGGAAAATGCTCATCGCCTGCAAGGGGGAGCTGCAAGGACAGACATGCCTCTCACCCACATCCTCCTCCCCCTCCTCTCGCCTCATGTTGATCCCTTCTGATGTCTCCTCTATATCATGTCTATCAAGACTCATTACAGCACATAAGCCCCTGTCAGTCTGTCAGCAGTCTCCACTCATCCCTCCAGCTCTCCACTCCGTCACCCTGTTTTCCTGTTAGGCCCTGATGTGGCATTGTGATTGGCTTTGGGGGTCATTATCGTGTATGCATCAGTCAGTCATCAGTAAGACACAGGGAGATATGGGGCAGGCTGTGGGGAAGAGAAGCTTCTATGTTGAATCTTTCCTTCATGAGTTCTCTCCATCGTTTGATGACCTGCTATCCTGTCCCCATACTTTCTGGTCTCTCTTCTTCCTTCATCTAGGTTATTCTCTTCTAATCTCCTCATCCATCCATCCCTTCCTCCTTCCCTGCCCTTTCTCAGTCCGTCCTTCACTTCATGTTGCAGCCTTTCTCCCAGACTCCCCGGGTCGCCACGGCGACGCATACCGTAATCATAGCTGCCTCCCTGACTGGGAGCTTGTTGCCATGGATATGGGAGACGGTGGTTTCCGTGGAAACGTAGACTCGGAGACTGGGGAGGGAGGAGAAAATGGGGTGTGTCTGTCAGGATGGTTGGATACCAGAAATAGAAACACTCTTGACAGTCTTCCTCCCCTCCTCCTCTCCTCCCCCCGTCTTCCCAGCACCAATGACAACCAGCTGTATCCACCTCTCTCTTCTCTCTCTCTCTCTCTCTCTCTCTCTCTCTCTCTCTCTCTCTCTCTCTCTCTCTCTCTCTCTCTCTCTTTCTCTCTCTTTGACCTTGTCCCCCTTAGCCTGTGTGGTCTAACCTCTTCTGAGGGTTGGTAGCTTTCCTTCCCCTCTCCTCATGCTCCACATTCTGTTACGGTTGGAGCTGGTTGGTCTTGTTAGTTGGATGACTGCTACAAAGTGCCTCCTATTGTAACTGCACCAAGCATCAACACAAGAGCTTGTCCACCATTACTAGAAACACTGAGCAGGGTGTCTTGCTAGATTGAAGTGAACCTGTCATCCATGAGAAGTATTCAGTGTGTGTTCCTCTGTGCGAGCGACCGAGTTTGTTGAGAGTTAAGCATGAGTTTGGGGTTGAGGCTCGGGTTGAATCATCAGTGGTTTATGTAGGTCGGTGTTGGATGGACAACACGGTCCATCACAGTTGCATAATGGCATTCATTCATGAGAAGCCAGCTTGTTCCTTTGGACTGACGTAACTAACGAACACAGATAAAGACAGGTTTTGGAGTGTAGTTGTGATGCCATTGACCCCTGGCCGTCTGTCTGACTCAGGCTGTCTCTCCAAATGCTGTGTAACCTCGAGATTTACCATCACACTGACACGCACCTGACCGAACATGACCCAGCACAGATCAGTTTCAACATTTGGTGCTTTGTGACCAACTCAAAGTTTTCCTGTTTTGGTTTGTTTTCATTGAACCTTTGTGTATCTATTTACAATGACAGCCTGTGTGACCAGGGTCATACAGCGCTTGAAGGTCATACAGGTGAACATGCGTCAAATATAGTGAGCAACAAATGACAGACTTTTCCTAACACCCTCAAGGCAGTCTGAGAGGAAAATCACGTTGAGTGGACCACCTGGAGACACCCCACACTGTACAGTGCCCCCTCCTTGCATAATTCATTCTCCCCTTGTTCTCTTTTTGCACTGTAAAGGGGGGCCTGTTTTGGGGGCGTTACGTAAGCGTCATTCATTTATGTTTAATGAGGTTTTATTTTGGCCCCATTCACAGGGGGATGTGGGGATATTACCAGGAGGGACTAAACGTCCGTCCGCTTGTCTGTCCTTCTGTCCGTCCGTCCGTCCGTCTGTCTGTCTGTCTGTCTGTCTGTCCGTCTGTCTGTGTCTGTCCGTCCGTCTGTCCGTCTGTCCATGCTCTAGTTAGGAGAGAGGACTGTCTGAGACTGGTACATATTGATGGCATGTCATCATACACACTCTCTGTCCCCAAGGCGTCTGATCGATAGCTTCCAAAACAGATGGCAGCACGTGGCGTGAGGAGGAGGGGAACACATTGTTCACGACTCAGAGAGCCAGCATGATAAACAAGGGAAGGCCAGGGCCGGGAGCCAGCGCCCACAGATATACACCGAGGGGGAGATAGGGGAGAGATAGGGGACAAAGGGGAGGTGGAAGGGGCGAGACAGGAGGCGGTAAGGGAAGATGGGGGGAGGGGGGAAGCATTGGGAGGTAAGAGTGACGGACGGCAGGGCGAGGCAAGCATGAGGAGGTGGTGTATGGGATGTGTGGGAAGTGGGCCAGGGGGTGTGGGGGGGGGGGGGGAGTGTGAGTGGGAGGGGGGGGGTTGGAGAGCAGGAGGTTGAGGAGGTTGAGGAGATGAGGTGGGGGGTGGGGGGGTGAGGAGAAGAGAGGAGAGCAGGAAAGGATGTGTTGGGCTGGGTAAAGGAGGTAGGGGGTGAAGGGGTCCTCTCAGAGTAGGTAAGGGGGTGGGAGTGAGGAGAGAAGCAGCAGGGGTGGGGAGGGGGGTGAAGAGGGAAGAGAAGCAGGTGGAGGTAGAGGAGAGGAGTAGGGGAGGGGCAGGGGTTGAGCAGAGGAGCAGGGAATGGTAGAGAAGAGTGAAAGCAAGGTGAGCCAGGGGGTAAACAGAGAGAGGATAAGCCCATTAATAGCAGCAAGCCAGCAGGAGAGCCCTGTATCTGTAATGGATGCTGCTGCACAGAGCACAGAGTCCTTCCTCTGGAATGGCAAACAGAAGCTCTGTTTCCCCCCAGAGCAGGTCTCAGTCTCTCACTGACTCACTACCCCCCCTCTCTGTCTACCCCCCACACCCCCCTTCTCCTCTCTCTTTCTTTCTTTATCTGTCTCTGGGTGTCAACAACTATACATGCCAATCCTGCCTTTCACATGAAAAGACTACACTGTGGTTTAAAGAGCAGCAACAGTGCCTGCGTGTATGTTTTTGTGTGTGTGTGTGTGTGTGTGTGTCTTTATGAGGGTGAGCTACTGCTGGAGGTTGGAACTGAGAATCTTCTGCAGCGAATAGGGATATGTTCTGGGCAGTCATGTGACCAAAGCTATTCTGTTAGGGCTGTGATGTCATGGAGGGGGGAGGGAGGGGGAGAGAGCAGCGTTCAGCTCAGCCCCTCTGCCTCATCTGATCCATTCAGAGCTCAGAGACACCGAGCGAAACACACATAGTCACCCAGCTTGCACACACACACGTCACACACACACACTTCACAGACATTCACACACACACCACACCCACCATATATCCAGGCCACCAGGAGAGGATCTATTTCTCGGCTGTGCAACCATTCAAGGAAGCAGAGAATCCTTCCACAGGAGGAAGAGGAGACAGACCAAGGAGAGGGGAGCAACTGAGAGGAAGAGAGGAGAGAGACTGAGTGGCGGAAGAGAGGGCAGATCCAGAGAGGGGGAGGAAGAGGGAGAGAGAGAGAGGTGAGGATGTCTTCTCTACCCAGTCATGCCCAGCAGGGTAACGTCAGCACTGGTGTTGTCCAGCAGCGCTGTGACTACAGCGATATGGCACTAGGCAAGGTGCCCTCCATGCCCACCCCCCCATGGCAGAGCAGGCAGCATGGCCAGACGGGCGGCTCTGACCTGGGTCCTGGAGACGCCATCCCAGGGGCGCCCCGGCTCACCGATGAGGACAAGCTGTGCCTCTTCGACCGACAGCCGGGGTTCAAGATAGAGGCGGAGCTTAAGGTGCCAGCGGGTCATGTGGGAGGGGGGTCGCTGGGCAGTGCCGGGCAGAGCCCCACCAGCCCCCTCTCCTCCTCGTCCTCGCTCCCTTCACCCGGGAGGACGCCCTCGCTCAGCGCCACCGACAGCCAGGCCAACCGAGCTGGGATGGCCGCCACCCAGACCCACACGGCCCCGTCTCACCTGCAGCCCCAGGGGCCGGCCAGTGAGCACTGTGTCTGGAACCCCTTCTTCTCTGGGCTGCAAGAACCAGGCCAGCACACCCAAGGAGCCCGCAGCACTCCACCTCCAGCCAAGGCTCGTCCCGGCCCAGGGCTACCAGGGCTGGACAAGGAAGGCTGCCCCCAGGGCGGGGGCAGGAACGGAGGCCTGGGGAGAAGCACGGCCGTGGTGATTTTCTCCGAGGACAGTGACGAGGAGGAGGAGGAAGAGGAGCCTTCCTCCTTCAGGGGCGTCCTGGATCACCGCGGGAGCGCCCCGGAGACCGCCCAGCGCACCGCGGTGAGACGCACCATGTCCGACTGCTCTCACCTGTCCGTGCCCTCCAGCCTGGACCTACCCGACGCCTACCCTGGGACACCCATCCTGCCCGGAGACAAGCCCTCTGGCATGACGACGGGGACGAGGCCTCCGCACGCCGCCGTCAGGCGCTCCCTCACCGTGGCGGACGACAGAGGGACGGGGCACGGCGCCATGACGCTGATGTCACCGCTCGGCCCCTCCCCCCCGCGCGCCCCAGCCTCGCCGCCGCCCAGGAGGCACGACGGGAGCTCAGAGGCCAGCATATTACTTCCTGTTCCTCTCAGTGGAGCCGCCTTCAATGGCTTCAGGCTGCCTAGCAACATTGAGGGTAGGTGACCAATCAATGTCGGCTTGGAGGCCAGGTGACCAATCACACTCAGGGCAGTCAAACGCAGAGGGTGCTGTACAAGGTTAATGACCGTTCGGTTCAGGGCTCGGAACATCAAACCAAATGGTTGTTGTTAGCTGCGAATTGCAGTGCTGTTTATGTGACCCAGTTGTACTGCCTGGTAGAGTTTATGGGACATTCTGTATTGACTAGTCTGGTTGAAGGGAACTGGTGCAATGTCAACTGTTGTTCTAGAACATGGAAAACAACTGCTGAACTAGGCTCGTAACGTGCTTCCGTGACCATGAATTTCCAAGAATATGTGTTCTAGTTGTGTCTTTTTACTTGTGACACTTTGACAGTGTTTACCTGCACCACAGAGTGTGCCACTTTGCTGAGAGAGATCCCCCTCAGAGAGGGGATGGAACTGGGATTGATTTGAAATTGAGTGTGTCCTCAACCACAGAGCAGCAGGTGGGCAGGTGACAGCTGTTTTCATATACTATTAGGTTCTATCTATCCACCATAGAAGTATATAAGCATATATATATATATATATATATATATATACATATATGTTTACACACATATATGTATAGATATGTGTAGATGTGTTTCCACACACACACACACACATCCAAACAGTGTGGAGCCTGAGGGACATTGATGGTCCTGCACACACATCTTCCTGCCAGAGCAACAGGGAGCGTCAGAATGAGCAGCTGCTGCTCCTGCAGCACATCTTTCCCCCCTAGATGAAGGTCACAGGATAGAATCCTTAACTCTCTCTCTCTATCTGTCTTTTTCTATCTGTCATTCTCTATATCTATCTATCTATCTATCTATCTATCTATCTATCTATCTATCTATCTATCTATGATATGATGTAATGGTCAGAAAAACTATATTATGTTTGCATGCAGAGGGAGCGATATACAAATAATTGTGTGTGTGTGTGTGTGGTTGCTTGTGTGTGTGCCTATGCTTTTTGGATGCCTGCAGTTGTATTACCAGCACCAGCTCCATGTCCCAGTGTTAGTCAAACAGTCATTTATGTGACAGCGCTTACTTAACTACACACACTCCGTGTGCATACGCACATACACACACACACACACACACACAATCCACATCTGCAGTTGTGGAGTGTATGAGTTACTAGAGCAGAGACCTTCGAGGACCAGCAAGGCCATTCTGCCAGAGGTGGATGACTCATGCTTTAGTGCCATTGTGATGGCTGAGCGGAGGCTACAGCAGAACCAGCTCAGTGAATAGCCTTCTTGCTATGCATCATTTCAACATATTGCTCTTCGGTTTTGCCCCTTTCAGCCAATTGTGCTGTTTTCTACGATGAATAATTTGTTCTATTTTCCTCGAGGTGTCTGATTTGTCATTGGAAAGCCGCGTTGGTCTGCCTCCCTCCCTCTCTCTCCAACTCTCTTTCTCTCACCCTCCCCATTCTCGTTCAACCTCTCTCTCTCTCTCTCTCTCTCTCTCTCTCTCTCTCTCCCTCTCTGTCTCTCACTCCCTCTCTCTCCTCCCTCTCTTTCCGTTCTTGGTGTTTCCGATCATCTGTTTTTCCCTGTCTGTGTGGAGGGCACAGCCTATGCCAGGCTGGGTTACATAAGGTTCGGGCCAACAATGTCCCGTTCTGTCTGCGCAGGGCGACCAATGCCGCTCTCTGTGCCCCAGTCCTCACCACCATCTCTCCTCTCCTCCCCCAAGACCTCACTGTGTCACTGGCAAAACTCAGGGAGCCTTCCCCTCTCTCTCTCTCTCTCTCTCTCTCTCTCTCTCTCTCTCTCTCTCTCTCTCTCTCTCTCTCTCTCTCTCTCTCTCTCTCTCTCTCTCTCTCTCTCTCTCTCTCTCTCTCTCTCTCTTTCTCTCAGTCATTGTTCAAAGGCTCTCTGTATCTGTGACTCTTAGTGCAGGGTTTGTTAAGTGTGGGCAATGTATGTGTATGTTGGTGGCCGGAGTGTTTGAGTTTGAGCACAGCAAGTTTTGGCGGAGTGACCAGGAGTCAGGGTTAAGGTCATAACCAGTTGAAACCAGTCTCCTGCATGAGGTAACAATTGTGCTGTATTTGCGTTTGTCTCTGTAGTGAAAGCCGATAACAAGGAGAAGATGGAGAAGGCAGACCTTTTCCCCAAGGTGGACAAGACTGAGAGCAAGACTGAGAGCAAGACTGAAAACAAGACTGAGAACAAGACTGAGAACAAGACTGAAAACAAGACTGAGAACAAGACTGAGAACAAGACTGAAAACAAGACTGAGATCAAGACTGAAAACAAGCAGGACAAACAAATGGACCACCTTGACAAGAAAGAGAAAGAAGATCCACTCAAGAAGGTTGACAGCTCCGACAAGACCCAGAAGTCCCAGAGCATCCTCAAGGAGGAGAAGTTCGACAAAGCTGAGAAAGCGGAGAAAGCGGACAAGCCAGAGAAGACCGACAAGGACGAGAAGATGGAGAAAAAGGAGCAGGCAGAGAAAGTAACAGACAAGACGGGGAAAGCTGACAAGGAAGAGAAGGCTGGCAAAGGGACAGCTAAATCCCCAAGCACCAACGGGAGCAAACACCTGGCCAGTCCTGACAGTAAGACCAAGGTAGGCTTGGGAACAGGAGGGCGAGGCTCGGATCAGACAATGTTCCCATTCAATTCGATGCAAGCTGCTTCTGCCACTGTTACTTCTGTCTCCGGTGTGTGTGTGTGTGTGTGTGTGTGTGAGAGAGAGAGAGAGAGAGAGAGAGAGAGAGAGAGAGAGAGGGAGAATGAAAAAGAGTTTTGAGCATTTTCCCTATGTTAGCGGCCGCTCTGCTGATGTTCTTGAGTTGACTTGAGGATTTTATGATTTGTATCATTTGACGGTTCCCCTGATTCTTGACTGGACACCCCGCTGCCTGCCCACGCTCCCATGGTCATCTGTGTTTGCTTTTGGCTTCTTCTTTCTTTCCCCGTCTCGTGTTCTCAACCTCATACCCAGCCTGCTGCAGGGTCAACCAAGCCAAACTCAGCCAAAACACGGCCCACCTCCCTGTCCACTGACGAAGCGGCCAATAAAAAAACCCCAGTTAACAAGGCACCCACTCCCACGGCTGGGGCCAAGCGGCCTACCAGCCGAACCCCCACAAGCTCCACCCCCAGGGACACCAAGTCCAAGGTGAGTCAGTGCCCTCCTCGCCATAGAGGTGCCACGGCCATCAAAGGCATTGGTTGGCTCTTCCCTCTAGAAACCGACCCATCAGGTGATCCGACCTCCCCTGACTATTGGCTAGCTTGTGCTTTTACCTTTCCTATTCTCTTGCCCACACCTCTCTCTTCCTCCATCCCTAGGTCTCTCCCCTTTTCCTATATCCTTTCATCTCTTGCATGCTTGATCTCTCTGTCCTCCACAGCCACTCTCTCCCTCCATTTGGCTCCCTGCCTTCCATCGTCTTCTCACTCTTCTTTTCTCCATCTTCAGACAGAGAACGGCACAGCCGAACGTCGTCCCCCTGTGCCAAAGGCCACACCCTCCGCCAGAGCATCAACCAATAAGAATGGCTCACCAGGTAAGAATGGCTCACCAAGTACAAGAAAACCTGCTGGTACAACAATCATGCACCAATGATGCGTCCATGTGCAAAGTGAATACATCTGTATATTGTATTGTTCTCCATAGCTAATAAGACTGAGAACAAGACAGGGGAAGCTAAGAAAGCCAGCACACCCAAGCCTGCATCAGGTAACAACCACAGCCACCACATTGTCCTCGGTTCAGTTCCTTTCCACGTAGCTTGTAGCTTTGTACAAACTCTCAGACTTTCTTCTCTCCCTAATGGCTCTCTGCCTCTCTCCGTCCATTCAGCCACTCGCCCCCGGGCCCCCCGCACCCCCGCAGCCCCTCCCACCCCCCCTGTCTCTAACGGGGAGGCCAAGGAGCCCCGCAGGCGCATCACCAAGCCCCCCGTGCCCAAACAGACCGTCCCAGAGAAGAAGCCCCCAGTCCCCCGCGCCCCCAGAACCAACCGCCCTCTCAATGCACCCACCCCAGACCTGAAGAATGTGCGCTCCAAGATCGGCTCCACAGACAACATGAAGTACCAGCCTGGAGGAGGACGGGTAAGAGGGCACACAGCTGGGGAGGGGGCAGACATGGCCACACAGAGCACGATGCTACTGTGGCTGGGAGCTATGGAGTGAATCTGACCAATTACATTCCTGAATGATCCAAAACGATTTGAAATTGACAAGTGATTTGTCTCACAGTTAGCCGTGGGGGAACTGGTTATTTGGTTTAATAGCACTGTTTGAAATTCTCATGTTAAACATTTGTAAGATAGTCACGGACCCAGTTTGGTCTATTGTTAATCAATGTATTTGAACCAGGTCTTGTATTGCAAAGCGTGCCAGTTCGGTGGGTATAAAGCCTAAGTTTGCTTCAGAAGCCACCAGTAAACAGCCTTGTCCTATTCTCCACACTTACTGTATGTCAACCAGTGCTATTTCAGTATGGCACATTGTTATTAAGGAAATCAAGAACCAAGCACATCTCATTATCTGCAGCTCCTTCCCTCCTCACAGCTGCTACCAGGGAAGCATGCTTATCTTAGCTCACCCTTCAGCCCATCACGAGCGGCATTACTCTCTTACTCTCTCATTACTGCATGCCTTCATGCTTCTCCAAAGAGCGTTTCTATCAGTTATTCTTTCTGTTATTCTATCTGTTTTTTGTTGTCAGTCTAACTCACCCTCAATCTCTCTGTATCTGTCCATTCCCAAGTCAATCTACCTCCCTTTCTTTATTTCTCTCCATCCACTGCGGACCCTCCTCTACCTTCCTCTCTCCGTCTCTCTATATCTCCATCACAGACACCCTCCATGCCGGTCACTCTCTCTCTGGCTCCTCTCTCATCTCTCTATATCAGAGCTGACAGCTGCCTCCACACATCTAGCAGCCTGGCACCAGCTGGCGTTACCTATATCCACCAGCCAAGTGGGGGAAAACGAATTGAATTTATACAAATCATCACATCTGCTGTCTGCCAATGGCTTGGTCAACACTGGGCTGTAGACTGGTTTTCTCCCGTAGGTTGTGACAGTGTCCTTCTACCCAAGGTTGTCTGTCACCGTGAGGAATGTGAGAGGGAGTCACACAGGCAGACGGCAGATACATATCGCCTCGCCCAGTTTGCACACCAAGCCCTTGCGCCGTCCTGAACAGGTGTCACATAGGCGTTCACCTCCCTTCATCCGCCTCAGTATTCCTGATAACACATCAGGGGCACTGACCCACACCTTCCATTACCCTGAGTCCTGATTGGTGCTACTGAGCCATACATTCCATCATCCTGGTTCCTGATTGGTGCTAGTGAGCCGAGCAGCCCTATGTCCTGGTATTGACCCAGGGGTGGTTGTCTCCTCCCAGGTCTCCTCCAGCCAAGGCAAGACTGATGCCAAACAGACCGGCCAGGCCAAAGTGAGTCCCTCCCATCATCACTACCACCACGTCCTCCCCCCCCACACTCCTCCACCATCTGATTCACCCTAACTGGCACCCATCCACTGTCTTCACTGTCTCTTTTCACTGATAAATGTACTGACAGTGACACGCGCACAAAGACACAACACACACACACCTCACGCATCTACAGACAGACAGATGGACAGATGGACAGACTGCAGACCGACAGACTGAATTTCTTTTAAGGGCTTTATTTACACCTGTCGCTCCTTCTAGCCTTGTTAGAATGCTTTGATTTGAAATACAGCCCTCCTATACTGTAGCAGAACTGTTGTCACCTTGTTTTGGACGTTGTCACCTGGAGACCTGTCATTTCCCCTGCACTTCATTCCCTATGTGTGAATGAAGCCAAGCAGGACAAGAATGCTTCTGCAGAGAGACTGTGGGCAGTAGCTATAGACGCAGCATGGCATTAAAGCAGAGTGGCCAGTGGTTGTCTTTTAACATCTGTGATACATAAAACACATTTAAATGTGTGAGTTCAACCTGTTGGCTGTATGTGTGTGTATCTGTGCATACATGTGTGTGTGTGCGTGTGTGTGTTTGTGTGTGTGCGCTGAAGGGCAGTGTTAGTAGTGAGGCAGACGAATCTTGGCTGGGTCCGTGCGTTGTGGTGAGCAGCACGATGACTCATCCTCTCTGATGATGATACCTGCGTCATCATAGAGCCATAAACCCATTTACCCAGCAGGCCTCTCTGCCTACAGATCTAAACTCAGACACTCCATTGTGACTCCAAGGCTTTTTGTATGTATGTGTTTTGTATGTATGTAATGTAACACCATTACAATGTGACGGTGATAATGAACTCAGAAATTGAAAAATGCACTTGCATGCAAGCCTGTGTGTGTGTTTTGGTATTTATCGGAACCTTTGGTACAGATAATTGGCAATAGTCTCAAAGCCATTCATGAAAGCCAATTATATGTTAACACTTAGACTGCCTACTCCAGCTTTAAGTGTTGATGCTCCTCACCGAGTGCTACAGTGTTAACCTCCTCAGAGGCCTCTCACTCTTTCTTGCTGGCTGCTGCACCCCCCCCCCCCCCTCACTAACGCTCGTCTCTGGTGACCACCTGTCCCTGTGCTGCTGTGCTGTCTCGTAGGTTCAGATAGTCCACAAAAAACTGGACTTCAGCCACATCACCTCGCGCTGCGGCTCCAAAGACAATATCAAGCATGTCCCTGGAGGAGGCAACGTAAGTAGCTACGACACCCGCCCCGAGTCTCAACATCAAACCTCCGCCCCCGGCATCCGCCCCCTCACCCCCACCCACCCACACCCTCCCCCCACCCCCACCCCCAGCGCATCTGACTGACTGGAAAGACTGAGGCCAGATGGAAGTTTCGCCGAGCAACCTGCTTGATAGGTTGGGTGGAATGTCGGCCATGTTGTTTTTACCCATTCAGTCCTGAATGTCTGGGGGCTAAGAGGTTAATGTTGGAGTCAGGGATGGTGTTCCATTGTGGCTGTTTGCTCCATAATCATATACCATTGGACTTTACCATTTGCCATAGACACTGTACACGGTCACTGTACTGCAGGTGTACATGCAAGCTGTCTCCAACTAAAACTAACTGGGCTGAAGAATCTAGCTTTCTACCTGTCTTGTATTCACTCTTTTGCATTGCACGACAGTCAAACGTTTTTGGTGAATACCAAACCAAAACACGTTTTTATTGCAAACCTAACCTTGTCCACGTTAAGTATCCGTGCTTAACAAGTGAAAGTAAGTGTGTCTATAAGAGCTGGAGGTTATTAAAGCATTTTCCATGGTCCATTCTCCACCACAGCTTATAGTATGTGTGGCTGAGTTTTTTGTTTTTGTGTGTGTGTGCTATCTCCAAGGTCCAGATCCTGAGTAAGAAGGTGGATCTTAGCAAGGTGACTTCCAAGTGTGGCTCCAAGGATAACATCAAGCACAAGCCAGGTGAGACTATTAGCAACCTGATGGATGACATCCCTCTTTGCAAGACGCACTGTTTGAGGTGAAAGATTCATTTCAAATAAACTTGTACTCTGTTCTCCTTTTTTCTTTCCTGTTCTGTTCTGTTCTCTTCATTTCCGTTCTACTTTGTCTTTTCTGTTAACCCTCACTTTCCCCAGGAGGTGGCGATGTGAAAATCGAGTCCAACAAGGTGAACAGCAAGACCAAGTCCAAGATTGGCTCTTTGGAGAACGTTGGCGAAGAGATAGGAAATGGAGACAACAAGGTGGATGTTGATTCAATCCAATATATTCATTTATCATCCAAGTAAAAAAAGCCATGTCACTCATGCGATACTCATAGTGGTCGCAGGTACAGCTGGGTCTGTGAGAGGCATGCCCAGTGCCTTGAGAGGTTTTGTCCACTAGAGGTCATGATTGCCTCGGTGTGTTCCTCTCTCTGAAAGACTTCTCTTTCCGCAGGCTGAGGAGGTGCAGGAGAAAGCCGCGGGGAAAACATCCCCTCCCGGTGGTGCTCCAGCTGCACCTCCAGGAAGCATGACCAAGGAGAACGGCCTGAAGCAGGCTACACCTACTCCTTTTGCTGGGGAGGGGCTGAGGGACCCCCTGGGCATGGACAAACGCATCCCCGAGACAAGTTCGTACCTCTTCAATCTCAACCCCCCCTGCTGCAATTGTGTAAAACAGCCTGCATGCTGTGCTTTGAGTGCGAGGGAATGAATATGTCTTGCTATTTGTGTGTATGGACCTTTGTGGGTTGTTTAATCTCTTCTGTCTTTTTGTCTCTCTCTTCTGTCTTCTTCTATATCTCTGCTTTTTTTGTCTCTACCTCTCTGTTTTTTCCTCTCCTCCTGCTCCCTGCAGATTGAGTCTCCCTTTCTGAGCTTTGGCCAGAATGCACAGGCTCGCTTCCACCCACGGCGCAGACATCATCTCCCTGCCCACCCCTCACCCCCATCGCAGCACCTCTCTCAGTGTTACTCTGGGGTCCGCCAGCCTCCTCTCCCAGCCCACCAGACCCCCGTGCCCCCCCCAGCCCAGTCCCTCCTTCTCCCCCAAACCCGGCCAAGAGGCAGCCGCGAGGCAAACGACTGGATGCTCGCAGAACGAGGACTCAAGCACATTCCAGCTCCCAGGTCCTGCTTTTACCTCAACCATACACAGTGTCTCTTCTCACCACTCTCTCTCCCTCGTGGTATCTCTCTGTCCTAGTCTCTCCAGCTTAGTAGTGAGTGTAGAACCCACCCTGAGAGAGCAGCCACAGGTGTCTCCTGTGATGGTGTTCAGTGTGGTTCTGCCCCCCCCCCCTGGATGGCCCTGGCTAAATGTTGCAGTGATGAGTGGAGTAGAGGACCTCGGAGTGAACCCACTAGCCTAGACGCTCACTGACATGTCAGCGCAGAGACAAGGGAATCCCTGCCTGCATTAGTTCTAGCCTCAGCACTACCCACAACTGTGTATATTCAATGACTACATCCACCACACTCACAGTTTGTCACCGTACTGTAATGTCTAGCTCACCATAGACTCACAGCCAGCCAATGCTATCTAATTAACTGGTCTAGACCTACTGGTAAAGATCTGCCCTACTTATCCCTTCTAATGAGCGTCGTAACACTGTCCCTATGGGGACCCCAGAGGTTTCCTGAGATGTAGTGTAAACGGTCCATAATACTGTATATGGCTATTAGAGATGCACCCCTCCTTGTGAGCATGTGGGACTGTCATGTGATCCCAATGACAGGGGCTGCGAAGCCACGCCCCTGTACTCTTAGCCAATAATATGTTGTCTCGATACCCTCTGTAAACTCGTGACCCTACCCCCCCCCCAACCCCCCAACACCACCCCCCGCACACACACCGAAACAGGACTCACAACAATATGAACCTTGTAGGCTGTTTAACCAGTAAAATATTAAACATCTCTCTCTTAAAGAAAAAAAGAAAAAAAACTGTATTGTGTTTTACGTAATTTATTGTATAACAATGGGCTGTGTCGTTATGTTGTTCCATCGTCAATATACCCTTTCCCTCTTAATGTTTCACGTCTCTCAGAGAGCAATACAGCCGTCCTCGCTGAGGGTTCAAGATCCTTTGCTACTCATGCACACATTCATTACAGTCTGGTACAGTCACAGACAGAGACAAAGAGAGAGAGAGAGAGAGAGAGAGAGAGAGAGAGAGAGAGAGAGAGAGAGAGAGAGATGGACCTCCATGGTTACTAGACTGAGACTGGATGCCTAGAACTAGCAGAAATCAGAGTAAGGAAAGGCCTCCTCTTGGTTGATTAGTGTGGCTGGGATATCCCCGTATTAATGACCTATTCCTATATTCCGAGAGTGATCAAGACTGTAAAATTTGACCAAACTTTGCGAAAAGTTATTTGTAACTAATGTGTGGTAAAGGATTCAAATACAATAGAGAGACAAATTGAGGTTTTAAATTGAATCCCAGTTAAAAACTGGGATTCTTAATATAACACTGGAACTTTTGTAGCTGTCTTAACTACTGAGCTGTCTTAAATAGGATGCAATTCAACTGGCTGCTAATCTTTTTTCCCAACATTTATGTCGACAGTATTATGCCAGGATAGGGCACCACTGATTAAGCAAACATTCTTTTCTATTTAACCAATGAGTTATAAGTCATCCTCACTAACTAGCTGTAGGTTTTCTGACACAGAAGCAGGGTAGTTCAAACTGGATTTTGAATGACAGGGTGTACAATAATATGTGTGTGTGAGTGGAAAATAGGGTCGCAAATTGATGATGCAATTGTGTCACGATAAGCCGAAAGGCCCAAAGCCCATGTTGAGCTCTGACCACTCCTGCTGTTAAGCATGTTAAGAGGCACTCGGTTGCCTTTGAAGCACTGAAAGTTGGGCTCATGAAGAGGAAGACTATGTATCTCGCCTCTCCAGCCAGTGGGCTATGAAAAACAATATAGCATGGTATGGTGTAGCTGTGGTATTACTGTCTATCCAGAGCAGGAAGTGAACCGCGCCCTGAATCTCTGCTGTCCAACTCTGATACATGTGCTGGTGGCTGTGTTGTTGCACACTGTGATAATAGAATGCTGTATAATTGATAGAATAATATTATGCCCAATGATGTGCAGTGACAGAAAGAGTGAGTGATGGTAACTCTGTTTTGTATCCATTTCTCACAACGCAATAGTGATCCTCTATGGAAGTCCTAGATAATCAATTAGCAAGTGATTGACATGTCAAGAATAAAAACCAAGCACCTTATGAGGATACTGCACGATATTGTGCCCCGAACACCCCGTTTTGCCCCCATCCCCCCTCCACTGTCTCCGGTAATAAACCCAGAAGGGAGAGATGAACGTAGAAGATTTAAGCACTTTGTGTATATGGAGTATTGGTGATCAAACTCTTGAGTAGAAGTGAACTGTCAGTGTGATTGGACGATCAGATCTGTTCTTCTTGGTGGCTTCTTCTCTTTGGTCATCTTTGTAGTCAGTGATGGTATAGAGCTTGCTTGAGTTTGGTGGTCAACTGTCGTGTTGACGGTCAACTGTTGTGTTTGATGGTCAACTCACTTGCAGTCAGCTCTCCGTGTACCTGTTTGGAGTCACTTTGGTTAATAGACTGCTCATCCCCTCCAGCATTTCCCAACTACCTGGACCCACTTCACCATCCCCTGCCCACACCTGCCTCTAGTCTCCATACAGTCAATTGTAAATAGACACCTCACATGTTTTTATTGCAAAAAGGTATAAAAACAATGTTGCTGTCAGGGTTTTGTGGATTTGAGGGCAGCTTTCACGTTCATGAGCCCATTAACGGAGGGTATTTGTTTCTTTTCGGAGTCTGCCTTTTTTTTAAAGGGCTGAAGTACAAGAATGTTTTTAAAATGTAATGTATTAAAGATGCAAGATTATGAACATATGTATGAAGATTTTGTTCAGTTTTAGAGACCACGTTAAGAAATGACTTATTAAATCCAATGGGACTGACTGAGGTGTGTCAAGTCCTGTATGGGGACAGCGGACGAGACTAAGAATAGTCCGGATTCAGAGATGGTCGGTCTAAGAAAGCACTCTCTAGTTAGACTATAAATTTTACAAAACTAAACTGCTTGACAAAACTAAAACACTGATAATGGTTGCATACACTACAGTATACCGTCTTTTATTAAATATGTATCACGTTCTTGGTCAGCAGAGTGGCTATGAACAGAAACAGGGCCCAGGAATTGCGAGGTCAAAGGTCAAAAGTTGTGCTTTCACATGCGGCACCTGACACACCGCCCCCTAAATGTGGTGTAGACATCCCTGCCTTCCTACCATTTGAGACTAACAGTATCTGTCTTTTGGCATGTGGTGTACAGTAGTGCTCCTACACAGCAACTAGGAGCCTGTAGCTGTGTCTCTACTCAAGCAGAGGCTTGTCTGCAGCAGTGTGTATTCCATAAGGCACACCATAAGAGCATGTAGGAGACAATGGATCGTAGAGACATCTGTCATAGATAGAATTCATTGTTTTTCCCCCTTTGAATTGAGATGTAATGAATATTTGGTATGAAAGAGATGTTCATTGTGATTAATTGTTAACTAGTGATGTGAATATTAATCCTGAAATAAAACGAAAATCCAAACATATATGTGTTTTTTGTTCTGTGATTCTGTTCTCTGTTATTATTGTGAACAACATGAACAATTCCATGAGTCCATGAGAGTGTCCATGAGGTTCCACCTTGTCATACTCGTGCTGTTCTACGAATAGAGGGGAACATGCAGGAGATGCATTGATGCAGCTGCTTTAATCATACCAACCGGGCTACTCTGAGGTGAGCTCTATCCTGTCTGCTGTACCCAGACACACCCTGACTAGAATTTTGTTGACAGGCATTGTTTTCTTCTCTTTATCCTTCAAGACAAAGACAACTCTGTGTGACAAATTCCCGCCGGTTGCCAAATAACTGAGGAGAGCCGACTGTGTTGCAGAACAAAGTTCATTGTCAACCCACTGCCACGTGAAGGCACAAGTGACCATAACACCCCAAATGTCAGGACTGTAACTGAAGTCGCCTCAGTCTTTTCCCACCATAGTGTTAATAGTGCTCACATGTCCTGCTGCCTGACAGGGAGCACCTGCTGCCTGCTTTCAGACTCCCATCCTCACTCAGCTGTCCTTCAACATCGCACAGTATATGAGCCCAGGAAGGTCACTAACGGTTTTCATAGTGAAAGAAAGTGCATGATAAAGTTATTGATTGACTTCTTTACTTGCTGTTGGATTTCGTCTTCAAATATGATTCCTGACTTACTGTTATAGACAGCTGAAAGCCTTTAGGAGGCAGTTAGGTACATGAACTTGAATCTGTGAGATAGGATATTCTGACCAAGGTTACCACTTGATGAGATTATCAACCTGGCCCTAACAGTGGTATCTTCTGGGGGATTAGGCCTGAGTGGAGTCAAGATAGCACACCAGCACATGTAACTGGTGAGTTACCAGGAAACAAACTATATTACTAAACACATACTGAAATTATGCTGTTTTATGTTACATTTGTGAATGAAGTAGCCAGGCTACAGTACATCTAAAAACAGAATGGTAGCCATGTAGTCAAGACCAACCCAACCACTCACAGTGCTAGCTTCCTGTTTATTACATTACGTTGAGACCTTGTCCTTGTCAAACATTCTCAGCTCTTTTCTTAGCCATAAGGACAAGCTATTCTAGGCCCAACTCTTGGTGAAATGTTTCCATTCCCAGCTGTTGATAGTCCTTGTCTATGACTTTTATCACCTGGTATGGGTCAGAAACAGTGTGAGATATCTTGCCTCAATTAAGTGGGAAACTGGAGCAGGCTAAGGTTTCAGAGAAGGCTATTGTTAGGCTATATGTTTTTACGTAAGGGGTTCAAAGGTCATAGTGCCAGTTCTCTCCTTGTGTTTCTCTTCTCTTTACCATCAGTCCGACATTAAGCTGAGGCTGCTGGATCTGAAGGGTCTCCTGGGTTCTCTCTCAGGACCTTCACAGAAAGACTTTCTCACCGAAGATGATCCTTTGAACGGGCTACTCATCAAGAATCAGGAAGCTGTAGTTGACAGATAAGGTTGAAGATTTAGCCTTTTTGAAGAGTGGTTTTGTTACATTCACACAAAGCTTTTGATGCTCTGTATGTCATTGGAATATTGCTTGGATAAGTGTGTGTGCACTGGAAAGAGGCCTGGGGTGTTTCTCACATTCATCCTGTTTTGTCTCCAGCATATCTGCTGCAAAGACCCCATTGTGGAACGCAGCGACTCTTGATGGAACAGGGAAGGAGGTCTGCCAGGGAGTCAAAGGCGACTACCCGCTGTAAAGAATAAAGAACACAATGTAAGTTCACCATTTCGCAATCGTATAGTAAATATAATATGTATAATTGTTCTTTATTAGCTAATATAGTTTAAGGGTTTGTGTTCAGGTTGGCAGTTGTTAAATCATTAACTCATTGGGTCAATGAATTATGAACCCAAAATAAGACTCTGAAACAAAATCACGAACAATACATTAACTTTAAGTTAATTCTCATGAAACGATGTACCGAACAGGCTGAAAACCTAATGGCCTTTTAGGCCAAAGACTGCCTGGGTTTAATGGGATAAAAACAAACATGTATTTGCCCAGGGCCATCAGGCCAATGAGGCCATTTTTTATTTTGAACCCTCTACGGTGACCTCAATTGTATGCAGCATGGAAATACACTGACACACTAGTAGGGCCTGAAATGTTATGTTAATAGTTCTATATAAAAAAAGTGAATTTTGTGAATCTATTCCTAAAATAATAATCTTTTTTTAAAGAATCATCCATGTCTGCTTTCAAACTCTGAATATACTATGTTTGACTACCCACGATGTTTGGGGCTATCTCGTGGTTATGATTAGTGACCTATGCACTTTTGTAAAACTCTCTCTTGGAAGTCGCTTTGGATAAAAGCGTCTGCTAAATGCATAAATGTAAATGTAAATACTAACCTTGGAGCCCACAACACAGCTTGTTGACCTGAGACTCAGCCTTTCTTCATTTAGTATTTATTTACAATATTTACCGATTCCCATGACAGAATTGTTGGTCTTTTTTTGTTCAGCCTCTACCTCATTTTCAAGCTCTCCAGCCTGAAATGTTGTTATTTATGAATCACCAGAGGGGAGATTCAAACATCATTGCACAGCTATGGCTGCAGAGATAAGTAGGACTAAGACACTCATGCTGAGCTCTACAGTTTTACTCTGAGTAACAATAGTAAAAACGAAATCAGTTTCATATATTTTATAAAACATTTTGTATTAGGCCACTCAGGTTACAGCACATCTTTCCTTGATATGAAGCTTTTTGAACCTTTTTGGAGAACGTGGTTGATTGACACGCAAAACATCACACTAAAGTTCACACAAGGTTTCTCAAGGGATGTCATGCAGGGTGAATGTCAGAGGGACAATGGGACCACAAAAGGCTACAGCTGTCCATAGACAATCAAGGCTAGGTCAAGGTCACAGTACCTTTCATAGTCACCCTCTGTGGCTCTGTCCAATAAAGGCTGTGCCCTCAGCCTGGTCTGGTTGACATGGCATGAGTTAATTTTTCTTTTATCGCTGGTATCAGTGATGTTAAAGATAACCCTGTGACATTCCTGCTGGGTTGCTGGCTCAACTTACGGGCTTCTCAGTATCTGAACAACTGAAAACAGGTGGATCCCAATGCCCGTGAACTTCCAGCAAATGACTGAAGTTCCTCCATGAAGCCTGCCAAGTTACTTCCTCGATTTGTAGCTTGGTCCTGTAATTTTGTGTGGGGTAAAAAATGACACGTAATTCTACACAATACAAAATGAGCACATATAGAATACTAAACTGTTTGGTTAGAAGCAAGTCAGGAGAGTAACAGGGGACACGGTCAGCTGTAATAAGCACGGCTGAAGGACACCTACCTTGACTAATACTGCACCAGGAACGGTACTGGGACTATTGTTGGAGGTCCATGTTAGTCCTTTTGATGCAGTCATGCTTGTTGATTCAGCTCCACTTTTAATGTTCGGAAGAAAAGCTCATTATACACAGCTAATGTTGTTAGCCCAATTGTTTTCATTCAGGGCTGTGGACAATGAAAAGCTTGTCCAATATTGTGAAGATTTGTTGGTGTGAATTCCATATGAAGGCCATGTTCTCTCTTTTGTTTAAACAGATTAATCAGATGATGGCAGATGATCTGGAGGACAGCTGTCTACTCCAGACATGTTCTCTTGTGAACACATCAAGGTAAGGATGTTTGCCTTGACCTCAACATGAAAACATACTTGAATGACCGTTTTAATTCCAAAAGACTTGATTGGGTTAGTATAGGGTTAGGGATAGCTTATTTTCCAAATAAGTTATTAATTTCAATCTAGATAAGATAATACCAGGTGCATTGTTTTTGTAATGCTTAGATGTGCAGAATGAAACCTAATGTTAACATACACAATGGATGGGAGACTCACAAACTCATCATAAAGATGGTGAGGTAGCAAAAGCATGTAATGTACTATCAGCAGTATAGTGGTGGTATAGTGGACATTGTGCTAGTACAAATTGAAGGGCGGTAACATGTTGCCAATGATAACACACAGTCATGAGAGCGCAAGGTTACGGTTATATTCAAGTTCTTCATCTGAGAGCAGACCACAATGTCATCTCTGTTCACTCACTATTTTGAACTTGTTTCATCTCCATGTTATTACATTTCTCCTCTCTAATACGTGCCCTCTGAGCTAATAGTCTTTAATTAGATCTGTTGTGAGGGTTGAACCTTCCATCAAAAGTGGCTCCATTCTCAGCTGTGCTTTTCGTCCTTTGATCAGGGATCTGTCCTCTGTGTTGTCCGTCATGCGCCGCAACCTGACTCCTGTGGTCTGAAACAGGCTTCTATTATTAGTCCTGTTTGTTCTCGAGCAATTCCATGAGAACGTCCCGTCAGCGTCATTGCCTTTCATGTCTAGATTCCAATTTCATGTTCAAGATGACTTTTTCTAAGGTCATGTTTTTTTATGAGACGTATTCACATGAACATGTGAAATGTCTGTATGTTTCATATGTTTGAGATTTGATTGTGTAGTCAATTTCCTCTTTGGGATTACAAAAGCTGCCTGTGTCACCCATGTACTTTCTTTTTCATTGTCTCATTGACATAAATAGATGATTTTTACATTCATTGTAATTCCTAGATACTGTCCCGTTCATTACTATGAATAGTAATTTATGTGACTAACATGGGTGCCACATTGTTCCTCCCTTCAGGCCTGGACCACAAGGTGACTGAGGACCTGAGGGAGGGCTCCAAACATGAGCCAGCAGAGGAGAGAAGGAGAGACAGATTAAGGGATGACCATCCTCTGCACAAGTGCTCAGAAAGAACAGAACGGTGAGATGGTTTCATGTAAAAAGAAAATCCTAAATCATTTTTAACATGCTTCATCAGGTAGACATTTTAAAAAAAAGTCACAGTTCTGTCCTGAATGGAGGATAATCAAATCAAATCAAATGTATTTGTATAGCCCTTTTTACACGCAAGCATGTCACAGAAGGCTTCACATACGCCCATAGAACTGCCCCTCAACCAACCCTAAACCCTCAATGATACTTTTTAAATATTTACAGTTAGTAAATATATATAGTTATGTTTATCATAATTCTCATTCAATTGATAAATTATTGAAGGACTGCTAGATATGCTTTAGAGGACCATAAACCATTTAAAGAATAATGACACTTGAAAGCTGATGCAATTATACTTTATTCTACAGTTACTTGAATTCTTTAGAGAAAGGTAAGGAGAAGAAGACACAGAAGGTCTCAGAAGGTCTCGGATGTGCTTCACTCTTCATCATGTCCCTTCTGCAAAGACACAAAGACAGGGAAGGCAAGTCATTGGTAAGAAAGGGTTATAAGACAATGTATGTAGAAAATGTATTAAAAGACATCCTGGATTTTCTTATGTTAGGATCAAGAAGTCAGCAATGGGATACAGGCTATTCTTTATGTTTATAGTAATGTGTTGGCATGTTCCTATGGGCTTGTCCACAAGTCAGCAATTGCACTTCATCAACTAATCAGTTCACAACTTATATAAGCAGAATGCAGTAAATGATGATATTCTCTAATGGACAAATAAATGGATGTTTTAGAATGTTTCTGGTCTCATTTATTTGGCAAGGACTCTTGATGAATAAAATATGTCATGTTATTGTACTGAAAACACACTGGGGCATCAATGGAGTTTACTGACAATTCACTAAAAGAAGTTCCACTGACCTTGGGTCCCACATCCCGGCTCTTGGCACGCAGCTTGTTGACCTGAGACTCAGCAATGTCAGCTCTCTCCTCAGCTTCGTCCAGCTCGTGCTGGATCTTCCGGAACTTGCCCAGATGATTGTTAGCCTGCTCCTCCTGTTCAACACAAAATGCTTCATTGCAAATAGAGCACACAAAGAAAGACACATCTTGAATGTCTGAAGTCCTGTGTGACACTTACAGACTCCTCTGCAGCTCTCTTGTAGGCTTTGACTTTCAGTTGCAGCTTGTCCACAAGGTCCTGCAGGCGGGCCATGTTCTTACGGTCTTCCTCAGTCTGTGAGCACATATAGAATACATCATGAATTAGCAATACTCTCCAGAAAACTAAATGCTCAAACACCATGCAAGGCTGTGCCAGTCCAAGTAATAGAAGTGCAAAAGTTCACCTGGTATGTGAGTTCCTTGATACGTCTCTCATATTTACGGATTCCCTTGATTGCCTCAGTGCTCTTTTTTTGTTCAGACTCCACTTCATTTTCCAGTTCCCTCACCTGTGAGTAATTTCATTGAGTTGCGAATTAATATTTGGTGGGATGAATATGGTATTTGTGACCAGGTGTGTGTAAAAGGTAGTAACTAAGTAACTTACCCTGGCCTCTAGCTTCTGCATCTGCTTCTTCCCTCCCTTCATTGCGATCTGTTCGGCCTCGTCCAGACGGTGCTGCAGGTCCTTGATGGTCTGCTCCATGTTTTTCTTCATCCTCTCCAGGTGAGAGCTGGTGTCCTGCTCCTTCTTCAGCTCCTCAGCCATCATGGCGGCATCCGTGATGGCCTTCTTGGCCTTCTCTTCAGCATTTCTGCACTCCTGTACCGCCTCCTCCACCTCAGTCTGAAGCTGGGATGTATCGCTCTCCAGCTTCTTCTTCTGGTTCAGCAGGCTGGTATTCTACCGAGGTGTTTGCAATAAATATGAGTTAAATATCATTCAAACAATATTGTAACTGCTGCTGGCGCCTTATCATCTTTTACACACCTGTGAGTGCAGTAGCTGCACCCTCTCACTGAGATCCAGCAGCTCTTGCTCAGCAAGCTTGCGACCTCTCTCAGTCTGCTCAAGGCTTGACCTCAGTTCCTCCAGCTCAGCCTGCATCAAATTGTTGCGTCTCTCCACAATGGCCATGTTCTCTTTGAGATCATCATTTGCTCGGAGAGAATCATCAAGTTGGATTTGAGCATCCTAGACGACCCAAGGATGAACACATTGGTAAGGTACGGACACAATCCTTTCAGTCTTATCCATCTGATCACCTCGTGAGACTCAGGTGTTTTTTTTTCTGATTTACCTTGAGGTGAGCATGAACGGACTTGAGCTGTTTCTGGGCCTCAGCTGCCTGTCTGTTGGACTGGCTGAGCTGGATCTCCATCTCATTGAGGTCTCCCTCCATCTTCTTCTTCAGTCTCATGGCCTCATTCCTGCTGCGACACTCTGCTTCCAGGGCACTCTGCAGGGTATCAATGGTCCTCTGCAGATTTCTCTTGGTCTGCTCCATCTCCTCATCCTTTTCAGCCAGCTTGCGCTCAATGTCAGCCTTCACTTGGTTAAACTCAAGCTGGGCCCTTAAAATCTTTCCTTCTTCGTGTTCAAGAGAAGCCTGGGAGATATGTTTGAGAGGTTTTAGTTTCCATATACATTCAAATAAATGAACATATGATAAATGCAATCTAGTGTTCCTACCTCAGCTTCCTCCAAAGCTGATTGGATCTCACTTTTCTCCTGTTCCAGCTGTTTCCTGAGTTTCTCCAGTTCATGAATGCTCTTTCCTCCCTCACCAAGTTGCTCAGTAAGGTCAGATATCTCCTCTGACATGTAAAGATGATGCATTGTCATGTACTTGGTACGGATAACAAACAACAAACACATGACATTTCAAACCACCTCTGTCACATTTGTAGAGTCCTGAACAGAAAAATCCTACCTTGAAGATTCTTGTTCTCCCTTTTCATGGTTTCCAGATGATCCAGAGCTTCCTCATAAGAGTTCTTCAGCTTGAAGAGCTCAGTGCTCAAAGACCTAGCCTCCTTCTGGGAGCTCTCCAACTCACACTGAGACTCCTCATACTTCTGCTTCCACTCTGACAGCACCTAGAGTCAGTAGGTCCAACACATTATGCATGGAAGATCAAGCCTTGTTTCTATTTTAAAAAGGTATCATGTCAGGATCAATACCAGAAAATATGATTTACTTTATCAAAGTTTCTTTGCTTCTTGTCTAAGGCATTAGCAGCAGCATTAGATCTTTCCACATCCACCATGAGATCTTCAATCTCATTCTGGAGTCTGTGTTTGGTCTTCTCCAGGGAGGAACATTTGGCATTCACTGCCTCTACAGCCTCCTCAGCATCTTGTAGACGTTGAGCCAGCTTCTTCCTGGATGGAAATTAGATGTTACTGACTGGAATGATTTATTTACACTGTGTTCTGTTAACACCATAATGTACCATTAATAGCTGCACAGTCATCTAACAGAGAAACCTTTTGTTCGTCTTACATTTTAGAAGAAACATAACCCAAACAAAAAGCTTATCTGCTAAACAAATAAACAATGATCATGGGAGATTTCTTACATTTTTTTCATTATTTCAATGTGACAAATTCAAATGTCTTACTTGGCTTCCTCCAGCTCCTCTGTCCTCTGGATGGCATCAGTTTCATACTTGGTCCTCCACTGAGCCACCTCAGAGTTAGCCTTGGACATGCCACGTTGCAGCTCTGCCTTGGCCTCCTGTTCCTCCTCATACTGCTCCCTCAGCAGGTCGGAGTCATGGCGGGCAGACTGCACTGCGTGAGCCAGGGCATTCTTTGCCTGGAAAACAATAATTTTCCAATATGAATGTACAGATTCATCTAATCTATGAATGTAGCTTATTATGTACTACTTTTAGGCAATTCATATATTTAGCACTTCTGATACAGTAACTTAAGTCAGTATTTATCTGTCACCTTTGTTTCCTCTTCCAGCTGTCTTTTGAGGTCTTCAATTTGCTGAGTGAAAGATAGCTTGCCTCTTGTCAACTGAGAAACAAGAGAGTCTTTCTCCTCTAGCTGTCTGGAAAGCTCACCTAGAAGGTTAGAGCAATTGTGACATTTACTCAGTCTGAAGGCAGGAACAAACTGCACATGACATTTGTTTTCTTTGATAAGGGCCAACAAATGTACCATTTTCTGTTTGCAGCCTAGATTTTTGCATGCTGAAATCATTGATGCTGCGCTGGTTCTCTTCATATTTGGACTTGTATTCACTCATCTGGTCCTCCAGAGTTCTGCAAGCCTTCTCTAAATTAGTCTGAAAAAGGACATGTTACAAATTAAATATTGATTTCACAGAAGATATTTTGAAACACCTTATGCAATAAAAACTTTGTACAAAACCAATGTGGTCATACCTTAGACTTAACAATATGTTCCATGTTGGAAACCACATCATCAAGCTCCAGCCTGACCTCACTCTTCTCCTTCTCCAGTTTCTGCTTCACTCTCTGCAGGTTATCTATCTGCTCTCCCAGGTCAGCCATGCTGTCAGCTTGTTTCTTCCTCAGTGTGGCAGCCGTGGACTCATGCTGCAGAGTGGCCTCTTCGAGGTCTCTGCGGAGTTTTTGGAACTCGGCCTCCCTCTTCTTGTTCATCTCAATCTGAGCCGTTGTTGCTCCACCAGCCTCCTCCAGCCTCTCACTGATCTCCTCGAGCTCTCTGGCCAGGTCTGCCCTCTGCTTCTCCACCTTGGCCCGGGCAGCTCTCTCTGCCTCAAGCTCCTCTTCCAGCTCTTCAATGCGGGCCTAAAGAGAAATATCCATAATTTTGCCTGGAATTATGTACATTTTATTGAACACACTTAAGACCTTTTGTTTTCAAAGTGATTAATTACCTGAAACTCTTTCAGTTTCTTTTGAAGCTGGATTCCGACTACTTGCTCATCTTCTATTTTACTGTTGAGTTGACTGACTTCAAAGTCTTTTCTGTGGGGGAGGGGATTTATTATATTTAAAGAAATTGGGGGTTGAAATGTTGGTGAAATGTTTGAATATAAATTGCATACTTTTTAAGACGTTCTTCAAGTTGTTGTTTATCATTCTCCAGGTCCATTAGGCTTTCCTGGGTCAACTTCAAGTCCCCCTCTAGCTTTCTCTTAGCTCTCTCAAGGTCCATACGAACCTTCTTCTCTTGCTCCAGAGAACCTTCAAGCTGAGGAAGATTAAAAGTGGCTCAGAAACATAGAATAGGATGTCTATGAATGCATGTTTTTGATGTTTCTAAATTGACATGACAGGACTCACATCATCAACTTGTTGCTCCAGCTTAGCCTTGGCCTTGGTCAGAGTGTTGACTTTGTCTTCTTCACTCTGCAGGTCGTCCAGTGTTTGCTGATGAGCTTCCTGCAAAGCTTTCTTCTCCTTAGTCAGCTTGGCGATGATTTCTTCCAGAGCAGCCATTTCCTCAGTCAGATTCTTCACCTGTAAACAAAGATGTTGAGCAACCAGAAGATGGAGACATGTTTTTGTTTTCAAAACCACGCAACAAATCAAAGATTGATCTGACCTTGTTCTCAGTGGCATGTTTCTCCTTCTCCACTTTGGCCAAGGTAAGTTCCAGATCATCAATGTCCTTCTTCAACTCAGAACATTCATCCTCCAGCTTCCTCTTCTTAGCAGTGAGCTCTGCATTCATCTCCTCCTCATCCTCAAGTCTCTCTGTCAGCTCTTTAGCTTTGGCCTCCATCTGTATCTTGTTCTTAATCAGCCCCTCACATCTCTCCTCAGCATCACCAAGGTTGTCTTGCTCCTGCCAAACAATTTGTAAATATTTAATACTAGACTCATAAAAACACCAGAACAATTTAGAAATGAAGCCTGTTCAAGCTTACCGCCTGGACTTGCAGCTGTAGGTCATTCTTCTCTTGGAGAAGAGAGACCATTTTTTCCTCAAGTTCCTTCCTGCGGGTCTCTGACTTTGCATAGGCCTCTTTCAGCTTCAGGAACTCGTCCTTCATGTTGGCCATCTCCTTTTCTGACTCAGCTGATTTCAGCAGAGGCTTGATCTTGAAGAAGAGCTTCATCCAGGGCCAATTCTTGACCCCCATGAAGGCTCGCACATTCCATTGGATGACAAGCAATGCATCCCTGTAAAAATGTATATTCAATGATATAGATGTATATTCAATGATATAGACATAAAACATAGCACCCTTAGGTAAGTCAATCTGTTGCAAAGGTTTGTTCATCATTTGTCTGACCTGCGCTCGACAATCTTTTGGAATTCAATTCTTGCAAGTAGACCTCGAGATCTTGACTGGACTCCAGTGATGATGAGTGACAAACGGTCGTCTCGCATCTCCTCCAGAGTCCCCAGAAGTCCAGCCTTAAAGAACACCTTGAAGAGATTTCCAAGACAGAATATTAACAACAGTAAATTAACATACTTTAAAAGATTCCTTTTAGAGATTATTATTTTGAAATTAATTTGTTTTACCTTAGTGTGTCCAAACTTGTATTGACTGTGGTCTATATCCAGAGATCCCAGAAGTTTCTCTGCTCCTTTTTTGCTGTCAATGAACTGACCCTCAGGGATAGCAGCAGGATTCAGGATACGGTATCTGTCATACATGAAGCATCTGTTAGTCCTAATCTTTAAACTCCTTGTTTCAAAAGAGCAATTGCAAAAGGCAATCTAAACCTCTGTTTGAAGTCTCCATAGAGGATCCTGTTGGGGAAGCCCTTTCTGCAGATCCTGATGCCTTCCAGGACACCGTTACAGCGCAGCTGGTGCATCACCAGAGGATTCTCCATGGCCCCAGGAGTCTTGGTCTCATTGGGGATGATGCAGCGCACAAAGTGAGGGTGAGTCGACCTCAAGTTGGTCATCAGCTTGTTGAGGTTCTCCTGTAGTAACAATAATGTTCTGTCTTAGACTTAAAATGAACATATTTCACAATACAATAGCAATCCATTGCCCCTTTGTAGGCCCCTTCCTAATATGTTGTGGTTTTAGATTAGCAATATCATGTTGTACTCACCCTGTGCAAGGCAGACACTGTCTGAAATGAGGAACCCTTTTTCTTACTTCCCTTGCCCTTTCCAGCATCACCTGTCATGGATGACGTATCATGTCATGAAAATGCAGTCAAGTTTTACAGACAATGTGGCAATTATGTGGTTGTGACTTACTTGCTTCTGATCCAGCATAATTTGCAAAAAGGACCCCAAGCAACTTGACAGTAGATTTTTGGTACAGTCCAACAACGGTCTCATTAAGAGGATCCTTGTTCTTCACCAGCCAGTTACCGATGTTGTAATCAACAGTGCCAGCATAGTGAACCAGGGAGAAATGGGCCTCTGGTCTCCCCTTGATAATCCTGGGCTTCTGGAAGTTGTTGGATTTGCCCAGGTGGTTGTCATAAAGTTTGGCTTTGAAGGTAGCATCACTGGCCTTGGGGAACATGCACTCCTCTTCAAGGATGGACATGATACCCATGGGCTGAAATAGAAAGATGAATTGTTCACACAATTAATTAATACTAAACACACTCAGACTGTTTACATTGTCTTGTACACGCCAAAAATCTCACCTTCTCAATAAGGTCAATGCAAGCCTGCAAGTCCATACCAAAGTCAATGAATGTCCACTCAATTCCCTCTTTCTTGTACTCTTCCTGCTCCAGCACAAACATGTGGTGGTTGAAAAACTGTTGCAGTTTCTCATTGGTGAAGTTGATGCAGAGTTGCTCAAAGGTGTTGAACTGCAAAAGGAAGTACATATTAAGTATAACAAACATCACGTACGTAATAACTATATTTATGAGGCAAAACATACAGTATTATAAGACATTCAGGTTGCTAGAACTTACATCAAAAATCTCAAAACCAGCAATGTCCAGCACACCAATAAAATACTGGCGTGGCTGCCTGGTGTCCAGGGATTGGTTTATCCTCACCACCATCCAGAGGAACATCTTCTCATACACTGACTTGGACAGTGCACCGATGGAGTAGTTCACCTTTGAAGGACATACAAATATCACAGAACCTTTTTTAGATTACATGTATCCATATTTATCCCTAAAGAGATATTTAGAACTAATTATGAAAGGTCATGACGAGAGCAAGTCAAAAGATTTTTGATTCCTTTTTTCAGGATTACCTGTTGGACACTCTGTCCCTTGGTGACCCACTCATTCCCTACTTTGACCCTTGGATGACAGAGACCCTTAATGAGGTCAGCAGAGTTGAGGCCCATCAGATATGCAACTTTGTCAGCATCTGGAGACAGACAATACAATTCACAGTGAAGTCTGCCTTGCCTCTGGAAGTTATGACATGGTCCACTCTGAAATGTATCAAGGAACATCTCTCACCCTCTGTGCCATCAGCCTCTGCCTGTTCCTCACGCTGCTTCTGCTTGAACTTCATGTTTCCATAGTGCATAATGGCACCAGTCATCTTGTAGATGCCATTCTTCTCTTCTTGAGTGAACCCCAGCACATCAAAGGCATCCTGTGAAAGACACAGTGTCAATTATACCAACAAAGCATTGCTAACAGCTTCTAACATCAGTTTCTAACATCATTTCTAACAACTTAACTTACATCAGTGGCTATTAGCTCCTCTGCGTCATTGATGGATTGTACAGTGGTCTCTCCTTGGGATATGAAACCATAGTCGTACGGGTTGTTGGTGATGAGTAGCATCTCTGCAAAACAAAACCAAAAGGTCCCATTTTCATCTGAATGCTATAACAAAGTTGCTATTTAAGTTTTTTTTATACCTTGTAGTATTCACAATTTACCTAGCAATTCTGGCTTTTTTTGGGACAGGATCTGGTAGAAAATGTGGTAGTCTCTCTCAGCCTTGAGCTGGAAAGTCACACGGGACTTCTCCAACAGATCTGGTGTGGCAACATATGTAAATGTTAAAGACTGTTCTCCATCAGAGACTGAAAGGTATGAAACTTAATGGAAGCATGTGCACCCTTACATGTCTCAATATCAGCAGAAGCCAGCTTTCCACTTGCTGCAAAATGGATTCTGATGAACTTTCCCTAAAAAGTAACAGTCAACTATATTAATTTGGGCAATATGAATCAGACTTTTGGGCAAACATGATTGAACAAATATGATTGAACTTATCTCTGTTCTATTTTGTCAGCATCAATCAGAATGCCTGATAGACAGTTCAAAATCTTTATAATTATCATTTATGTCAATGATCAACTTCCCAATCAGAAACTTACAAATCTCGAAGAGTTGTCATTCCTGATGGTCTTGGCGTTACCAAAGGCCTCCAGAGCTGGGTTGGCCTGAATGATTTGATCCTCCAGGGTCCCCTGAAACAAATAGAAGATGGCAACATGTGATTGCAATCCTCCAAGTAGGCTACAGTGTTTTTAGATAGCAAATGATGTGTGCTCTATTAGAGTTTCTGATGGAAACCTTTTTCTCAGATCCAGTATCCTTCTTCCCTCCTGCAGCTGCAATGCTGGCAAAGTATTGAATGACTCTCTTGGTGTTGACAGTTTTCCCAGCACCGGATTCTCCACTGAGGACACAAATACATTTAAGGTTACTTAAAGAAGAAAATAAATAATGCTCATTTAAAATGCCAGGCATTAACACCATTTTACATTTAGTCAACACCAAAATAAAAGAGATGCACATAGATGCTCAAAACAAACCTGTTGAGTTATTGAGTATTTCCAGAACTACTGAACGGTACTCACGCTACAATCTGCTGTTTTGATGTTTACACCTGACATATACAAGTACATCCTCTATGTAAACGGTAGCACTAATAGTCACTGTATTTGTACCCTTCATCACAAAAAATGTTGCAGATCACTTATTGATGCTCATCCTTCAAGGTATCTGTTTTGGTTTGTGTAGTCAAAAGTTTTTTTCCGTATAAACATACACAGTATTTTTATCAGTTTTATATATCACATCTCCATCCATACATTAACTAGGATGGTTACTGGCTGAAACCAATGGTAAAAACTGAGTTACATTTAGTCATTTAGCAGACGCTCTTAGTTACAGTTACAGTAAAAAAAAAAGTAATACCTACAGGAGGAGAGATTATAGTGGGGGGAGGGGGGGAATAAATGACTCACGTGATGAGAATGGATTGGTTCTCCCTGTCTGAAAGTAAAATATGGAGCTGGTCAAATACCAATTAATAATACCAGGCTCACTTTAGTTATACTACTGTTGAAAAATAAGCAATTTGGTAGCATGATTATCCTTGGTAGCACATTTTCTTACCTGTCAGCATGTACTGATAAGCATTGTCAGAGATGGAGAAGATGTGAGGAGGAGCTTCAGCCCTCTTCTTTCCTCTGTAGGCTTCCACCACCTCCTGGTTGTAGACTGGCAGCCATTTGTAGGGGTTGACAGTCACGCAGAACAGCCCAGAGTAGGTCTGCAGAAAATAGGGAAAAGTTCAACACTATTGTTGGGGATGAACTGATGTTGCATTGTCTTTCAAGGATGTCATTTTTGGGGGGTAAGACTCAACAGCTATGTTATTCTAATTCACAGTGTGTGGAGTATCAGAAAATACAGTCAGTGTTTCGATACTCACGTAGATCATCCATGCTGCATAACGCTCTTTGAGGTTAAACAGCACAGCAGGCTCATGGAGGAAGGTGAACATGGCCATGTCTTCAATTTTATCAAACTTTGGCGGATTTTGAGGATGGACATCACACTCCTTCACGGTCACAGTCTGCAAATGTATTCAAAAGATCATTGTTAAGGGCACTTGCCTAACCCTTAAGTATAAATTAATTAGTGCTGTTGGCCAATTAAAGTCTTGAAGATTTAGATCCAGGTAAAAGTTATTGACATTTATTGCAGTTTATTTAAAGAGGATGCACGAGTGACGATCATTTTAGTTTGAGTGTCATCTATTACCACTAGATGTCCTGGTTGACCAGTTACAAGGAAGATGTTCTCCGAGCTGACTAACCTTCCCCCTCTCAGTTTGAGCAGTGGCTTGGTCTCCCTCTCGGCTTGTGATGGATGCTTTGACATACTCCTCTTCAGCATCGGGCACAAAGCATTCCTTCTTCATGTCAAAGGGTCGGGTCTGGGCCTCCAGACGCTCCCTGTCCGATTTCCTCAGGAAAGGAGCGGCCGTGCCAAACTGTGCCATGTGCGCGTCACCCATGGTTCACTGTGCCTTGGGAAAGGAAATGACATGACTCATTTTATATGAACCTATTCACTCTGACCTAGGGAGTCTACATATTGATACAATGTTGATATTTTAAATGGTATCAATTTAAATTGTTATCGTATCAATTTCAAATGTCAATGTATAGCATCTTCTGTAACATCAGTGAATACAGATTTTCTTTTGGGTTGTGTATTGTCCCTAATTCTATTAGATATTGTCTCTATTCAGCTTCAATTTCTACAAAAAATATCAGTAACTCAAAATGGATTGCAGTGATGTCAAACCAAAGAATCCAATCAATAAAACATTATTTTAGTCAATTTTGTGATTTCATGATGCCTTACCTTATCAACCCCTGTAGAAAAGAATGAGGGTATGCTGGTCCTGTTCAGAAAGAAAAGCGATGAGATATTGAATGTATTTTAAATATGGTCAAATACGTATTTCTTTATCCAATGACTGTATCTTTAAAATAACACATAGTCCCAAGCACTTTCAGTTTCAGTCCAGAGCTTTGTTCTTTTGTCTTACCTTGAGATAGAATAGTGACCTATTGGGGCTCCAACCATGTGTCCTCTTTATAAATGAAGCACTTCTTCCAAATATGGAGGTGCATCTCTGTGACCAGGAATGCCATTGTGTCTGTATATGGAGGGGCTTCATGAGTGGTGGAAGCAATTTAGAAATCAGCTGGGATAGTCTTATCAATGATGGAGTCTCTGGTTTGTCCATATTAGGAGTTCCAGGGAGTGTTGTGATTAATCATTGTTATCCTCAAGCAGTGAATGGAAGACAACCCCATCTTTAAATAGACAAATGGGGATTCCTTTGTCATCACTCTCAAAATGTACTCACAAGAGACACAATTTTACTACTTGAAGGCCCATGTTCTCTGACCATGTAGTGAGGGTATTGCCTCTAAATAATGTATTGGGACGCCATTTAGATGATGCAGTTATTCTAAGAAAGACGATATAGTTTTATTGTTATCCATGATCCAAAAAAAAAAAAGTGTGATATTAACAAATGCAGTATGTACAAAGTAATATTAAGTGATAAAAATAATATTTCAAATAATATTTGGCCAGGTTTTACCATGCCACAAGTATATCTGTTTATACTGATGTTTAAAAAAGATATACTAGATGTATTTAGGAGTAGGATACCATGCCATTCTCAATCACCCAGTAGGCTTAAGAGGAGTTAATGCGTGACATTGGTAACATATTGTGTTTGGTCATCATAGCCTGGACTTTACAGTCACATAAACGACATTCTCAAATACCCAAATGGACGGTCTAAATAAAGAACATTTAGACAGTGAGATTAACCAGGCGGCAAATGTCAAGAAAAAAAGACATAGGTCTGCCACAGGTGACGTGCTTTAGATTCGCAGAAAGATAATATTGATGATGCACAGTGGAAGGCCATTGGGTGGAACCAATGTGTGGCCAAGGTCATCACAGACCCATTCTCCATTATCACCCAGCAGCCAGTGAAAGCTGCCCCCTTAGCTGCCGTCTAGTTGACATGGCATTGTGTCTTTGAGGACAAAGATAACCCTGTGAAATTCCTACAGACGGCCTCATACTGATGGAATAGGACAGGCTGTGAGGGACAGAGGGCTTTCCTAGACCAGACATGCTAATGTTTAGGATCTACCCACCGTAGCCCACAGAGGTTTCTTATTCACATAAATAAAGAAAGGGTGACAGGTATATTCCCTCACCCATCAGAATGGGGAATACCAGCAATACAGTGGCGTCAACACTGAGCTGTGGAGCATCAAGTGGCTAGTATTCCTTCTGGCCCGTCCTCAGAATATGTCCTGTCAATATCTGATAAGGTGTCAAAGACCAAAGAAATATGACTTTTAAAGGAAAGAAACGTAAAAAAGTTCCATCTAAGCCATTTGCACTGCTTTGAAACATCTGATAAATGCTTTTAACCACTACATTTGAATATATCAATCATTATGAGAAGTGGTCTTAGGCTAATATGTACAGCCCAAAAGGTCAATAGATAACAGGAGAGTCAAGTGCTGATGACAAGTGTGGAGATCATTTCCATTCTGATAGCTACCCCAACCCTAAACATGACAGCTGGCGTCAGGGTGACAAAATGAAGTGAGAAATGCCATGCCACTGCTAAAGACCCAGGGAAGATAACACTAATATAGCATGCTGCCGAATGTCAAACCTGCACTTGTCATAAGAAACACAAGAAGACACGTAAATCGAAGTCAGATATTGGTTAGTGTCAAATGGGGTATCGCTGATGATCACAGTTACATCACTGATGATCACAGTTACATTGGAATATGCACCACACATTGCAGCTAGTGTTGCCCTTTTCCTGGACTACTTCATTATTATGTTCCTTAGGACATTAATTGTAAATACTGTAGTACATAAGATTTGTCTATACATTGTTACATGTTTTTAATGGTATGTTTCTTATTTTGTCCTTTTTTATAGATTATATTTTTCTTTAATTCTTTCCGAAAAATATTGTCAATTTGCAACCATTTTGAAGGGTGCCAAAGTTGAACTTTAACAAAGGTTGGAACTGATCAAAGTTCCACTTATCAAACCAAATACATGTTTTAATATGGGATAATACTGTTAATCCTTTAACTGATCCGTAAAGTCATTGTTGAAGGATACCTGTGTGTCCACTGGAGGTGTGGATGACGACTAGACATGTAAGAAGAGCAGAGACAGGATTCACACCATGGCAGGATGGGTCTTTTATTAGAATCCTGATTGTCTCTCCCCACTCCCTCAAACCTTGAGGTAAGAACTGATGTCTTCCTCACTGAAACAACTGTTTTCCTTTACTACTGTAAGTTTTTTTTCGATTATTATGTAATTTAATATTCACAGTCACAAAGAGAAATTAAGACAAAATGAATTATGGTGAAGCAATTGATTGGCCATTACAAATGATCCTCCACACTAAGACTATGAGAGAGTGTATTTTAGTAATGATCTATTAGATGATCAAGTGAATTGCACGATCTATCCTGGTCAAAGTACTTACTACATGTTTGAAACATACAATTTTGGGCAAACACATGTATAAAGAAACTGGTACTGAGTTTGTTTTGTTGTGTGTGCATTACAATTTTCTTACATAAAGTGTCTACTTCTTTGGATCTCTATTTGGATGATCAATGACACTGATGATCTATGAAAATTAAAATGTCATAAAAGTATTACATCTACACAGACTTCAGAGGAATATGTGTGTGCATGTGGTTGATTGGCAGAGGGATTTATGACAGCCAGCTGCTTGTGATTATCTGTGGACTGGCTTTGTATGCTGTTGTATTGTGTGACCTTGACACCCCAACTCTTTCGCTTTTCTGAATGCTCTATTTTGAGAACAAAAGATTTGTTTGGTCTCTTTCTATTTTGGCAATCATCACCTCGCATTTCAAACACTTAAGCCCGCCCACCCTAGTTCATGGCTTCCATGGGGTTCTCTGTCCACCGCCAAGCCCTTCTCATGTTCCCTATTCCTGCATGCTCAGTTTATGTCTCTGTGCCACCGTCGGAGGGCATGCTTGACCCTCAGGATTCCTCAGATAACCCTATCACTACCCGTCAACACTCTGATAGTCATGAATATAGACATGTAGCTGAGACTACAGTGTGCAAATGAATCTGTGTGGTTCTGTTTCTGTACGGGTGTAACTGTTACAACTGTCTAACCCCAACCCCATACTTCAAGAGCACAATTTGACACTGCATTTGTTTTTTATGTATTTCTTGCAGTGATACTCATGGTATTTTTTTATTTGATTACTTATTTTCAAAATATCCTTGTATTGCTAATCAGTCTTTTTAATAATCATTAGTTTTGTATTGAATCGATTTCTCCCTAAACTATTTAACCGTTTTACTAAACCACCACTGTATGACAACAGAGTGCAATTTTGCCATCATAATGGCTATAGTAGCTGTCATAAAATGTTTTATGGTAAATACTTTTTAGTATATTTTTTATTGGATGTCTATGTTTTTTAGTAGTAGATAAGATATTTAACACGGGCTACTTTTTAAAGTAAACCACATCTATGAAATTGCTGTGAAACAAGGCTGGAGACCGAATATTCAGACTGGTGGATGACATTTTATTTCACACAATTATAGGATGTGAACAGGATGTGAACAGTGATGGAAGAGGGGAATCCACAGCACACAGCAGAATAGGATTTTCAGAAGGGTCCAAAACTTCACTCCTCATCAAACCCTTTCTGTGATGACCAGGGATATTGGAAGGGAAAGAGAGAAGATAGTAAGTGCCAGCTTGCAAGCTAAGTATATTACAATTAGTATGTTCGAATAGTTAACTGTTTAGGTGTCACAGAAAAAAACACACATTAGTCATGCAGCAAATGTATCACAGCATAGAGTAAAATAAAGATAGGAATAATAAGCTGCTTGTAGAGAGATAACTATGTAGTATAAAGGACACACAATTATTTGTGAAACATTTGAGGCAGTTGACAGAGGGCAGCATGAACAAGTAGCAGATGCCACGGATTCACCCCCGTGCTGTGTGCAGCTGTTGCTAACCTTGGAACCAGCATCCCTGCTCTTAGCACGCAGCTTGTTGACCTGAGACTCAGCAATGTCAGCTCTCTCCTCGGCTTCTTCCAGCTCGTGCTGGATCTTCCGGAACTTGCCCAGATGATTGTTAGCCTGCTCCTCCTGTCACAGGCAAGCCAATAATACCAACAACCCTTACTACCAAACCAGGGAGAGACAACTTTACTTTGTACGTTCACAGGATGTGAACACTTACAGCCTCCTCTGCAGCTCTCTTGTAGGCTTTGACTTTCAGTTGCAACTTGTCCACAAGGTCCTGCAGGCGGGCCATGTTCTTACGGTCTTCCTCAGTCTGTGAAGTAATTGCACTCATTTTACATTCTTTCTTGGGACTTTATGCCAATATATCACACTGTATATGTGCATTTACCTGATAGGTTAGCTCCTTGATACGGCGCTCGTATTTCCGGATGCCCTTCACAGACTCACTGCCCCTTTTTGCTCCGCTTCAACCTCCATCTCTAGCTCCCTCACCTGGCCAATACAACCAAGAGTTACAGCAATAAAAGGCCCAGCCCAAAAAATGTTGATTCAAAAGTTTTGATGATGACAGGAACTTACCCTGGCCTCCAGCTTCTGCATCTGCTTCTTCCCTCCCTTCATTGCGATCTGTTCGGCCTCGTCCAGACGGTGCTGCAGGTCCTTGATGGTCTGCTCCATGTTTTTCTTCATCCTCTCCAGGTGAGAGCTGGTGTCCTGCTCCTTCTTCAGCTCCTCAGCCATCATGGCGGCGTCCGTGATGGCCTTCTTGGCCTTCTCTTCAGCATTTCTGCACTCCTGTACCGCCTCCTCCACCTCAGTCTGAAGCTGGGATGTATCGCTCTCCAGCTTCTTCTTCTGGTTCAGCAGGCTGGTATTCTATTCATACACATAGGTAGATGTAGATTTGAAACATCTGAAAAATGTGAACATGAAATTGAAGAAATTCCTTAATTGCATTATCCACCTTACTTGTGAGTGCAGCAGCTGGACCCTTTCAGAGACATCCAGCAGCTCTTGCTCAGCAAGCTTACGACCTCTCTCAGTCTGCTCTACCAAGGATCTCAACTCCTCCAATTCAGCCTGCATTAGATTGTTGCGTCTCTCCACAATAGCAGCGTTCTCTTTGAGATCCTCATTGGCTCGAAAAGTGTCATCAAGCTGCAGCTGAGCATCCTGAAAGATCAGAAAAATCCAAAAGATGTATTGCTGTTAAGATGTCTTCTCAGTTCAGCCAAATATGTTGACTCTTGTGATCCTTTACCTTTACATGAGCTTGAACAGTCTTGAGCTGTTTCTGGGCCTCAGCTGCCTGTCTGTTGGACTGGCTGAGCTGGATCTCCATCTCATTGAGGTCTCCCTCCATCTTCTTCTTCAGTCTCATGGCCTCATTCCTGCTTCTGGTCTCTGCTTCCACAGCACTCTGCAGGATATCGATGGTCCTCTGCAGATTTCTCTTGGTCTGCTCCATCTCCTCATCCTTTTCAGCCAGCTTGCGCTCAATGTCAGCCTTCACTTGGTTAAACTCAAGCTGGGCCCTTAAAATCTTTCCTTCCTCATGCTCTAGGGAGCCCTGGAATTTATATATGCAATGAAAGTTGAAATATAAAAAACTGTTAAACAACCAATCAAGAATAGGTGGAACAACTCCTGGCTGTGAGAAATAGTTCAAACTTACCTCTGCTTCCTCTAAAGCAGATTGAATATCTGCCTTCTCCTGCTCCAACTGTTTACGGATCTTCTCCAACTCATGAATGGTCTTTGCTCCCTCGCCAAGCTGTTCAGTCAAATCAGTAATCTCCTCTGGCAAAAACATTTAAAAGTTGCACTCAATTGATAATACCCAAAGTCAAAGTTAACAAAATATATGTCCCTTTGATAGATTATTAATTACATGATTTAGATCTTTATAAAGGGAAGTATTTGTCACGCAGTACATTATTTGTTCCCTTCCTGATCTCCATATATCTAATTTGTACAGACCTGAACTGACACTTACCTTGAAGATTCTTGTTCTCCCTTTTCATGGTTTCCAGATGATCCAGAGCTTCCTCATAAGAGTTCTTCAGCTTGAAGAGTTCAGTGCTCAGAGACCTAGCCTCCTTCTGGGAGCTCTCCAACTCACACTGAGACTCCTCATACTTCTGCTTCCACTCTGACAGCACCTAGAGTCAGTAGGTCCAACACATTATGCATGGAAGATCAAGCCTTGTTTCTATTCTAAAAAGGTATCATGTCAGGATCAATACCAGAAAATATGATTTACTTTATCAAAGTTTCTTTGCTTCTTGTCTAAGGCATTAGCAGCAGCATTAGATCTTTCCACATCCACCATGAGATCTTCAATCTCATTCTGGAGTCTGTGTTTGGTCTTCTCCAGGGAGGAACATTTGGCATTCACTGCCTCTACAGCCTCCTCAGCATCTTGTAGACGCTGAGCCAGCTTCTTCCTGATTCCAATGAAAAGGGACACCAATTGTAACTAAGAAATGCACAAAAAAGGAATAGTTGGTATGGCACTTCAGACTTTTCCACAAAATTGAAATGAACGATTATCTTTACTTGGCCTCTTCCAGCTCGTCAGTCCTCTGGATGGCATCAGTCTCATACTTGGTCCTCCACTGAGCCACCTCAGAGTTAGCCTTGGACATGCCACGTTGCAGCTCTGCCTTGGCCTCCTGTTCCTCCTCATACTGCTCCCTCAGCAGGTCAGAGTCATGGCGGGCAGATTGTATTGCATGAGCCAGGGCATTCTTTGCCTAGTAGGAGTAGAAAGAGAGCAATAGTTGTCATGGGCATTACGTTAAACACATGCTCTACAGAATATATTACATTCATCAGGAATTGTTGTACCTTCACTTCCTCTTCAAGTTGTCTTTTTAGATCTTCAAGTTGTTGACTATAAGACGTTTTTCCTCTCGTGAGCTGTGAAATGAGAGATTCCTTTTCTTCCACTTGTCTGTTTAGCTCACCTGAAACATTTGTAAACTGTGTCACCTACCAATATAATGTGAAGATGTGTAAACATGACTTTGTATCTACATACCATTCTCTGCTAGAAGTTTAGCTCTCTGAGTTGTGAAGTCATTAAGGGATCTTTGGAATTCATCGCACTTGTGTCTATATTCATTAGCTTGATCCTCCATGGTTCTGCTAAGTTTCTCCAAGTTGGTCTTCAAAATGAAAAGCATATAAAAACCTTTGGCCACCGTTCTCACAAGCATAAAGGTTCGAGATCTCAAGCACTGCTGTACATTTAGCCGTGACGTATTTACCTTCGACTTCACTAGCTGTTCCATGCTGGAGGCCACATCGTCCAGCTCCAGCCTGAGCTCACTCTTCTCCTTCTCCAGTTTCTGCTTCACTCTCTGCAGGTTATCTATCTGCTCTCCCAGGTCAGCCATGCTGTCAGCTTGTTTCTTCCTCAGTGTGGCAGCCGTGGACTCATGCTGCAGAGTGGCCTCTTCGAGGTCTCTGCGGAGTTTCTGGAACTCGGCCTCCCTCTTCTTGTTCATCTCAATCTGAGCCGTTGTTGATCCTCCAGCCTCCTCCAGCCTCTCACTGATCTCCTCGAGCTCTCTGGCCAGGTCTGCCCTCTGCTTCTCCACCTTGGCCCGGGCAGCTCTTTCTGCCTCAAGCTCCTCTTCCAATTCCTCTACACGAGCCTGTAGCACCGTAGGACGTTTCGTTGCAGTAAAACAAACACACACTTAGCATACTGACATTAAACATGGATGAAGACCTTTTACCTGCAGCTCCTTGATCTTCTTCTGCAGCTGTATTATCATGGACTGTCCATCCTCAATCTTACTATTGAGCTGGATGACCTCAAAGTCCTTCCTGAAAAGGATTTTATTTCAGTTGTTAAAATGTTCATGCGTAAATCAAGATGCAAATAGTGTTACTGAATGTGTTTCAATGCGAAACAAATCATACTTCTTAAGGCGTTCCTCTAATTGCTGTTTATCATTCTCCAGGTCCATTACGCTCTCCTGGCTTAACTTCAAATCACCCTCCAGCTTCCTCTTGGATCTCTCAAGGTCCATACGAACCTTCTTCTCTTGTTCTAGCGACCCCTCAAGCTGCATCGGGGAATGAACAAAATATCTTAGTTAACAATGTCTGTATACATTTTGATGACTTGCTATTCTCTTCTTCGGGGCTTACATCATCAACTTGTTGCTCCAGCTTAGTCTTGGCCTTGGTCAGAGTGTTGACTTTGTCTTCTTCACTCTGCAGGTCGTCCAGTGTTTGCTGATGAGCTTCCTGCAAAGCTTTCTTCTCCTTAGTCAGCTTGGCGATGATTTCTTCCAGAGCAGCCATTTCCTCAGTCATATTTTTCACCTGTAAACAAAGATGTTGAGCAACCAGAAGATGGTGACATGTTTTTGTTTTCAAAACCACTCGACAAATTAAAGATTGATCTGACCTTGTTCTCAGTGGCATGTTTCTCCTTCTCCACTTTGGCCAAGGTAAGCTCCAGATCATCAATGTCCTTCTTCAACTCAGAACATTCATCCTCCAGCTTCCTCTTTTTAGCAGTGAGCTCTGCATTCATCTCCTCCTCATCCTCAAGTCTCTCTGTCAGCTCTTTGGCTTTGGCCTCCATCTGTATCTTGTTCTTAATCAGCCCCTCACATCTCTCCTCAGCATCACCGAGGTTGTCTTGCTCCTGCCAAACAATTTGTAAATATTTAATACTAGTCTCATAAAAAACACCAGAAAAATTAAGAAATTAAGCCTGTTCAAGCTTACCGCCTGGACTTGCAGCTGTAGGTCATTCTTCTCTTGGAGAAGAGAGACCATTTTTTCCTCAAGTTCCTTCCTGCGGGTCTCTGACTTTGCATAGGCCTCTTTCAGCTTCAGGAACTCGTCCTTCATGTTGGCCATCTCCTTTTCTGACTCAGCTGATTTCAGCAGAGGCTTGATCTTGAAGAAGAGCTTCATCCAGGGCCAATTCTTGACCCCCATAAAGGCTCGCACATTCCATTGGATGACAAGCAATGCATCCCTGTAAAAATGTATATTCAATGATATAGATGTATATTCAATGATATAGACATAAAACATAGCACCCTTAGGTAAGTCAATCTGTTGCAAAGGTTTGTTCATCATTTGTCTGACCTGCGCTCGACAATCTTTTGGAATTCAATTCTTGCAAGTAGACCTCGAGCTCTTGACTGGACTCCAGTGATGATGAGTGACAAACGGTCGTCTCGCATCTCCTCCAGAGTCCCCAAAAGTCCAGCCTTAAAGAACACCTTGAAGAGATTTCCAAGAGAGCATATGCAAATTAACATACTTTAAAAGATCCCTGTTTAAGACACCTCATTTTTACTGTTATTATTTTGAAATTGATTTTTTTACCTTAGTATGTCCAAACTTGTATTGACTGTGGTCTATATCCAGAGATCCCAGAAGTTTCTCTGCTCCTTTTTTGCTGTCAATGAACTGACCCTCAGGGATAGCAGTAGGATTCAGGATACGGTATCTGTCATACATGAAGCATCTGTTAGTCCTAATCTTTAAACTCCTTGTTTCAAAAGAGCAATTGCAAAAGGCAATCTAAACCTCTGTTTGAAGTCTCCATAGAGGATCCTGTTGGGGAAGCCCTTTCTGCAGATCCTGATGCCTTCCAGGACACCGTTACAGCGCAGCTGGTGCATCACCAGAGGATTCTCCATGGCCCCAGGAGTCTTGGTCTCATTGGGGATGATGCAGCGCACAAAGTGAGGGTGAGTCGACCTCAAGTTGGTCATCAGCTTGTTGAGGTTCTCCTGTGGTAGAAATGAAATAATGTGTTTACCATGATGAATTTATTCACTGTTTGAAATGTTTTATTAAAAAACGCTGACCCACCCTGTGGAGAGCTGACACAGTTTGGAAAGTAGAACCTTTTTTCTTCTTCTCCTTCTTTCCACCACTCTCTACGGGAACTGAGAAGGAAATACAACAAGAAAAATGGACTCCCTTGAAATTGCTACTGGATAACAGAGTGGGATAAATTAAAATGACATAACTATTGTGTAATAACATATCAATATTAATTCATTTGCATGAAGTGTTTGTGGTATAGGTAATTTCAAAAGTGTGAGAAGGCACCGAATGGGGGGAGTACGGCAAACAGAAGAGAAAGAAAAACACAACACACAACAATACACAATGCATGCCCTAGCACATGTCCAGATTGGTTCAGACCAGTACAATTGTTGCTACAGAACATTCATTGTACCTGCATCTGATCCAGCATAATTGGCAAATAGGACTGGCAATAACTTCAGTGATGACTTCTGGTAAAGTCCAACAACAGTCTCATTCAGAGGGTCCTTGTTCTTCACCAACCAGTTTCCGATGTTGTAATCAACAGTGCCAGCATAGTGAACCAGGGCAAAATGAGCCTCTGGTTTACCCTTGATAATCCTGGGCTTCTGAAAGTTGTTGGATTTGCCCAAGTGGTTGTCATAAAGTTTGGCTTTGAAGGAAGTATCACTGGCCTTGGGAAACATGCACTCCTCTTCAAGGATGGACATGATACCCATGGGCTGAAATGAAGGATTTATTGGATTTGCTTGAAGTGTAATTATAGATGAATATTTAGATTCAGAGCATATGTCACCTGAGTTCTGAAATATTATATTACTAACCTTTTCAATGAGATCAATGCAAGCCTGCAAGTCCATACCAAAGTCAATGAATATCCACTCAATTCCCTCTTTCTTGTACTCTTCCTGCTCCAGCACAAACATGTGGTGGTTGAAAAACTGTTGCAGTTTCTCATTGGTGAAGTTGATGCAGAGCTGTTCAAAGGTGTTGAACTGTGGGGGGGTAGACGTTACAGAAACTCACATACAGTTGTCTATACATTTTGCAGTTCCAGAATATATTAATTGTCAAGAGACTCACATCGAATATCTCAAATCCAGCTATGTCCAGTACTCCAATAAAGTACTGGCGGGGTTGCTTGGTCTCCAGTGATTGGTTTATCCTCACCACCATCCAAAGGAACATCCTCTCATACACAGCTTTAGACAGGGCACCAATGGCAGAATACACCTGTCACACCAAGCACAAAGGATCACATCACTATGTCTGAATCTGTCCAGAGAAATAATGTGTGTTTCTAGAATAACTCACCTGTGCGACACTCTGTCCCTTGGTGACCCACTCATTCCCTACTTTGACCCTTGGATGACAGAGACCCTTAATGAGGTCAGCAGAGTTGAGGCCCATCAGATATGCAACTTTGTCAGCATCTGGAGAAGGGGATCAACTTTTGTAACTGCATTAAATAGTCTTACAACAGACCGACACCACGGCCAGTACGCTCTAAATGAGCACTTACCCTCAGTTCCATCAGCCTCTGCCTGTTCCTCACGTTGTTTCTGCTTGTATTTCATGTTGCCAAGGTGCATGATAGCTCCCGTCAGTTTGTACACTGAGTTTTTCTCCTCTTGAGTAAAGCCCAGCACATCGAAGGCACTCTGTAAATTTGAACAATCAGTCAAGAAATCCATGATAAATATCTTATATTTTAGCTTCATCATCATCATCATCATCCCAAAGCCACAAAATCGGAAAACAATTTTTTTTCATCATCATTTTTTTCTTTTCACTGTACAATAAAATGCTATATATTTAATTGAATAAACGGCTCACATCTGTTGCCATTAGTTCGTCAGCATCGTCAATAGAGGCCACAGTGGTCTCCCCCTGAGAGATGAAGGCGTAGTCATAGGGGTTAGCTGCCACCAGCAGCATCTCTGGAGGGTAGACAGGTTGAGACAGACATGTGTTAACAGATTAACAAGCTATTACATCCTTTCACTCCACACATGGTAAGCAGCAAGCAGTGGTGCTGTCACTCATACTGACCCAGGAGCTCAGGCTTCTTGTTAGACAAAATCTGGTAGAAGATGTGATAGTCTCTCTCAGCCTTGAGCTGAAAGGTGACACGAGACTTCTCGAGCAAATCTGAAGAGAATGACACAGACAAGAAAATTCAGCTGGCCCTAATAAAGAGAAATGCATTGTTTTGAAACGTGTGAGATTTTGTCGGTAATGTTGTCCTTACATGTCTCAATGTCAGCTGAAGCTAACTTTCCTCGGGTGTCAAAATGAATTCGGATGAATTTACCCTGTAAAATAAGAGGTTTATAAAGATTCATCTGGATAAGGATTTGTATTTATTTATCAACAATCAACTTCAATATCTATCTGAAACATACAAATCTCGAGGAGTTGTCATTCCTGATGGTCTTGGCGTTACCAAAAGCCTCGAGAGCTGGGTTAGCCTGAATGATTTGATCCTCCAGGGTCCCCTGTCATTGATACATGTCAGAGACCTTGCTTAAACATCTCTTAAATATGTTGAATGGGTGTGTCTGGAGTATGCACAAACACAGCACCTCCACTGTATGTGAAACCAGGAAGTGGCTAAAGACCTTGTTTTGAGCTGCTTGATCTTTCTTCCCACCAGACGCTGCAATGCTTGCAAAGTACTGGATGACTCTCTTTGTGTTCACAGTCTTTCCTGCACCAGATTCTCCACTGGAAACACACAATACAGCCAGCGGTCTTTAGTGAACTCAGCCTTGCATTCTTCAAACGTTCAAATCTAACAGCAGAATAACCCAACTATCAAAGTATGCATGTGATATCGTTAATAGCCACATGGAAAGAGTTAGAACTTACGTGATCAAAATAGACTGGTTCTCTCTGTCTGTAATTGATGTAGGACACAATAATCATATTAGACAGCGAACTTCACACCTTCCTTGAATTAAAACGTCTAAATCAAGTTTACCTTTCAGCATGTACTGATAGGCGTTGTCAGAGATGGAGAAGATGTGAGGAGGAGCTTCACTCCTCTTCTTTCCTCTGTAGGCTTCCACCACCTCCTGGTTGTAGACTGGTAGCCATTTGTAGGGGTTGACAGTCACGCAGAACAGCCCAGAGTAGGTCTGCCAACAAATATATAACGTTTTACTCCCCATTATAGAAATAAAAAGTGCTAATGCTATGCCATGTGTCAACCACAGCAAAGGGATACTAAACACAGCAAGTATAGTTGTGAAACGACATGATGTTTCCTCTCACATAGATCATCCATGCTGCATATCGCTCTTTGAGGTTGAACAGAACAGCAGGCTCGTGGAGGAAGGTCAGCATGGCCATGTCTTCAATCTTGTCAAATTTGGGAGGATTCCGTTGCAGGATCTGAGATTCCTTAACGGTCAACGTCTGGGTGGGAGAGATGACAGTGTTACCAAGCCATTACATTTGCAACTGTCAATGACATACACAAACACAACCGAATCAAATTGTTTGGATGGTACAGACAACTGCTCTGAAACACTAACCTTCCCATTCTGGGTATCCACAGTGACCTTCTCTCCTTCTCGGCTGGTGATGGAAGCCTTGACAAACTCCTCCACGGGGTCGGGCACAAAGCATTCCTTCTTCATGTCAAAGAGTTGAGTCTGGGCCTCCAAGCGCTCCATGTCAGACTTCCGCAGGTAAGGGGCTGCCGCCCCGAACACGGCCATCATCGCGTCACCCATAGTTGCACTGACGGGACACGGGGATGTCAAATAACCGTTGTCCTTTCCTCCATTCAGTTGTCTGTCTCGTGTTTTACATGCACATGATTATAACACAAATGATTATGAACACCAGGAGTGTACATAATCCTCCCTTTCATAGTCAACGTTCAGAAGAGGTTACCTGTAGTCTCAAGACTGCTCGGAAGTGGAGGTGGAACTTCAGCAGCAGTGTACAATATTTTGCCACTCCTGGAGAAAGATGGTTAGAGTTAAGACTGTCAGGAAAGACACATTTAGGTGTTAGAGAAAAGGTGAAGGTGCCTTTGTGCAACACATGAAAGAGAATAATTAACAGCAAAATAAAGAAGAGAAAGAACACAGTTACTGTACTTTTCACATGCGCTAATTGTATGTCACTGTTGATAAGAAAGCGTCTAACTAAATAAAATATCATAGAACAATGAACCAGTGGGGAGAACTTACACTAAAGCCAGAGCAGGATCCTGCTGCTGTGCGGCACTGTATCTAAGGTAACCAACCCACAGATCAAATATATAACCTGCAGGCCCTGCCCTAAAAGGTCAAAAACACAGCCAACTTGTGACCGCACTTACTCTCAAGCATTCACAGCCAAACACGAGCATACCGATTATCTCAAAATACCACTTCTGATACACGAGTGACAGATTTGATAGTTGTATGTGTCCTGCACCCTGTCCCCCAAACGCATATCTTAGGTCTGGTGGGTGACTTTTTGGGAACACATCCAGGAATCTTACATTTCTATTCTGTGAGTCACACTCAAACGAGCCCTCTGTCTCTCATTCTCCCACACTAGATTGTTCTCTCCCCCTGAAGCACTGCATTGCTCTAATGTATCCACCACTCTGTCTTATCTCCACATGACCTTAGTGACACGGGTCAATGCAGAACAGAAAAGGTGAACACAAAGAATGTTTATTCTGCCCAAACCCTGTCTTCGTCCATCCATCTGTTTGTTTGTCCTGCCTGCTCTGCTTGTGGTTGTCCAAGAAGATTAGGTCATGTTCATGTTCGTATAAACGCCTGGCTGATCCACAACATATCTTCCATTGAAGAGACTAGACTTAAACATGGCGGCTCTTATCTTGTTGTGTCTAGTCTATTATTTATAACTGTGAATTGTTGAATTCCAGGTGGTCCATGAGACACTTGACAGCTAAGATAACTGGGCTAAGTGGCTGAGCGATAGTTTCAAATGAGCACATGGGTCATTATGGCACACTTACCACAGCAGGCATGCAGTCTTCATGAGCCTGCCCTGGAGCATGTGTCTTACCGTCATGTGAGCTGCAGCCATGTGTTTGTCATGACTGACCCATCTGCACACTATGCAGGCATGGGCATACTTCATACCACAGTCTTACCTATTGAAATAGGGAGGGATAAAAGCTATTAAAGAGGATTTTGGTCCGGGATTCCTTTACCATAGGTTGCCCAGTGCCAAATCTCATCCACTCCACCACATTTCTCAGGGTGACTGATAAAACAGCTATGGTATTTCCATTGTTTCTTGAATACTTTTAACTTTTGTTCTGGTTGGGATTTTGGAATGGATTCAGAGGTCAACAGCAACAACAGGCAGGGCACCATGGGTCAGGGAGTTGGCAAGTTTGACAGGCCAGAGTCCAATACTCCCCAGATGCTTTTCATTGGCCTGTCAACAGCCATGCACTTCACCATGGTCGCTATCAGCAACGTTTCACCCCTGATAAGGACTGGAGACATGTCAGTGTGGAGCAGCTTATAAATCAACCAACCCCAATTCCTCAACCCATTTCCACAGACACCGAGATGAGAGGCTTCTGTCTCCACGATCCCTCCTGTTCTCCTCTTTTTCTGCCCTCACTATCTTCCTGGCACATTTCTCGCTTGGCCTCTCCTCTGAGAGGACGTCAGCACCTCCATTGGAGGACCAAGAAAAAGACAATGAGGCTCCAATGCAGCTGTTTGTGTCCCATTTGTCATAGCCTTAAGACGGGGATTAGAGGTAAGACCCACAGCTGACTGTTGGTTCACCGGCAGACAGAGGGGCTTATGTTGAACCAAAGGACAGGGGAATGGAGGGTTCCCAGTGAAGTATTTTAGACAGTTAGGAGTGTTACTGATCAAACGGTACAATAGCACATACACATGTGTAAGCTGATATTCTGTTAAGACTTATTGGTAACTTTAATGCCAATGTCTCATCCAGTCATGTGTAATGATGATCTGTTATTGTGTAACGCCGCTAAAAATAAACATTTCCAATGCTTCATTCTTATGATGGCATGTCTGTTTGGTTGTGGCCATTTGTTCATATATCGCATATCTTAAAAATAAAATGCCAGTTGAGAGTGGCAAGACAGATCTGAGGTGAAATATGAGGGGAGCATCCACAAGTCTTGAGTCAACATGTAGGTAGACACAGCAGGCAGTCTGTCTCCATGGTGACATGCTGGACATTCTCCTCGACTTAAAGTGACTGGAATTCCAATGTTTTCTCAGCTCTGCTTTGTACTGTGAGATTGGGTGGGGAATCTATTTCTGTCAAACAGACAGGGCATTTCTGGACAAAAGGACATCCAAGATGCAAGATGAAAAGTATTATCTCTGAATACCTTACATGCCATTGTGTCGGGCTCCAGAGTGCTAATGTATACCACATCTTATTGGATCACATGAAAATCTGTGCCGGCAACTCAAGCTTGAAGTTAAGCCATTCAAGACGTGTTAGCACCACAATGGCAGCTTTTGACCACACGGTGGCAGTAATGCCACACCAGTCCACAAATGAGCCACCCTATCCATAGTCTTCAATCAGAATCAGACAGTCAGTCACTCTCACACCTGCAGTCTCAACAGGGTGACTTGACTTTTTCTTCTACCAGTAGGTGACACCAAAGCTCTATAAATGTGGATTGCTTGAGCGGACTGTCAGGTCTGTGAGATCTCAGTACAAATTGATGTGTTTGATCACACATTATCCTTGGTGAAGCACTGAAGGTTAAAAAGATCAGACCCCTTTAACTCGGTCCTTGAGTCATCAATTATTCTGTGAGATACATGTTTTATTTAGGTAACAAGTTACTTTTGGAAGGTAGCACTGTTTGCACAATGTAAAATAATACATATATACAATCATTACAAACTCTGAATTCGCTAAATGCAAAATGCTCTTCATGAAAATCCATGGTTAATGCTCTTCCTTGTGCCCACACAGTGTTACATTAAACAGCTCTCACATGAGATAATAATACATTGTCAGTAATTTAAGACAAAGGATTCTTATGGTGCGTTTGAAATTAGGTCATGGTTTATTTCAGACTTTCAAACCTCAGCCTTGCACATATTTATTAATGAGCACAGACATGGACACTAGTCCTGTCTGAAATACAAGAGCGAGAAATGGTAGACGTGGTAGAGGTGATGACAGAGGGAGCCAGAGAGAAGGGCGGCACAGAAAGAAAGCAGAGAAAAGCAGGGCAGCAATGGGCAGCAAAGAGAAGAACAGGGAAATACCTGGAAAGAGTGCGTGTAAAGTCGAGAGAAACGGGACAGCAAAAGAAGAATGGAGAGTGTTTGAGGAAAACAGAAAGAGCGTGAGAAAGACAGTGAGCTGAAAGAGCGAGGGCAGTTTGAACAGAGAGGGAAAAGAGAGAGGCTTCCTGATTGACAGAGACAGGCCTCCACACTGACAGCTGAGTCTAAGAATGGAGAGAGCAACAGTGGGTGGGACGATGAGGGGGTAAAGTACAGAGGTTACAACTATAAATACACACACACACACCAGAAGAGACCTATTTATTTAGCCTTCCCCTGGCATTTAGACAGTAGAGGGGAGCAGAACACTCACGCTGTACATCCATTCAATACTGTTGACTAACAAAGTTGTTTGTGGTCATTTGAACTGATACCTTCAATAACTTAAATCTTGCGACATATCTTGGACACTGTATGAGATTTCTCTCTGGCGCCGTAAGTGCTCAGTCAACATAACATCTCTCTTTCGTGCTCATCTTCATAAGCCCTTGTAATCAGGTTCACACATTAGTTGCTGTGTCATTCGCTTCTGCATTCTCTGGCCAATGAACTTTGGTAATAGCAATGTGACACCCGCAATGGGGGATGTATGGCAGGGAGCGAACATATGTCTGCATGTGTTTGAGGGGGGTGGAGAGAGAGCAGGGAGAAGGGGAAACTCCACACTCACAACAGTTAGTGTCTGCAGTAACGGTTGCATGACCAGTGGGAGAAAGAGAGAGGGGGAAGAAGTGTGGCCATTTTAGATGACCACATTTCTATCTGCGGTTCAGGGACAAGCTAGGCAGTGACCTCAACAAAAGCCACAGAACAGGGGACACGAGTCAAGTCGCCAGAAAGGAACATCATACTTTTCTGCAGGACCTTCAACCAGATATAACTCAACTGATATGAAGAGATTGCTGCAACAACGTAAGCAGCAGGGCTTTTGAGGGACATAGACAGTGTATTGGATACAGGAAGTACATCTAACTGGAATATACAGTATGCATTCACATCAGTGATTCTACATTTGGAGTTTCTGAAATGCAAGTGATCAAAAACTGAAATTCACAAGCCAGTGTGCGAGGACACATCTTCGTAAGAAGTACTTCTTGGATTACACCCCTGCATTCCAAGATTTGTGGCACAAGAAAATAGCTCTCAATATTGAATTATAAAATGCTGGATTGGTGACTGACATTACCTGGGTAATCTATACAGGCTCAATAGTCCACACCCTTTCTGGATAACTGACTGTGCTCCTTCTGTAAGGAAAGTCCACAGAGGCTTTGTTCCCCTTTTCTCCCTCTTTGGTTCCATCCTGATCCAGGTTTGATTCCAGATGTTTCTGAACACCATACTGGTGGTGGTGACAGACCTGGCAGCAGGGTTGCTAGGCAACGTCTCTGTCCGCCGTCACTTCCACCTGCTGCTCACTGGTTGCCTGGTGATGTTTGGCCCCGCCCTCAGTCTCTGGGTGTCCCAATACAGCGTATTTGCCAAGCGCACCCACTTCCTCTACAGGTGAGGCCCACTTCCTGTAAACCTTGGGATCAGATTCACACCACCCCAAAACAATCCTAAACTATCTGAGGGAGACAGGAATAACTACTGTAGCACTTGGATTGTACAGTTGGAACTGCTTTCTTGATTTTAATGAGAATAATGTAACATCTCCTGTAGGGGACTGGCAGTAAGGCCAAGAAGTAAGGTTTAGGAGGGACCCTCACTAGTCAGAGTAAACACACCTGGGGGGCTCGGCTCAAACCTGGACACCCAGGGGTACTCGTAGAATTCAGGCAGAAATTATTGTTCTGGTTCTGTAAATACCAGAATACAGTTTGTTGTATGTGTCTATGGTACCAACCGTTTGATAGATGTTTACTTCTTGTATCAGAATATGTTCAGTTTGTCTACTGTTCCCAGCTGCTACTCTTTCTTTCTCCAGGGGCTTCCTGAGGTCTGGCTGGGGCTGGACCTGTGTCTTTGTCGGCTCCTTTGTCTTTCTCCTGTCCTTCTCTGTGCGACGATCCCTCGCTCTCTCCCTGCGCCACCTATCCAGGCTGGCGGTGGCAGGGGGCTTGTGGGTAGGATTCCGCCAGCTGCTGGGATTATTGGAGAACGCCACAGGGAGCTGCTACGAGCCCCTGGCTTCCTCTCCGGAGGGCCAGGGAGGAAGCGCCAACGGCCAGCCTCTGCTGCTGCTCCGGGAGGGGGAGAGCAAGGCGGTGTGCGTGGGCTCGGGGATGCTGTGGCGGGGGTACGAGGTCTCGGAGGACACCTTCTTGCTCTGCCTCTGCTGCCTTATCTTGGCAGAGGAAACAGCTGTGTTTGGGCCTTATCTGACTCTGGGTGGGGCATCTGGGGCGCCACTGCGTCTGCTCTTTCTGTTTTGCGTGCTACTGTTGTCACTCTGGATCTTCTTGTTGCTCTGCCTGCTAGCGTACTTCCCCCAGTTCCCCACACAGTTGCTGGGGGGTGCTCTGGGCTGCCTGACCTGGCGAGGGCTCTACCAGGGCTGGTATCGGATGGGGCCTAGCTGGTACTGTCCCGGGAGGCCCGGAGTGGGACTGCTTACCACCAAGGCTGGGCCCAAAGATGGAGGCACCAGCTAAAATCTCTTAACCCCATAACCTGTGCTGTGCTATGTAACCTGTGGTTATATAAGGATAAGAGACTTTAGATGTGAGGAACACTACCGTTTGATGATAATGCATATCCATATGGATGATAGACCATCATCATATGCAGAAACTCAAGGATTTATAACGACACATATGAATGTGACATTAAAAACCTACACTTTAAACTTGATGGTAATGCTTGCAAATATTACTCTGGCATCTCAGATTTTGAAGAGGGAAGCAGCATCTCTGATTCAGAACAGGAATTGTTTGGGATATTCAGTTCAGTATCAGAAACCCAGAAAAAAAAAAAAAAAGGTATTTCCAGTCTATTCTAAACAAAAGACAAGGTTCATTACAACATTAAATTAAATGACAACAAAAAACTTCTCAAATGTGCTTTTTCCAAAATAAGCTTTTATTAAAATGACGTCAAATGTCCCCAACATGACAAACAGCTAAAGAACATCAGGAAACAGTCGACAGCGAGAACACAAACATAACTGATTACATGAATTGAAAACGCCCCTCCCAAACAGAATATCCAATGAAAGAGTCATCACATGACCAGTCATATACATAAGACATTTGTTTGTCCAGGGAGCACAAACCAGAAAACTCCCCTTTTGAAATACACTTCAAATCCAGAAAGATCATTCACATTTGCAATGTATAGCTTAAGTGAACATCTGAGATATTCATAAAAATAAAAAAAACCAAGGGAAGATTCTGATAAACAAAAATACGGTTCCAACAACTGGCTGCGTCAGCAATTGCTACCGTGTACAACATACAAAAAAGGCGTTTATTTGTGAGTCACTCATCCTAGAAAAAAGACATTTAATTTGATGGCGATTTAAAGTGTAAATCACCAGGCTGGCAAGAGGAAGGAAGTGTGGATCATGAGGAGGAGAAAGGAAGGATGCTGGAGGTGATGGAGTCCAGCGGCTGCCAGTGACAGTTCATGAGAGCATCGTAGAGCTCTTCGCTGCGCTCCATGTAGTCCTTGTTCATGGACGCCACGTCCAGGGGGGGGTTGGGCTCTGCAAGGGGAAGCAGAACATGTCACACTTTAGAGAAGATTTCCATCACAGGAGACGAGCGGTCTCACAAGTGGGGAAATTGTACAGAAGGTCAGTTCTGCCACTCGCCCTGATAGGCTGGAATAAGTCACCTAAAAGCTGGTGACACACATTATTTCTAAGCGGGTGTAGAGACAGAGCCCAGATTGGATAGTGAGGAGTTGGAAACACGAGAAGTGTCATGTAGCGGGTTAGTGTGTCGTGTAGTCAGGCTGGTGGTGCAGGGGACACACAAGGCGTTTACCTTCTGCCGTCTCTTCCTCTACCTCCTCAGACTCCTGGGTTTGCTAGGAGAGAACAGGAAACAGTTCAGAAGTCTGCGGACCAACAGCGTGGGGGTCATAATGACTTGGTCTTGTTGAGTCGGTTGTGCATTTGTAATACGTGTAGAGTGAATAACACAAAATCTCCCTTCCGAGTGAGGCCCAATTTGGCTTAAAAATCCAAAACAACAACACCTGTGCATGTGACAAACTCAATCAAATCCACAACTTTCCTCAAATGTGTGCATGATCTCACCTCGGCCGCCCCAGTCATGTCAGTGGGCATGGGAGGCATGCCCATGGGAGGGGGGGGTCCCATCATGCCATGGGGCCCAGGGGGAGGGTATCCATAGGGTCCATAGTTGTAGTTGTAGCCATTGTTGTAGTTGTTGTAGTTGTTGTACTGGTCGTAGCCCCACTGGGGGTAGTAGTTCTGACCGGACTGTTGGTAGTACTGCTGCTGCTGGTAATTGTTATGGTAACCCTGGTTCTGACTGTGGTAATTATTCATCTTTTGGCTAGACGGGACAAAACCCAGGGAGAACAGATTTCAATGGAGGCTAGAATACTGGAGGCAGTTTAACTGGATGCAGAACTGAACATTACTGGCCACAAAGCCAGGCTGGCCTGTCATGAACATATCATTAGCAGATGAAACTGCTCTGCAAACGTCACAATGACCATGCACCTAATCAAGCGTGCTCTGTTTCTTGGAGAACAGACAAATTAGCAGAGATTGTGTATAGAACCCCATGCTTTGTACCAAAACATATCTTATTTGAGATCAAGTCTAGAATGTTCCGATGGGGCTGTAGTGGTGCAGGACACATCCTCCTACCTCTTGTTGACGGCGATGCTGAGTCTGATGGGCTTGCCTCCCAGGCCAGAGGAGTTCTGGCACTCCTCTATAGACTTCTTCTGCTCATTCTCGTCCCCAAACTTCACAAAGCCGTAGCCCCTGAGGGAGCAGGCACAGCGCTGAGTTTCTAGGCGTAACCTCCCATCTCCACACTCGCCATTATCATACGCATTCAAATAGGGAATACAAAATTAAACAAATATGGTATGGTAGAACTGAAACTTGGTTTTTTTACTTTTAATATGAGGTAGCATCACTTGAATTGTGAGTTGCTCTTGCTTTCCCTATATGGGGAAAACAATCATTTTAGCGCAAAAGGTCAGGAACAAGGCGGTGATATTGTCTTTGGAATGAAGACCAGAGGTGAACTCATACAATGACGCACCAGCACATCCCCACATACTGTTCCGCAAACCACTGACATCAATATATGAAAACGTCATGGTGCAACAGCGAATTGTAAACCCAAATTATGTTTCAAAGACAAAGGGTTTCCATGAAGCTGACTCAGACCCTGTGTGGTCCAGGCGTTTTGTAGGTGCAGACTACTCCAAGGTGCCCTTACCTGGAGTTGCCAAACTGGTCTGTGACTACTTTGGCTCCCTTGCAGGATGGGTACTTCTTGGAGAAGAACTGATGAAGCTGGTAGTCGTCCACCTCCGAAGACAAATCTCCCACAAAGACCGAAAACTCTGGGCTGAAAACGAGCGAAAAGAACATCAATAAAAAGTCGAGATAACACTTTATATCAGTGTATTGCTACTTCCTAACGATCCATCAGTACTATTACAACCACTACAGAAGCAAGTTAAACTGCCAATGAGAGAGAGAGAGAGAGAGGGCTGCTTACCCTGCCTCTGGCCTCTTCCCATAGGTCGCATAGTTTAACTTAAACTTCCTGGGCTGTATAGGAGAAGAAAGAGATTGTTAATGCCATCGCAGGGACACGTGCATGTAGTAAGGACTTATATTGCTGGAGAATAGAGAGTAGTATTATTTTTGTTGTTATATGGTGCTTGTTTACATACCTCCACCACCCCGTACAGCCTTTATCCCAATCCTCAGTTAGTTCCTAACAGAGTTTATTCACCAGCTTCAAACAAAATCATTTTACAAACAAGCCTCAACCACCTTAATTATCAGATGAGGGAGATAACGGAGCTTAGTAACTTGGCTGTCAGGACCGTAAGTAACACTGGCCCATAATACAGGACGGTTCTCGTTTTAACAACGCAAGGTGGAGGCCAATGCTAGTGAAGCTCCGCTGTCAACAAAATAATTATTTGACAAAGTAGGAAACAAAAGGTGGCTGGTTGTTCCACTTGTATTTCATTTTATTGAAAGGAATACTATTCAACGATAAAGCTCCTTGTTATGATCATGCTCACCGGATTTGATGCAGGAACAAGCTTCCCATTCAGTCTGTGGACGCATCTGTCAACACTCGGCTCGTCGGACATCTCTACGAAGCAGTACCCAGCTGAACCACTGCAGGAGACGGACATAGGCAAATTAGACAAAATCACAAACACTTTAGTTCAAAAATAATAAAGTTCAGACAGAAGGAAATGGATAATGCTGAAACCAACACAATGCTCACCAGATCCATTCAGGACTCCTCACAACCAGGTACAGTACAAGATAACTTACCCAGTTACCCTGTGTGTAATTATTTTTACGCCATACGCAGTTTCTCCCATAGTGCTGAAGGCTGCTTTTATGAAATTCTCGTCCATGTATGGGTCCAGCTGCAAACAAAACGAGATGTTCATCAGCCAATATGACAATGGAGCAATTTGTGGAGTCTGATGACCTGGTGGCGGAGGTGAGCCACTGATTGGTATGGCCGCGGCCATTATAAATACAGACGTTCAAAAGGCGGCGGCGATGCATGTTCAGGAAGTAGGTTGGCCAAACCGTTCTAGTCTAGCTAGGCTTACATAACGCTAACAGTTGTGAAACCCCAAATACATACTGAGTGCACACTATTCACCACACCGCTGAAATTAATGTATTTCATGTATTAAAATTCAACACTGGGTGATTTCACATGATACAGTACTGTAGGCAAGTTAGCAAAAACTTAGTGGCCCAGAGATAGCTAGCTGTAGCACTTTACAGTAAGACGACGATCGTTAAGCGACCAAACCTGTACCGTAATTAACAGATATGGTTTAACTTACATCACCCATCCAAAGGCTTGTCATTCTATTGAACATCGTGTCGGTATTTTGAAGGATCCGGTTTAAAAAAACAAAACAATCTTTAATAGGGCGCAACGCGAGCTCGTGGATGACCGAATGGCTGCCCGCCTGGCTAGAGTTGGCTTCCTTGTTGTGCGCATAGGTTGTGCGTCTCTCAACCGACGCACTGCAGTTGCCAGATTACTTCCCCTTTTAACGGTGCTCATAACCCCCATATAAGGGTTGCCACTGACCACTATCAGAAGAGATTACCTAATAATGTATTCATATTATATTTGTATAACAACTTGAAGCTCTTTATCTATCTTTACTTACCAGAAAGAGCGCAGTAATTACTTTATCATACTGTGTTCACTGGTTTGATCGTGTCTACGTTACCTATTTAGCTAAATTCACACAAGGGAGGAAATGTCATGTCAATGTGCCAGTTGTTTGGAAGGCTTTTTAAATGTTTTAAATGTCTAAAAAAAGAAAAGAAAACTTTAATGAATTTAAACTCCAGTGTGTTTTGAATCCAATCTCAAAATCAGACACAATTAAGAACAGAGTTGCATCAACGTGTATTCAAGAAAGTGGAAGACAACGCTCGGATTCGAATTAAACAACATTAGTCTACGCATTTATCCCATTATATGCTAAAAGGTTCATTTATTTTGCCACTCAGAAGTCATATTTGTGTTTGGTTATTAGCTTCCGTCACGTATTTCTCGCGTCGTCCCGCGCGGACTGGTTTAGCTACTGATTGGACAGTGACGAGCAGACTGTTGTCACAGGCTAGTAGCTACACTACTTCAGAGACAGACTCCATATCCTAAGCAACTTCTCATGTTACTTTAGATATCTCTTCACATTACCTAACTGTTTTAATTTGATTTCAAGGGAAGAGTTTGAGGTGACGATGGGAGTGCCGAAATTTTACCGATGGATTTCGGAGCGATACCCATGCCTGAGCGAAGTTGTCAAGGAACACCAGGTATTGATGCTAACAAGCTAAATATAGCAGGCCGAGTTACAACAGCTTCACTGCCGCTCCACGTAATATGTTAGCCACCTAGCCAGGTCAGCTATCCTGGCTTGCTTTTAGTTACATCGTAGTCTGCTAAATAAACACGTCAATGTCTTGTCTATATCTGGAGATGGCTAGTGCCACTGTATCTTGCCAATGTTACTATCCGAGTCTAGCTAGCGTACGTAATATGGCATTTTTTGTGTTCTTTGCTGTTTTGTTGTTAGCGTAGCTAACTGGCCAAGTAGCTCACTAGTGGTAGTACTGGCTCAGTTGAGTTTGCTTTGTTCTGTTCATCAAGCTGGTACTTTCCAAGGTACAAAAAAATCACAGCCAACTGCTTGTCAGAACAGAATGTGCTTCTTTTTACGGCTACATCGCAGCCAAAACACGTTAACATGAATAATGTTGTGAAGTACCATGTAACTAGAGCGAGCCTGGTTCAATGTAGACTTTGTCTACCTGATGTTGTTGAGTTGCGTTTTTATAACGCTAGTAGTCGATTATAGACAGCTGAAACACACCTTTGACCCAAAATAACATGCCTCTGTCAGAGCGTGAGCTCTTACTAACATTAATAGTAGTGTAAATTCATATACACATGTAATTGTAACGGTACATTTCCCGAGAATTATGACCTACAGTACCTTTGCTAACCTTAGCCAGCAAGCGAGGGTTAACATCTATAGTTATTATTAGCTTAGTAATAACTTACTGGGTTAACTGCCCAACATTTTGGCTACAGCTAAAATTAACACGAAATCTATACGTTCCACACATTATCTAGTAGTTATTTTTGTTGCTTAAATAACAAGAAGGTGAGAAGAATATCGTAAATGACCTTTGACTTATTCCTCCCTACCCTCTTGTGTAATTCAGATTCCAGAATTTGACAACCTGTATCTGGACATGAATGGTATTATCCATCAGTGTTCCCACCCCAACGATGAGGACGTCCACTTTCGGATCTCAGAAGAGAAGATCTTTGCAGACATCTTCCACTATTTAGAGGTGCTGTTTCGTATTATCAAGCCCAGGAAGGTGTTTTTCATGGCCGTGGATGGGGTAGCTCCTCGTGCCAAGATGAACCAGCAGAGAGGTCGCAGGTTTAGGTGAGCCCTCACGGATGAAAGACTGGATCATTTCTTCAATGCTGTGTTTGTATTTGCTCCTGGGCAGAAAAGTAAACTTCCGTCCTGTTTGTTTTTGTTGGACAGGTCGGCCAAAGAAGCAGAGGACAAGATTAAAAAAGCTCTGGAGAAAGGGGAAGTCCTTCCGACTGAGGCTCGCTTTGACTCCAACTGTATTACCCCAGGTACCGGAACCATTTTGATTTGTCATCTTCCCTTCATCCAGCAATCCATCCACCCACCCACATACTGACCTGCCTTCCCCCCAAAAGCATCTATCCATCCAAACACGCAATGACGCATTTCTTTTTCCTATCTCCTCCCACCCACCCACCCACCTCAACCCTCATCCACACATCCATGCATCTGTCCTTGACTAATAGCCTCGTCTCTGCTGCCCTTTAGGAACTGACTTCATGGCCCGACTACAGGAGCACCTCAAGTATTTTGTCAACAACAAAGTGTCCACAGACCACAACTGGCAGGGTGTAAACGTCTACCTGTCTGGCCACGAGGTGGGGGTCGCTCACGTGTTTGGTCACTATACCCATTCACTTGATCCATTATTCCATTTTGATGTACTTCCATTAGTGCTGTGTAGGAATGAGACGTGCAAGTGTTTGATCGCAACTGGAGAAGTCCTGACCGTGACTGTGTTTTGTGTCTGCGTATCCCCCCAGACCCCTGGAGAGGGAGAGCACAAAATCATGGAATTCATCCGCTCAGAGAACTCCAAGCCGGGACACAACCCTAATACGCGCCACTGCCTCTATGGCTTGGACGCTGACCTGGTGGGTGGTAGTGAATGCGTCATTTATTTTCAGGAGTTTGTGTGGTTGATTATTTGTGTGTTCATAAATATGAAATGACGTTTGTTTTCTTCCCCTGATGCTGATCTTCTGACCTAGATGATGTTGGGCCTCACCAGTCACGAGCCTCACTTCTCACTCCTCAGAGAGGAGGTCCGCTTCGGAGGAAAAAAGAACCAAAAGAGGTGCGTGTGTGTGTGCGATGTGTGTGCGTGTGCTCAAGTTAGAATTTATGACAACCTATTCCCTTTTATGTCTTAATTCTTTCTTCTCCTACCGTAGGATAACCGCCCCAGAGGAGACCACCTTTCATCTGCTACACTTGTCCCTCATGAGGGAATACATCGACTACGAGTTCTCAGACCTGAGGGTGAGCCACACACTGCAGTAACTGTGTACGCGTGCACGCGCTTGATCGATGCTGGGTTGCATCACGGTTTGCGCCTGTGTTATATATATATATATCTCTCTCTCCCCCCCCCCCCCCCCCTTCAGAAAAAGATCTCATTTGAGTACGACCTGGAGCGGATCATCGATGACTGGGTCCTCATGGGCTTCCTGGTGGGCAACGACTTCATCCCTCACCTTCCTCATCTTCACATCAACCACGACGCCCTGCCGCTCCTCTATAGGACCTACATCAGCGTGCTGCCGTCGCTGGGGGGTGAGGGCACACACACACACGTCTCCATCAAACCTACCAACCATGTGTGTTGAAAGCACTACACAGAATCTCATGCTCAGTGTCGTCCTCATCTAACTGTGTTATTGGTTGCGTCCCTCAGGCTACCTCAACGAGAATGGTCATCTGAACATGGGCAACTTTGAGAAGTACCTGGAGAAACTCTCCGAGGTGAGGTCCCCTTCCTGGAGACGTCACGGAACTGACCAGGCTGGTGACGTCTGTGTAGAGAAGGACAGAATGACCAAACAAGGAAATGTTTAGGGAGGCATTTTGTTGTTGTCGATAGAATCTCAATGGGACCCCTCTGTTCTCTGTTCTGCTCCGACCTTTCTCCTCCCACCAGTTTGACCGGGACCACTTCAACGAGGTGTTCGTGGACCTCAAGTGGTTTGAGAGCAAGGTGGGGAACAAGTATCTGAACGAGGCGGCGGGGCTGGCTGCTGAGGAGGAGGCAGCGATGAGCAAGGACAAAAAGAAGAAGGACAAGGTGAGGGCAACTCACACACACACACACATTTTTACAAAGTAAACCCACAGACATTCGTACAAAACCACAAAATGCTCCGTGTGCCAAAGACTTGCGTGTTTACGCCCGTGTGTGTGTGAGCAGGAGAGCGCCATGTGTCTGGCGGCTCTAGACGAGGTCGGGGGAAGGGGCGTAGCTCCCGGCCGCTCCGCCGCGGAGGAGGAAGGCGAGGAGGAAGACATGTTTGAGGCAGAGTTCCGCCAGTACAAACGCACCTACTACATGACCAAGATGGGTGTCGACGTGGTCTCGGAGTGAGTCTATAGATAACGCCATGGCTATGCCCTTACGCCATGCCCCTTGAGCGAGGCACTCAATCACCCCCCCCCCCCCCACGTTGTCCGAGGTTTCACCACTCCCACTTAAAAAGCTGGGATTGTGCGATTCGATTCCAACAGTGTTCCCTTACGCACCTATTCCTTTTCAGTGAGTTCCTGGCCGGTCAAGCACGGTGTTATGTGGAAGGAATCCAGTGGATTCTTCACTACTACTACCACGGAGTGCAGTCCTGGAGCTGGTACGTGTGGTGGCAGTGTCAGGGGTCACTGTTTTGTAACGTGTGTGTGTGTGTGGCTGACCATCCGTCTGTGTGGGGCTGCAGGTACTACCCACACCACTACGCCCCCTTCCTGTCTGACGTGCGGAACATCGCGGAGCTCCAGTTGACCTTTGACATGGGCCAGCCCTTCATGCCCTTCCAACAGCTGCTGGGAGTCCTGCCTGCTGCCAGCAAGGACCTGCTGCCTGAGTGCTATAGGGTAACACTCTCTGTCTCTCTCTCTCTGTCTCTCTCTCTCTGTCTCTCTCTCTCTGTCTCTCTCTCTGTCTGTCTCTCTCTGTCTCTCTCTGTCTCACTCAGTCTCTCTGTCTCTCTCTCTCTGTCTCTCTCTCTGTCTGTCTCTCTCTGTCTCACTCAGTCTCTCTGTCTCTCTGTCTCTCTGTCTCACTTTACTCTAACCCTTGCCTGTTGTGCCGGTCACCCAGTAAGAGAACGCTGCATGTCTAAACTCGTGCACAGTGGGGAGGAAGCGTCTTTGTTCACGTCCTGCTGGCCTGTTTGTCCGTAGCACCTGATGACCTCAGAGAGCTCCTCCATCATCGAGTACTACCCTCTGGACTTCAAGACGGACCTCAACGGCAAGCAGCAGGAGTGGGAGGCTGTGGTGCTCATCCCCTTCATAGATGAGGTACACTCACACTCACACAAACACACACACCTTTGTAGTCATACAAAGGGATTAAGGACAGGCTGTTGACCCTGTGTTGTGTTTCAGAGGTGCTTGCTGGCAGCAATGGAGCCGTACAATGATAAGATGAGCAAGGCAGAGAAAGCCAGGAACCGCCACACGGAGTGTGCAGTGTACACCTACGACTCTGAGCTGGACTACCCTTACGCCTCCCCCCTGCTCGAGCTCTTCCCCAACATAGCACACTGCCACGTCAGGTAACTGTCCTCACCCACCCACCCACTCTGCCTCACTCCCCCTCTCAGTCTCACTAACCCTTTCACTCAACCTCACCCACTCTGTCTCACTAACCCTTTCACTCACCCTCTCACCCACTCTGTCTCACTAACCCTTTCACTCACCCTCTCACCCACTCAGTCTCACTAACCCTTTCACTCACCCTCTCACCCACTCAGTCTCACTAACCCTTTCACTCACCCTCTCACCCACTCAGTCTCACTAACCCTTTCACTCACCCTCTCACCCACTCAGTCTCACTAACCCTTTCACTCACCCTCTCACCCACTCAGTCTCTCACCTCTGACACATGCTCTCACCTTTCCAAAACCACCCCCGCACACTTGCACACACGCTCACGCTGTCTTAACAGCACCACGCGCACACAGCCGAGGTCCTGCGGCGCTAACGCTAACGCTCCGTGTCGCTGCTGTTGTTGGGCAGGCAGACGCCCATCCCCATGGAGGCGTGGCACGTGCCGCTAGACCACGTGGGGCGCAGCATCGACAGAGGGGCGCTCTACTTCTGTGGCTTCCCCACCCTGCAGCACATCCGCCACAAGGTACGCCCCGCTGCGTGTGTCTGGGGGGGGTTACGGGCTTGTTCCATACGCTGTGATGTCACTCTGTCCCTGTGTCTCTCTCTCTCTCTCTCTCTCTCTCTCTCTCTCTCTCTCTCTCTCTCTCTCTCTCTCTCTCTCTCTCTCTCTCTCTCTCCCTCGCTCGCTCTCTCTATGGCGGTCTCTCAGTTCTATAAGAAGAAGAATGGAGTGGTGGTATTCCAGCAGAGTAGTAGAGGAGAGAACATCATGCTGGAGATCCTGCCCAGCCAGGAGGGGGAGCCGGTGAGCACACACACACACACACACACACAGAGTCTCTCTCTCAAGGACCCGTGGTGAAGGCCATACACAGGCTGTTAGATTTGACTGTGACCCCCCCCCCAGGTGTGTGACAATGTAGCGGCCCAGGTTCTGGGACGGTCGATCTTCGTCAACTGGCCCCATCTAGAGGAGGCCAGGGTCATTGCAGTGTGTGACGGAGAGACCAAGTAAGACTGGGCTCCAACCAACATTTCAATATAAAACGCCCTTCTTTGTCCACACTTGTGAGTGGTCCTTGACGTGTGTCCATCTGTAGGTTCTGTCTAGAGGAGCCTGCGGGGGTGCAGCGCCTGTACGAGGAGGGCACTGCCCCACCCACCAAGGTCATCTACCTCAGTGACAAGGAGCAGAAGGACTGGGTGAAGGACGTCCAGGGCATCACAGAACAGTAAGACACACACCTACCTATCCAAACAGCAACAGGGGTTTCAAAGTGCTGGCTTATCTAGTGCCTAGATCTACCAACTATGTTCATTTCCGACGACATAAAGTGTCTCTCCTCCTTCACCCCCCCCCCCCCCCCCCACCCTCCAGTTTTAACAAGCGCAAGGGCATCGTGGTGAATGAGACGTTTGTGCTGCTGTACGTCCAGCAGCTGACAGGCAGGAAGTACATCCCTGGTCAGTGTGGGGAGGTGCACCTGGAGAAGCAGTGGGCCAAGCAGGCCCTGCCCTTCGCCTACCAGACAGTGGTCAAGGTACACCCACACACCCTCGCCTGCTCGGGTCATGGCGCAGCCCTGTGTAATGTTCATCTTTTCACTCAAGCTTCCTTCCCCTCATCCTCTCTCTTCCAGGATATCAAGGCCTTTGACTCCTCTCATTCTCGCTTCAAGACCCTGGAAGAGCTGTTTCCCCCGACAACCTCTGTGTTTATGGTCGGGAGCCCTTACTACGGAGCCATGGGAGAGGTCTGCATCACTTCCTGGTTCCTCAGTACTTCCTGGTTGGCTCAGAAGAGAACCACCAGTGTGTGTATATCCAGTCTCAGAATCCCCACTCACTACTGTTCCCCTTTGGCCACTCAGGTGCAGGAGTCCAGTGATGTCATCAAAGAAGGACGGGTGCGGGTGGTATTTACTGTACCTCACGAACCTCAGCTAGAAGCATTGATACAGAACCAGCATGTAAGTAGCACACACATACACACACACACACACACACACACACAGAGGCATACCTAACTGCAGGCACACACACGGGGTCATCCACTGTGAGCTGTCTCTCCCTGCCTCTCTCTCTAACAGAGATACTGCGTGAAGTACAGTCCTGGCTACTTTGTGGCCTCCCGCCTGGGAGTCACCAGCTACCTCGTCTCCCGCTTCTCAGGAAGCATCTTCATCGGCCGCGGCTCCAAGAAGAAGTGAGTTGTTCGTCCAATCGGCACGGGTTGGACTCGTGACCCATGTCTCCCATGTCTGCAGCCAGCTGACGCCCAGTGCCTCTGTCCCCCCCTCTCTGTTTCCCAGCCCGCACGGGGAGCAGAAGGCCAACGTGGGGCTGAACCTGAAGTTCAACAAGAAAAACGAGGAGGTTCCCGGCTACACCAAGAGAACGGAGAAGGAGTGGCTGTACTCTCCTGCCGTGGAGGAACTCCTGTCTGAATACCTGGACAGGTACACACACACACACACACACAGCGCCTTGCTCTGGTTTGGAGGGGGGGGGTCCTTATGGCGTGGCTTTGACCCCAAGAGCTTTGCCCGTTTCTACAAGCCTGGTGTTTGTCTCCCCCTGCAGATTCTCAGAGGTGTTTGACCTGGTGTCCAGGAACAGCCACGACGATGTGTTCTACGAAGATGACATCTGGCCAGGGGAGGACCAGAATGGGTACAGGACGTCATAGTCACTAAAACACACACACACACACACGTGTATCAGAGCAGCCAGTGATGGTGTTGGCCGCCATGTTGTGTCCGCAGGGCGGAGAAGGTCCAGGAGATCACTTCCTGGTTGAAGTCAAACCCTGTCAGCTCTGTGTCCCGCTCGTCATGTGACCTGCAGGTCCTGGACACGGGCATTGTGGAGAAGATTGAGGAGGAGGTGGAGAAGGCAAAGGTGAAGCGCACACAGCCATCCTACATAGACACAACCGCATCTACATATATGTTTGATGGTCATTTACCCCTGTCTCTTTCTCTCTCTGTCTGTCTCTGTCTCTGTGTCTCTCTCTCAGGTGAAGAAGAGCAGCAAGAAAGTGCGTGTGACAGTGAAGCCACATTTACTGTTCAGAGTGAGTGGAACACTGTCTGGTCCTGCATTCATCTGGGAGGGAACGCCATTCCAATGTGTTTACAAACATGGATTTATAAATTGTCTGTCTTTCTTTGTGTGTGTGTGTGTGTCCCGTAGCCTCTAGAGCAGCAGCATGGCGTGGTTCCTGACCCAGATGCAGAGTACCATCTGTTTGACCGCGTGGTCAACGTCAGAGAGAGCTTCTCTGTCCCTCTGGGCCTCCGAGGAACTGTTATTGGCATCAAGGGAGGTGAGTGGACGACTCACCCACACGCACACATCTGTCACCAGCACACACGCATACCTGTCACACATGCACACAAACACTCACACGTCACCCATACACACAAACACTCACACGTCACACATGCACACGCACACCTGTCACCCATACAGACCATCTCCTGCAGACTTGCGCTGTTTCTAAAGTGTTCTTCTGCACAGCGGAGCGTGAAGCGGAGGTCCTGTACGAGGTGATGTTTGATGAGGAGTTTGCTGGAGGACTCACCATCAGGTAATACCTCACCTCAACATGATGGCTGGACGGAAGCAGAGGGGCTCCGTGTTTGACCTCTGGAGCACAGGGCTCAGTGTTCTGACGTGTGTGTGTGTGTCTCCCAGGTGTGCGGTGGGGCGGGGCTACAGGCTGCCGCCCTCGGCCCTCATGAACCTGAGCCACGGCGTGAGGGTGGAGCAAGGCTCTCACAAGCTCACTGCCATCGTCAAGCCCCAGCCCTCCTCCTCTCACGCTCACAAAGCCCAGCTGGCCGGCCTGAACCACTCCCCGCGCTCTCCGTTTGTACCCACTCAGGTACGGCCACACCCCCTAGTACACACTCAGGTACGGCCACACCCCCTAGTACACACTCAGGTACGGCCACACCCCCTAGTACCCACACAGGTGTGGCCACACCCCCTAGTACCCACTCAGGTACGGTCACACCCCCTGTTGTTGTGTTCCTCATCCTTTATCTCTCTCTCCTCTCTCTGTCCTCCCCCTGTCGCTCAGCAGCAAAATGGCAGACAGAACTTCCTCAGGAATGAATCTCAGGGAAACAAGAATTCGCCGCATAAAGCCCTCAGCCACAAACACCAACCCAAGGTACATTGTCTGCCTGTCTGTAGGCAACTAAGGAAGTGACCAAGTTGTGATGAAGTAATGAACACAATTTGAAACCTAAACCTAAAGAAGTCAACAAACCAACCCCACTCTCTCCTGGTGCGTGTAGGGTAAGGATGAGGAGTTCAGCAATGTGTGGCAGGCTCTGCAGAGCACTGGGCCTCCACACAAACCTCCAGCTCACTGGCAGAACAATGTAAGTCCAGAAAGTGTGTGTGTGTGTGTGTGTGTGTGTGTGTGTGTGTGTGTGTGTCACGCTTGCTTATTTGCCTGATCTGACCCATCCCTCACGTCTCATATCTGTCACTCACACCCAGGAAGGACAGTTCCAGCAGGGCCTAAATCAACAGCAGCAGCAGCAGCCCCACAACAAACCTGTGAGTGTCTCTCATCACCTAGCCGGCCTTCTAACACAACTAGCCCTCCCAAAGAGACAGCAATGTCTTTCAACTCACTGGAGGAGAGGAAAGGAGTGTTCAAAGTGTGGCTGTGCTGTGATGGTTTCTCTGATTCTGACACCTCAGCAATGTTTCCTGGTTAGGCTCCTCCCCCTCTAGACACCACACCCCCCAGCTGTAGGCCCCCAGAAGCCCCCCAGTCTTACTCGTCCGCACGTAACCGGACTGTAGACCAGGAGAAACGCGTCAATAAATGAGCTTCCTATGAACATCCACTGGTGCAGGGTTTCTTATTGGATTTAGGAGTATGTCAGCGTACTGTCACAAGGCACTTCAGATAACCAGTCCGTCCTGTGTGTGTGTGTGTGCGCAGGTTTTTTTATTTTCATGTGAAAGACAGGCTGACACGTTGTGTGTGAGAGAGTAGCTGTTTGTGTGTGTTTGTGTGTGTGTCCTAACTGTGTCATTTGACAGGGTCCTGCTGGCAGTATCCGACTCCTGAAGAGAAATGAAGACGTCAACTCTGTGTTTGGTGCTCAGAACAAGGTACTGTGCAGAACTGCCTGCATGTCAGAGGACCCACACTGATGGCATGCAGCTATATTACATTTAGTCATTTAACAGACACTCTTATCCAGAGCGACTTACAGTAAGTACAGGGACATTCTCCCTGAGGCAAGTAGGGTGACCGGCAACCTTCTGATTAATAGCCTGATTTTCTAACCGCTTAGCCGTCTGACTCCTCATATGTATGGTTATATCATAGTTCAGTGTCCTCTCTGCCCATATACCAAAGCATGTTTCTCTCCCTCAGCCCTCCACAGAGTTTGAGGAGTTGATTGCCAACCTGAAGATCTCCAAGGGCAACGAGCACACTCCTCCCCCTCTTCCCAAGCCGGAGCCAATCAACCAATCAGACGGCCCGCTGTCTCCCCAGTCATTTGCTATGGTACGTGTAAATCGGACTGGAGGATGGATTAGGCTACATTTATCAGTGGTCCCCGAATCACTGACAGACGGCAGACATTACTTGCACACAGGAATAACAAACCACCTTCTTACAAGCCTCAGGACTTTGCACAGTTGGACCACACCATAGCTAAAAGAATAGAATTGACCGCAGTCCAGGGTGTGACATTTCTTAATGTGAGAAACCACTTTTGGGAGACATTTGAAACATGCACAGTGTTATTTATGAGGCAAACACCCACACACCCAGGACATTGAAGCAGCTTGAAGGTCAAATACTGTAGGCCTCTCCTGACAGCCTGTCTAACACGTGCCTCCCTGAGCTGTGGTGGGTCAGGCCTGTGGTCTGGCTCATCATCTGCCTGTGGTGGAGGGAGTCTGACTGTGGACAGCCTCAGCCCAGGACCCTGATTCATTTGTGGCAGCTTATTGGCCAGTGACAAAGTTGATCTAATTGTCACTGGCTGTAAGTTATGGCTGTGTCGCTATATGATTGGTTGGTTGTTTTCCTCTGCGCAGAAGGGGACTTTGGTCCTGAAGGAAATGCTGAAGATTGACAGCTCTGGGACAGGAAGTCCCGCCCAGGAGCCTGCTGGCTCCGCCCCCTTGGGCAGCCAGCAGCACAACAAGAAGCGAGCCACCAAGAAGCTGGGTGAGGACCCTGGTGTTAGAGTAGCAGTATGTTCACACCCACAGGGGGGAGGGGAGGGGCATACATCCTTGCTGTCAGTCTTGTATGGATATCACACATGAGCAGCCCTGGTTTCTGCTACTGGTGAGGGAAGTTAGTCATCACACCATGTTTTTTCTCTTTCCTTACCTGTTCTCTCTGTCCGTCCCCCACCAGCTGCGAGGATGAACGCCCCCCAGGGGGACTCCATGTTGCCCCCAGGGACAGGAGGAGGGGGGGGCTGGTGCCCCCCATGGCCCCCGCTGCCATGGTTCCCAGTGTAGCCTCAGAGCTGGCCAGGATCTGTGTGGGTCTGGGCATGGCTCCACCAGACTTCACTGTCCTCCGCAACAGACAGGTCAGAGGCAGCCACACACACACACACACACACACACGAGTGTGTATGAATCCACAAAGGGTGCTGAGCTGTGCTGCTTCCTGCAGGGTCTGGTGGTGTGCCAGGTGAAGCTGTCTACTGGTCTCATGGTCCACGGCCCTCAGTGCCAGTCGGAGAGCGATGCCAAAGAGAAGGCTGCCCTGTTCGCCCTGCAGCGCCTGGTCAGTTCTGGCTCTGCCTGTCTTCCGTACAGAACCGAAGGACTTTTTTTTTTAGTATTGCGGTTGAAATCTCTTCATCTCGTGCGCGTTTTGTCCTGTGTTGGTAGAACTCTGTGGGCTCTGGGTTCCCCCTGCCCCCTCCCCTGTTCCCTGGCATCGGGCAGATTAGACCCCCCTCTCTGGGTCACATGCCTCCTGTCTTCAATCAAGCAGGTGAGAGCTCTGGGCGACGGGTAGAGATGACATTGGGGGAGGAAAAGGGTTTCTGAACGTTCACCCCTCCCTCCTGCTCCTATGTCTCTCTCTATCACCCCTCCCTCCTGCTCCTATGTCTCTCTGTATCACCCCTCCCTCCTGCTCCTATGTCTCTCTCTGTATCACCCCTCCCTCCTGCTCCTATGTCTCTCTCTCTATCACCCCTCCCTCCTGCTCCTATGTCTCTCTCTCTGTATCACCCCTCCGTCCTGCTCATATGTCTCTCTCTCTATCACCCCTCCCTCCTGCTCCTATGTCTCTCTCTCTGTATCACCCCTCCCTCCCGCTCCTATGTCTCTCTGTATCACCCCTCCCTCCTGCTCCTATGTCTCTCTCTCTATCACCCCTCCCTCCTGCTCCTATGTCTCTCTCTCTATCACCCCTCCCTCCTGCTCCTATGTCTCTCTCTCTATCACCCCTCCCTCCTGCTCCTATGTCTCTCTCTCTATCACCCCTCCCTCCTGCTCCTATGTCTCTCTCTCTATCACCCCTCCCTCCTGCTCCTATGTCTCTCTGTATCACCCCTCCCTCCTGCTCCTATGTCTCTCTGTATCACCCCTCCCTCCTGCTCCTATGTCTCTCTGTATCACCCCTCCCTCCTGCTCCTATGTCTCTCTCTCTATCACCCCTCCCTCCTGCTCCTATGTCTCTCTCTCTATCACCCCTCCCTCCTGCTCCTATGTCTCTCTGTATCACCCCTCCCTCCTGCTCCTATGTCTCTCTCTCTATCACCCCTCCCTCCTGCTCCTATGTCTCTCTCTCTATCACCCCTCCCTCCTGCTCCTATGTCTCTCTCTCTATCACCCCTCCCTCCTGCTCCTATGTCTCTCTCTCTATCACCCCTCCCTCCTGCTCCTATGTCTCTCTCTCTATCACCCCTCCCTCCTGCTCCTATGTCTCTCTGTATCACCCCTCCCTCCTGCTCCTATGTCTCTCTGTATCACCCCTCCCTCCTGCTCCTATGTCTCTCTGTATCACCCCTCCCTCCTGCTCCTATGTCTCTCTCTCTATCACCCCTCCCTCCTGCTCCTATGTCTCTCTGTATCACCCCTCCCTCCTGCTCCTATGTCTCTCTCTGTATCACCCCTCCCTCTAGGTGCTCTCCTGATGCCCCCGCAGGGCTACGGCCCCCTCCACTGGGGGATGCCCATGCCCCCCCACCAGGGCCAGCCCTTCTACGGGGGCACCTTCCCCGGTGCCAGGCCCCAGGCCCCGGCCATGCCCATCGGGTCGCACAACCAGTTTGTCCCTCTGCAGGTGAGACGTCGAAAGGCCAATGGGCATGCTTCATGGTTGAACACCAAACAGGGCTTTTTACACCATCACAGTGTTCAATCAATCAATCTTTATTTATAAAGCACAACTAAACACAACTTTCGTTGACCAATGTGCTATACAGAGTGCTAAAGGTTACCATGGTAACTCTCCTTTGACCCCCCCCCTCCCCCCTCAGGTGACTAAGAAGAGGGTGTCTTCCGGGAGGAAGAGCCAGGAGCCGCGGGAGTTCTACAGCGCCGCCCACACAGTGGCCAGGAACCAGAACCAAAACCCGGCCCAACCACAGCCCCCCTCCCCGGCCACCACGCCCTCCAAGACTCCGCCTCCGTCCAGCCAAACCCCCCCAGACATGCCCATGTCGGCGTCCAGGTCCCCCTCCACCCCCCAGGCGTCGCGCCAGAACCCCTCCACCCCCGGCTCGGGACACGCCCCCGGCTCGGGACACACCCCCGGCTCCGCCTCCAAAAGGAAACACAGGAAGCTGGCGGTGAACTTTGAGGCGGCCAAAGTCACAGAGTGACTCGGCTACTCCTGGGGTTTTGTGTCGTTGGTTTTTATAAATCTGGTGTTTTTGTTTTGGGGCCTGCGAGGAGCAGGTGTTTTCAGTGCACTACCGTCTCCAGCCTCTTCTGTACTGACTGAGGGACGTGGTTGTAGTTTAAGACAAAGCCCCAGTACTTCCCTATGGGGAGGAGGGGAAAGAGGGGATGGTAACGGTGGCAATAAGGACTAGGCCCAGACTGGGCCAGGTGTTTATTTGTGTTGGTGTGTTGGTTTGTCCCATGGACACTGTGTGTGCGTGCGTGTGTGTGTGCGTGTGTGTGGGGCATGGTCTCCTCATGCAGATGGCATTCAGACACATGGGCTTCGTTTCAGCTGGCCAATTCTAGTAAGACCTTGTAACCAAGGAGCAAACCTATTTTTTATCTACACCTCTTATGTTCCATATAATTGTTGTCAAATGTTTGGGTCTTTTTATGATGAGTTTTAAAAAAAGATGCAGTTTTATGGTTTTGAATTGGCAACAAAGTTGAAATCCACCAGTGCAGTAACATCATGCCATCAACTACCTACATGTTGATCTACACCAGTCTAATGAGCAAAACTCTGACGTTGGACATGCACATTATCATTGTTTTTAAATACCTGCCAAACACGCTCACTCGTTGTTTTGTTGCATTTAAATCAACAATTGGTTTACTGCCACCGATAAATGTAAACCCCAGAATCAATGGACTTTCAAATAGTAAATATCTCATCACATGAATTTACTATTATTTCCTGTGAAGTCTACCATTGACTCATAGCATCTTAAATATGAGCCTTTACATCAAACAGGCAGGAGAAGATTTTAATTTTACTTTTTTTTTTACCCTATTTTCTACATTAATTGTTTTTTCTCAGACATGTGACCACGAGACTTTTGTATTCTGCTGCAATTTCAATAAAAGCCTTAAAACATGGTTCAATAAAAACAGGTTCTGGGACCATATATTTAAACCAGCCTTGGATGCTCTGGGAAAATAATATTTACAGACAATTTTTTATTTGACACACAACCTTACTCACCACACGAAGCCTGAAGTAGTAGTGTATGGTGGACTCACTGTGTGCACAGGAGAGAAGGCTCCAACTGACGTTTCCTCAATGAGAATCTCAATGTTGAATAGAATGACCCGGAAAGCAGTCAGTCAGCCACATTCTTGTCATACACGCATGCTTGTTGGTGCGTGCATACGCGTACTCCACATGCCAACCATGGTTAACACAACCCACCTTGCTCAGAAATACTACCCATATTTTTCAAGTCTTATCTATTTGGCTTTCAACAGCAGCTGTCTGTACTCTGTTCCTCTCTGTTCCTCTCTTTGTATATGTACACATCCCTCTGTTCTCCTGACAGCCCCCTCTGATTGAATCGTTTCCATCCTGTCAACATATCTGATTGGTCTGAAATTTGGGTTTGAAAAGCTAAAGCTGTTTCATATCTTTAATCAGTTTTGGATGACCCACTATCACACACACCACATTGACTTCAGCTTGTTCTGTTTAGTGGTCATTATACAACAGCCGGCTTCTCTCTCTAGAGTATTTGTTGGAGGACTAAATGACAGGCAGTACATGAAGACCATGAGGGGCTGTCAGGGAATAGGAATTCAGTAAACGTCCAGCGACTCTAGTCTCGGAACTGTAAGATCTATGAACCATATGAAGTGTTGTAGTGAGTGGGGCTGGGTTTTGACTGCGTTAGTGTGGACTGTGAGTGCATCTGAGTGCTCCGTCTACAGGTGGAGCTAGTCCATGCGTGTCTCTATGGTGCTGTGACTTAGGGGGCCCTGCTCCCAGCCCCAGTGAGACCCAGTGTGAGGGCTGTGTGAGGCTGACAGCTGGCCCGTTTGACAGGGGCAGACTGGGGGTCTGGCCCTGCCAGCTCCCAGGGCCTGTCATGCACACACACACAAACACACACACATATGCAAATACACCCAGGCATACAAATGCACGCATAGACACACTCAAAGAAAGTCAACTCACACACATGCATGCAAATATCTTTTGCGCACGCACACACACACACACACACAGAAACATGCACATACGCAGCCTTCAAGTCAAGCTAATGAGCCCCTGGAAAGCTGAAGAAAGTGTCCGAGCTGTCTGGCCGTTCTGTTGCTGTCTCTGGGTTGGTGAGAGGGAGGACAGGGGGCATACAGGGAGGAGGACTTTATATGGCTGCTCTGCTCTGTTCTGCCTGTTCATCTTTAGTGATGGTCTTGCAAGGTCTTTGGAATCAGTACATGATGATTTAGTGCTGCGTTCCAGCTTGTTAAGATAGCAAAACTACCCATTTTACTGCATTTCTCAACAGGGTTTTAATAGTCCTGTTGGCTTTCATTTTGTATAGCTTTATCCAGGACTGTTGACTCATGCACTAATACTGCACTTTGCAAGCACACTCAGTTGTACTTACACGGTATAAAATATTTTAAATGTAACACAAGAACACATTTCAGCCTGGGTCTCTGAGTCCAGTGTCTGAATGTTGAGATCCACGGGTGTCTTGTTGAATGCTTAATCTTTTATCACAATGGTGTTATAATAATAACAAATATAATCCCTTATATGGCAGTAACACAGTGATTTCAAGTACCATTTCACAGTATTGTTTTATCTGTCAGTTCTGGATTTGAGATATAATAGTAGTCAGAAGGGGGAGCTGCAATGCAAGCAGAGATTCTCCTAAGCTGTTGGCTCCACATTACACAGAAGCATACCTTCCCAACTGGGTAATTCTTGTTTTTCCATGCGATAATGACTTAAACATATAAACACTCATTTCAATTTGTACATAGTGTGCTAGGCTACCACATGCCTATCAAAATGTCCTGACTTCAGATAACATCATATATTCTTCAGTCAGTTCCACAGCAAAATGAACCTCTATTAAAACCCTCTTTGGGGGAAACACTGTCATCTATCAACCACAATGAGAAGTGTTGAATAGTTTCCTGTGTCAGAATACCACAGTCTAACAGTGTCTGCTGAAAAACCCGATATCCAAAGACTAAAAAGTGTTTTATATGTTTAGGCAGGGCTGTAAGTGATGGAAACATTTGAAGAGCAGTTTCCATAACTAGCACCATGATTTCCACTGACTTTCAGGGCAATCCAGTTTAATAGCTGCAGCAGTAATTGAGTCAGTATGGTAGGTGTTAAGTGTTAATGTGTCTTAATTACACTCATGACTCTGAGGGCCCTTTATGTCTGGAGAAAAGGTGGCCTAATAATTCCACACATTTCGTTATTAAATGGTAATTAAAGATTTAATTTCGCAGCAAGGAAGGGATATAGTATTTCATAATGAGTTCTTTATGACATGTAAAACAGTTGAATTTGAGATGTAATGTTTTTGTAATGAACAGAATATTTGAAATCTTCCTTTCTTGCACTTCCCGTCCCAGTTTGCTACACAGAAACAGTGAAAGGTTTGGCTTTTACAAAACGTCTGATAAGATCCTTATCAGTGATTAAGATTGCCTGCCCTTTCATCATTAATAAGTGCTAAATTTCTTAATAAGTCCTTAGTTTCTTATTAGGTTTAGAGATTATCACAGTTCATTGCTTCTCTGTGACAAGCATTACAAAAGGATTATTGTACCAGTACTTCCCACATGTAGTGTATGATACTGTTTAATCTGGATACTGTGCATAGGCTGCTGCAGAAAAGCATCCTATATATATATATATAAATGCAATACCTCATGAATACAGATTATATGTGCTCAGTATGTAATTCAGACCTAAGAAATGGAGCATTCTGGAGAGATCTGATGACAGATATTGTACATAGTGGTGACCTTTCTAACTTGGCACCACACCTCTATATGAAGGGTTTCACCTCATACTTATGACAATCATTATGATGAGCCTCATAGCAACGACCTTTTCAACTTCTCTGTCAGACGCTACAAAGCTGAATCGAGTGAGTTCCATCAGTTTGTTGTGCGACAGACATTTAAGGTAAACAGTCGGGGTGGTTGCACAGAGACATAGCCCTAGGAGGAGGCCAACCAGAGCAGGTTTGGGTGTCAACTTTAAGAGCAGTTTCAACGGCACAGATACTATTTCGTTTATATGAGAACAAACTGTGTTTATTGAAAACAAAAACACTTTCGCCATGTAGGATTGTGGGATGCAGTTTTCAAAGACTCCCTCACATTCTGTGCATAGATGCATCCTGCTCGACTGTCATCTAGCCTGGTGAACAGAAATGAATGTTGAGCAGGGAGCTGTGACCTTTAAAGAAAAAACCCCACAATGGCATATGCTTAGTTCAACCACTCCATCGCTACACTGCTGCCTGTAACCCAAGATGGGTTCATACAGTAGACAGGATAAAAAGGTTCTCACTGTGGCTTGTGCTGTCTGTCTGATTTAGATAGACCAAAGAGTCGAAGGCTCCCTCTGCACTGCTGCATGATACTTCCAATCCCAGCCATCCCATTTGCATTTCAGCATTCATGTCAGGTGCCAAACAACCGACTCAAGGCCTCGCACTGAGCCGGGTTCTAAGATGGAGGTTTTATTGATTGACACAGAGCACAGTTACATAACCACCCATGTCCCCAGACAGTTATCAGAAAACTTTGCTTTACATCTTTCCCATGTAACTTGTGAACTTCTCACGGCACACGCCTATCTCACCAGGGGGCACGCCCCAGCTCCACCTCAACACCAGACTGTAAAGACCTTAAGCAAGCGAAACACATTTATCTTCACACGCCTACATGCTAGTAACGGGTCTTTATGTAAACACAAACTGTCAGTGGAATGAATGATTTTGGGCAGAGTGCCATGGGTTGACCTCTATCTGTGGTTGGTGGAACACACCCCGATGACTCAATTGCTGTCTGATGAACCCTCTGCGGTTCATTCCTGAAGAAGGGTGTGTCCGATTGACCCAAAGTTCACACACATGCACACACGTGCATACTTACGCACCGGCACAAACATGTACAACTGCATAAGGGCACGTGGCTGTCTGCAAACATGTGTGGACGCTGCACTCACACCTCACACACGCATTTTGCCAAGATGCTTTTCGTGTGTGTGGTAGTGCCATTAACAGCACATCCTAATATTACCTTGTGTGCACTGATTGTCGGCGACATAATGATTTGATCAATCACGGTTCTTCAGATGCTGACATACATTAGAGCTGGCCTACAGTTCCCAAGAGGCCACTCGGCTGGGGATATCACCATAGATAATGTTTAATTATGCTAATTAAATTGCATTTATTCTGAATGTAATGGCAACGTGCATGGGACAAATGAATATTTATTGGATGGAAAGCTGATTATGATATGAATGTGCTGCTTAAGGTAAAGTTATGATGAGACCCAGACGAGCGTGTGCAGGAATGACTAGACTGGAGGGAGGGGAGGTGGATCAACATGTCTGGGTCTGAGATCAGCAAAACTGGGACACTGAAACACACGTGGGGTGTGCTTGATTAACCTTAAACAGCAATGTCAAAAAAGGACTGCTGAGAAGTGTTCCATCCACCTACCACAATGAGAAAAGTCAAGTTCATTAGCAGAATGGGCTACATAACAAGTTTGAAGACCCCCCCCCCCTGATTGCAGAATTACACGGAGTGTTGCATTTCTTTCCAATCGTTGTTATGATGATTTGAAACGTCTATAGAGAAGATCCTAGATAAGCCACCAACCAAAACAAGGGTCAACCTACCCAGGACGAGGGATTCAAAATGCTGTAACTGGAACACACATGGAGCATACCTGGAACAAACTGCCCCCTAAACTATCCAGGAGCACCAAAAGATGTCCCTGCTGTTTGACCCTGGTGTAGGTATGTAGGGATGCCTGCGTGGTCGCAGTGAATCCTTCTATTATACACCTGACTTGAGGAGGATTCAATTGCATCTAGACAACGAGCAGCAACGACCACTGTAACAGAGAGATATCAAACACTTATCTGGAAAATACAGATGGATGCTCCTTAACCCCACTCCTTTCTTGATCTCCATCTTCCTCGCCCTCCCTCACACACACACACACACACACACACCACACACACACACACACACACACACACCACACACACACACACACACACACACACACACACACACACACACACACACACACACACACAACACACACACACACCACACACACACACACACTTGATCTCTTTTACCATGTAAGTGGTGGGTTAAATTTCATAGACCATTTCTCACTGTCAGTAATGCACATCACCGCCCATGAGAGGGGTGGGGTGAGTAGACTGTGATGGGTAATTTGATTAGTCCTAATCCCTTTAAACCAAGAGGAAATTTGATTAAAAGTTGCCCCTTACATCTTTAAATGACACCACTATTGCGTTGAAACTGTGTAGCACGTCACCGTTTCCTGCAGTACTTAGAAAGTGCTCCCTTTGATCGTGTTATAAACACCACAGGTTCGTTTTCAACTCCATGTTCCTTTAGCCATCGCCACAGGAATGCACGAGGGGGACTGTGGAGGGGGCATCAGCACGTTCAGCTGACTAAGCAGGCAAGGATGCACTCCAGGCTTGGCTGGTTTGCTGTAGACTGTTTGGAACTGTTTCTTGTCAGTCAATACCTTAGTTCAGGGGTCCTAAAACTTTTTTCTGCGAGGGCCAGATAATTTTTCCTTTCTTTAATGTGGAGCCGGGTCGGTCTGTAACAGAAAATGACATGGGCCGGAGTGACTACCAGTATTATTAGTGGAGATTTTATTTAGACGGTATGTCAAATGTACCATTCTGTTGGTGGGTGAATCTAACAAATAATTTGTGCACGTTAATAATTTGTTTTCAAAATATGTCTCTGGAATTGTTCAGAGGCCGGTCCAAATGTGTGGGTGGGCCATATTCGGCCCGCGGGCCGTAGTTTGGGGACCCCTGCCTTAGTTGAAAGGGACTTCATAAAACAAGAATATTTTCCTTTTTCCAGATAAGTAAAAATCAATATCAATTCAATAAAAATTGAATATTGTTCTATGCAAGCCATGTACTAACACAAAGAGGTTGTATAAATAAAGTACATTAATACATTAATGATTCATAAAAGAGGCCCAGTATCTGTGTCTCATTGGAACTAAAACAAACTCATTTTGCTTGAGATTCTAAGGCCAAGGCTGAGGTAATATTTGATAAGCAATAAATTATGTTTCTGAAAGGACATCTTCTGATAGAGTCAGGTGTTATAAAGTTACCCAAAACAAAACAAAAATCTAACACTGCCTGATGCAACTGAGATTTAGAATTTTTCAGGTGAAGTGCAATATCAGCACTCAAGCGAGTACCATCAGGAAGGAGTGAACATTACATTCACCTAGAGACTATGTGTAACACAACCCCAGTATTCTCCCAGCCAGACAAATAGCTCACATTTCATATGGTCATATTTTGAAAAATGGGAAAACTGTGTTTGCATGTGTTTATGTGTCTGTGCATGTGTGTGTGGGTTCGTGTGTGTGTATTAGTATATATAAGAAAGGGAGAAAGATTAGAGAGAGAAATATATAATGTAAGTTTAATTGTTTTTAATATCTGTTATCCATTAGATTTGTATCTGTTTCCATTTAAAACAATCCAACTAGAAAGAGCAGTACTGTTCACATTGCCACATTCATCTGAGTCAGCAGATACCACTGGTTGCAGTGGGCTGTGGACTAAAAGAAAACCTGAGCATGTTTCTAAATAACTACCGGAAGTCAAACGGCAAGAAATGACTTAATGAATACATTTATGAAGAATTAATGAATAATTGAATGACAATCGATAGTATAGAACACAAGTGGGTCTTCTTGTGAAGGGTTATGCCTCCAACAGGTTTTTCCTTCACAAAGCCCAGCTCTCCCAGTGTTCTGGCAGCGCCCCTCTCCAAGAAACACCACACCTTGTTTTCCAAACCAACCACCATCGTTCTCTGACCCTTTATTGTTGCCTGAATATAGCCATTGTTCTTTAATTGACAACAGATTCCAAGTGATTTTCATTGGCATTCATCTATTTTCCTCCAATCCCCTCATTGTTCTTAACAAACAGGCAGAAATGGGTGCATTTTTCACAGACTATCCTTGGGGCTAAGAGCAAACAACTCTTTAAGCAAGAAACAGATATGAAATGATGAAGGAGAAAGTGGCCTCCAGATGGTAATAAATCTACGGTTCGGTACCAAGGGCTAAATATAGTTTGGATCAATTCATAAGGCCCCATTGAAACAAACCAATCTGCAACTGAAAACAGCTATGCTATCAGATGTTTCAGTGGCATGCTGTCTAAATATAGTCCTGAACTGAGTGAGCTGTAGAGGCAAGTCAGGTTTCACGTAGCTTTTGGTAACAAAGAATGATGCAGTGGGGGAATTATAAGGATAACTTATTGTCGTTCCAAAAATGTGGTACATGAACTGGAACAAAATTAGGTACTGAGGTCTGGTTAAAACCACTTCCAAATAAATAACTAAACTACTCATTGTTAATAATTACTATAAATACAGATAACCAATCACACACACAGATACACATAGATACATACTAAAATAACCTGAGAAATTAGCAACATAGTAAAACAATTCAGTGTTACTTTAGGTCCAAAGTTTAGTTTGTCAGTTCTGGAGTGAGCAGAGTTAATAGGTCTGACATCTTCTGGGAAGAAGCTTTAACCTGGTTGTTCTGGTTGTGATGCTGCGCAGCCTCCTGCCTGAGGGAAGAGGGGTAAACAGGCTACTGGCAGGGTGGGAAAAGTCATTCATAATGCTGGTAGCCCCAGTCCTGCATCTGTTGATGTATGTGTCACCGATTGCCGGGAGATTACATCCAATCATTTTCTCTGCAGTCTTAACAACACATTGCAGGGCCTTCCTATCAGTAACAGAGCAGTTTCCATAGCACACTGTCACACACAAGGTGAGAATGCTCTCTACCACACACCTATAAAAAGACGTAAGGACTGTAGTTCCCAAACCAGCATCCTCAGAAAGAAAATTATGCATTGCATAGTTAAAATATTTTTGAGTGAAGTTTAGGGTACGCTTTGTGATTGGATCAGATACAAACATCAAATACTTAAAATGAATTATCTCAGCATTTTGAACCATAGGAAAGAGAGGGCTGCATGATGATTGAACAGTTCTTAAAATCAGAACTAGAAAATAAGTTGCTGTACCAAGATATGGTATTTAGCCTAAAAGTGTAAAGCTGTTTGCCATCGAAATTACTTTGCTTATGAGGTTTCTGCCAAAAGATATCCCTAAATGATATTCCTAAAAGTTTAAAGTCAGTTAGTCTACACTAATCAAATGATAAACTATTCCAAGCAAAGAATGCCACATTACTAATTGAATGTGTCAGAAAGTCTTGAAAGTGATTTATCTTTCTTGTCAATCAGATCATTCCGGTTAAGAATCCACAGTACTTCACTGCCGTCCTAATGAGAGCATCTGTAGATGAGAGTAGGCTCAGATCTAATCACAGAGGAAATGGGGTTTGTGACTGATCCTGTCATTTACACCACAAACACACACACATCACTTACCCACTGACGACCAAGAGATAAAGAGAGGAAACCAATGACCGAGTTTCTAAACTAGAAATCTTTAGTGTTCAAAAATGGTTTGGTTGAAATTCTTTATTCAAGTCAAAGTAGTGCCACGGCGTGTGAGCAGCATATTAAAGTCATATTTAACCAGAAAATGATAAACTGCCTGGGCAAATATTACACTGAAATGAAGGTCTTGTTATCGGTTCACTCTTTGGCATATAATCAGCCACCATGGGCACAAATTGTCTTGTCATGAAGGCTTGCGAGGCTAATGGATGTGATTATTGAAACCTCACACTTATCATGGACGAGTCTGAGATGGCTGTGCTACACTGCAGCAGATTCTATATCGAGTACCTCTGAACCTGTTTCAGTTTAGAGATCTATAAAATGAGTCTTACTCTTCTCAATCCTTGGGAGGTCATTTTATTCCCTTATTCATTTCACCGCCCACACACACGCACACACACACGCACACACACCGAGGAGTCTAATAAAGAGGTATGTATTGTATGTCGTAAGATGAACACACTCAAGGGACTTGAGGGTATATGAATGCAATAGGATGGGCCTTCCTGATCCCAGTCCCCTGCATCACTGGCCCCTCGGGGGGGGGGGGGGGGGGAGGACACTACCCAGAGATGTCAGGCAGACAGTGAAGAGACAGCACTTGTCAACAGCAGACTTGGACAGAATGCCGAGCAGATGTGGTGAGTAAGAAGCAGGTCTCAGTTGAAACACTGAAACGGGATCCGTGGAAGAAAATGAAAAAAAAAGAAGCAAATTCAGAACTACTCTCAGGGATGGCAGGATTCATATGTTCTGTCCTAATGCTTCATCTGTCAGTTTGAGAGAGGGCAGAGGAGAGCAGAGGAGAGACACGAGGGGAGGGGTGAGGAGAGGAGAAAGAAGGGGAGAATGGAGTCGAGCGAGGGGATGAGAAAAGTGAGGCGGCTGGAAGGGAAAAGAATAAAGGAGAAGTAACAAGCTCATTTCAGGACAGTAGATATGAGAGGCCACTGAAAGTAGAGAACGTAAAGACGATAGCAGACATTCCAACAGCCTCCCATCTGTTCCCAGTCTCCGTTGGCAGCTATGTGTATGCCTTAGTCTGACTGGGTCAGCCAGACTGCAGAGAGGACAGCTTCTCCACTCCGCTGAGATGATTTACGTCCACATGCATGAGCCAGAGAAGCGCCCCTGACGCCAGAGCAGAACACAAACCAGCTGTTCTCTATAGGCAGACCCTGACTCGAGCCCAATCAATGACTACAACAACCAAGTTTTACTACTGAGACAGAGATGAGGGGGAGAGAGAGAGAGAGGAGGGAGAGAGAGAGAGAGAGAGAGAGAGAGAGAAAGAGAGAGAGAAAGAGAGAGAGAAAGAGAGAGAGAGAGATGGAGTGTCTGCTTACGCTGCATCTTATGTAACTCTCCAAGGCATCTGGAGAGGTAACCCTGATTGCAAGTTTACGATGGGCCTTCAGTCCTTTCCCACATCAGCTGTGCTGTTCTTTTCTCTGTCGTCAGTGGGAGCAGTGAGACCCTGACCTGGGTCAAACACACACACACATCACACATAGATCAAACTGGGTATGGGAAATAATTCAAATGTGTTTCAGACTTCTTCCCAAAGTTTTTCAATAATGAAAATGAAACACATGGTATTTGGCGTCCAAGTTCATCATGATCAGAGAGTCCCTACTACAAACACGGAGTGCACACATTGACTCGAGACGTCTTGCTGACATTATTGTGCCACATCATAGCTGTATATTACTGGCAAGTGATGCCTTCCCAATGCTGAACCATAAATGATTTGCCAAAGTGCTTGCTTGCTGAGGAGTCTCTTGTATTGCTTCTAGCCAGAAGTGTCTGAGCACAGACCCATGGCCTTGACATGGTGTGCTCCCTCAGAAGAGGATGAAAGGCAGACAGCTCTAAGAGACCACAGCTGTGCTACAAGGGTTTGGTCATGCCTCGATCACCTGACACAGGCCTCCTCTTCAGCATACCCCTCTGACAAGGTCAGCTCTTCAGCAGTTTTGCAGCTTGTGTGTCGGACCCTTGTTGTTGCCCAAAACACACACACACACACACACACATACACACCACACCCCCACACACAAAACACACACCCACGCACACACATACACACCACACTCCCACACACAAAACACACACACACACGCACACACATACACGCCACCCCACCCCCCCCCCCCCCCCACACACACACAGTCCTCCTGAGACCATTCCTCTTTTTACCTTTTCCATTTAACACACATCTCAGGAACATCAACAAGCTGTGAACTCCGACCCACTTGTCAATTAGCTGGGAATATGTGTGCACAATGCCAACAACACCTTGATGACAGCTGTTTTGCCAACACGGAAAATGTGATAGAAGAGAACAGGATTAGTTATGGAATGGTGTCAGAGTAAGTGAGTGAAGCTATAACCCAAATGTTCTAATACTTAAGATGTAAGGCAGATGTCGGTTAATTATCATGTTTTGTTACCAACCAAACACACAATCCCTTTAAAAAAGTACAATTTGTGTTTGATCTCCTTGTGGTCTCGCCACTCCTCTCATCTATTACCTCACAGGTATGTAGCTCAAGCAACACTCTGTTGACAGCTGGGAAATGGAGTAGAATTAGGCAACACATTCAGCAGTACAAATACCTTGTCGAGACTCATAAAACCGTTTGTACAGGGCGGAATCAAGTGCTCGAAGGCATCGGAAGGTAACAGACACCAGGAATGTTTATCTGCCACAGTTTTGCGAAATATGGTTTAGAATTTGGAAGCTAATTAACAGGTTTACAGAGAGGAGGTAAATGAAAGGCTGATTTTGTCTTTGGAGGTGACTGGAGTGTAGGGAGATGGCACTTTTCCTTCCTTCTGATCTACAAAGCAGGGTCACCTCACCAAAAGGCACACCAACCCATTTGACAATGTTGTTTCAGCTTTGAACTTCAAACTCAAGTTTTAGTTGAGTGGATTTTCATTTGTTTTGGTCCCTCTCATTTATAGTTTTTGTTTATTCGACCTTTGACAACAGCTATTTTGTTCTTGTCTTTTTATCTGTAATTAATTTAATGTCCGAAATTACAAAATACATTATCAACTAAATAACAAGCATGAACATAAATTGAAATGATATATTCTAAAAGAATGTATAATGAAATCTGAAAACAAAACATTCTATTTGTGAAATGCTCAAATGGTTTCCCCTTCATTAATCCACAGTGTTTTCAGGAAAATTATTTGATTAAACGTTGGCAAAATGCATCTCAAATGTCCAAGAAACAGGAATGCCGGTTTTGGACAGTTCCTGGCAATCAAATTTAATGCTGCATTTCTATATATCTCTTCCTAAATGTCAAAGCAATGAACAGGGACAAATTGCCCAGTGGTCATGAAACAAGATTAAACAGCACAAATTATAGATCCTTGAGAAGACTGTAAGCCTACATGACTTTTGTTATTATTTTGCTTCCCATATGCAATCATTTACCCATACATTACGTTTTGGCTGAAGCATGACAAATAACAGGGAATGCCATTATATAGATTTGTTGAAAAACTGATGCTCTGTTGTGAATGTTCACTTAATGGACATGGTTGTAGGTCAAAGCAGAGCTATGGCGCCGGCATTTGCAGGGCATGAATGCACATGTGACACACATTCAGAACTGTGGAGATGTTTTCATTTTTTCCTGTTTAAATTCTCATTTTCTCAAGCATTTTCTCTGAACATTTAGTTTTGCCCTCCCCCAAAAAATACACATTTTTAAATGTCACTTAGAGACTGTCCAGAAACACTGTGCGTGTGGTGTAACTCTGACACTTTTTCCTCCCACAGAGCCACATCTGATTGCTTCAGCATGTTAAGTCGAGCGAGTGCCATTTTAGTTAATTCTCAGTCTCAAATAAACTACCCACCCAAGTGTAATACACAGCACCACGGGAGTTAAACGATGCCTGTAAAAACCTCAACTGTGAGAATGCTGTCATACAAATGTGTACATCTCAAGAGCGAACAGAATTCATGTCCAATTTGCTGTTGTCCAATCGTCACACTCTGGCTTAGAGAAAGAATCTTGGAGAAATGCAAACAAGTTTTTTGAGAATATTCTGGGACATTTTGCTTTGCTTTTTTTAATGAGCACATTTAATAGTTAATTGGTAGATTAGACTGTGAGCCGGAGGACTGGAAATGTGCTGACCCGCTGTGTTGTTTGGTTTTCAAAAACAAAGGCCAGACACTCAAGCTTCTGTGTTTAGGTCTGAGGCAAATTCTAAGCTACAGTTTCAACTGTTAAAATGTATCTTTAGACCATTGCAATGACTTAACAAGCCTCATGAAGTGTCATAGCTGACCATATCCAGCAACTGGTGATAATAAAATATACTTTTTCATACAACTGAAAGACAGACTTTCCCATTTCAAATGTTTTGGTCGTTTTAATTATAATCTTTCTTTAGTCAGAACGTTGACCCATAGCATCTCAAATAAGAAAGGGCAAAATTCCAAAAGGTTCTCAGACCGTTGAAGGGCGCCTCGATCAAGCAAGTTTTCAATTAGGCCGGAACCACCTCACACAGTTGGAGACTCAATATGACGACTAAGCCAGAATGACCCTGAACTCCTATGGAGTGTCACTGTCTGTGTGGATTCAACCCTGATATTAACCTCCAGTCATTCAACAAACTCACAAGACCTAACCCTAGAGGCCCTGCTTTCAGAAAAAAGTAACTCTTCTTGCGTTAAGAAAACCCCTCAGGAGTTGCAGACGTGCACATGTGGAATACATTCATCGTACAAGAATCCCGTAGACGGCGTTGCGTTCAACATCACAATTTCTTTAACCAGTAAAGGATGCTCCTAACCCAGAACCATCTCAAAACACTTTCATGGAAAAGGAATGAGAACAAGATAGCTCAGGACTGTTAGCTCGGCTTACGACATCTCCATTCACCCTCCTGAAAGCCCCTCTGATATCTCTCTTTGCATACAGTAAATGGTTGTAGGCTGCTGTAGTGTGGAGTGGCTTATGGGGGTTTAAAGTCTCTCATCGCAGCTGGGGACTACTTCAGAGCTCCACTTAACCTCCATTGATTCATCAGCAGGGAGCGTCAGAGCAGCAGGTCAAACCTCCACAGTCGTTGGTTCCTCGTGTCCTCTCTCCTCCTGCCTGGCAGAGAGGGATCGAGGAGACTCCCGAGAGGGAGCCATTGCTCACAATGGCAGTGGTTTCAACGTACATGCTGGGTAATGGCAGCAGGAAGACGGTCATTTCTCAGTCGCCCAAGATGGTGTTTACTCTCAAATGAGGTTTCTCAGTGGGCTAGAGAACTGGAGAACAAAGCTAACTGATTGGGCACACTTACTGGGCTTCCACTGAGGATTACACAGGGAGTTTAATCTAAATTTGTCAGTAGAGATTGAAGCCAACCTGCATATACTCAGTGTAGCCCGTTTCAGCCGTGCAGGAATACATATTTAGCTGATTCTATTTGGTGTGTTTTATATTTTATGATTTGTGGGAAAACTGAAAATGGGTTCAGAATCATGTCTACTGTTCAACTAAATACAGGGTATGTGTTAAAGGAGGTGCATCAGAGACATGGTCTGAGTGAAAGCTTCCAAGGCACTGTTGCTGAACAGGAAACAACAGGGAATGGATTATCCAAGTGAGAAACACTGTGCATGTGTGTGTGGTTGTGTGTGTGTGTGTGTGTGTGTGCACAAGCATCAACCTCATGCCTCATGCCATCCAACCAGTAGAACAATCGACCCTGAACCGACCCCTTGCTGAGGAAATGGGACATTCCACAACTTGGTTTGTGCCATGAAGGAAATGGAACAATATACCCCCAGAATAACAGGGGTGAACATCACACAAATGGAAGTTCTCTCGGTGTCTCGAAGACAAGGAATGATCCATGTTTTCCTGGGTCATTCCATGAAAACAATTAGGTAAAATTAGGTTAAAAAAACGACTCTATCCCATACACATACAGTCAGTCAAAACAGAAGAAGTACGTCATGAAGTAAATACACAATTTATGCGCATTATACACACGGCTATAAACATTTATATTTACCTGCTACACAGGTACAGTATATGGCGGAATACTGTACTTTGTTTAGCAAAAAAAGGTGACCTGATTTGAATGGGCTATTAGTGACCTGGCATGCCCAGACATTACTGTAAAAGATTGAGCTTAGATGAAGTTAGACAATTCAGCCTAAGGGGTTAAATTGTATGACAAACGTTTGGAATAAACCATCGAGTCTCTCTTCTTTGTATTTAGCATTTTCTAACATAGATTTTCTAACATAGATTGAATAGTTCCTTGGATTTTGTTTCATGAGAAGGTTTACTAAACTCACAGTAGAATAAACAAGAGAGCTATTGGTTGCATGCTGCTTTCATTGTAAACAGTCCAACCACCCATATCTGCTCTTCTCAATCCACCTCATGGACAGTTATGTTACACTCCAAAAGACACACCATCTCATCTTCAAAACCCCAGGGGAGAGCAACTTTAAACTCCAGCATCTCTCACACAAACAAATTGTGATTGACGACAACATAGCAGGGGTTATGGCAGTCAATCAACAACCACCCCCAGAACTCCCCAATACAAAAACAGACTACTTTATTGCGTTTACACGACAACATCTAAACAAATCCTTTCACAGCTCATCTTACACTACACTACCCTCTTCTCCTGCCCCCTGTGCCGGCATGGCCGAGCACCATGTCAGTCTCCTCTGTTGTCCACTGGTTTGGCACTACACGGCAGCTGAACCCTCTCATTCCATTTGAGCGTAGCCTAGAGTCTTTCATATCAATATGTCTGCAAAGCCACAGAGAAATCACTTCAAATGAAAAAAGGTCTAGGTGGGTTTTGTGTATTGTGCTTTAGCGTGGGTGTTTGGTGTCACAGCAGAGTTGCAATGCAGAGACAGCAGGGAAGTTCTGGAGTGTGACTGCTGCCTACTTGTTCTCCACTATCTCCTACTACGTCAGTTTCCTAATTTTCTCTTTCCTACTGTGCAGTTTTCTGTAAAGTTTCTGTGAAGTTTCTATGTATTTTCTCCAAGTAGACATCATTTTCTGCATTCACTTTGCAATCTTTATCTCCTCTCTGACTGAAAGCTATTTCACTACCTGTACCACAGCACAGGGACTTGTTGTCTTATTTTACCAGGCTCTATATCTTCTTCACTGAGAGCCATTCATCTAGTAAATGCTACTGTGCCTGAAGACAACTTGTGTAACGTGAAGACTTGTGGCCCACTAATAAAGAGTCCCTTGGCCGGAGCTTCTAGATTGATTAGATCCAGCGTGTCCACTCCTGCAGTGCAGGAGAGGACTTGGGGATATGATGACTTCCTGACTGCCTGACCATCACTCAGACTCCTTTTAACCCCTCCTGTGAAGTGATGTCCAATTACCTGCTCATGTTCTGGGCACCTGTGAGATGCCCAGCACGTGATGAATCAAGCTATTGCTGGAGTGGCAGGATGACAGATGGGAGGTGATGGGAGAATGCTCCTGTAGCTGTGGTCAGCAGGGTTTAGACGTGCCTGTGTTCTCAACAAAAACGCTGCAAATGTAACCAGGTAATGAGGTTTGTTTGCGCTCAAGGCTCTGTTGAGTGATTTCATTTAATATCAGATGCAAGTACTTCACACCATTGGTGCAAAGCCTCTAAGGATGAACTTGTGTATTATTAATTGTATTAATCTTGCTTTTTGCAGTTCTTTCCTCTGTTCAACAAAAAAAGGATGCTCATCTCTTTATCGCTCTGACCCCCAACCTTTTTTAAAAGCTGTATTGCATTTCTTGGTCCACTTGGAATGTACAACAACTGGCTTGACTCCTGCTGGAAACACCAAGTACTGTCAATGCAGGATAAACTCTCCAGCAACGCCTTCAGCCAAGCCCCCACCCACCCGAGCCCTCCTCCACACACATACACACAAGCACATACACACAAGCACATACACACAAGCGCATACACACAAGCACACACCCACTCATACACAGACAGACACAGATCTGCCTCGGGGGGATAGTTGTGTCTGACAGCCGGCAGAATGAAAGCATTGTGATGGATGAACGTGTATGGGAGCCCCATCCAGCCTCCAGGCGGATGGAGGTGTCCGACACAGGATCTCGTAGGCCGTAAAATGGCTTTCTAAAACCAGGAAATGCAACCCTGTGGAGTTGCGTCTGCCATCCCTCCGACAGTCATCATTACAACACATGAAATCATGGATTCAGCTGGCCGACACACCCACTTAGAAGAGGGAGGGAGGGGAGGGGAGGACGAAAAGAGTGACAGAAAGAAAAAGGGAGGGAGGAAAGAACTAAGGAGGGAAGGGAGGGGAGAGGGAAGGGCATGACTCATTCATAAGCCTGTGTTTAGTGTTTTTACACTGGCAGGCTCATTTGGCGTCCTTTGTGACATGGTAAATGTCTTTCCTGATGGACTGTACAGTATGCACTGGCCGGTCATTGGGAATCAACTTGTAATGCCTATCCTTGCTGAATCTAACAAAGCTTGAAAGATGACTTTCACTGAGGACCAGTTCTGTCAATTTGTGTTGAATGAACATGCTTAGAAATATTCTGTTTTATAGAGAAGGAAAGGAGCCTGTGTATGCAAGGTTCTTGCTAGAAATACTAATAATCAGTGCCCAGTGTGTATGCATAGTGATGACTAACTCTCGGATTAAGCAATCACACACCAAAACTCAAGCACAATCACACACAGACAAAAGTATACAAACACACAACATGTCATAAAAGAGGGTGTAACAGAGCTGCTGTTTGCGTTGAAAGTGAGGCAGCCACACCTCAGCCGAGCTGTGTAATTAAGGATTAGATTCAGTTCACCACAGTCATATCTCCTGTTCTGTATGTACAGTAGGCCTACATGAAAATGGTCAGGCAGTCATAAAATAATGAGTTTACTTAATGTTTTCCATGGCCATGAATTATATTGTGTGTATACACGTTGTATACTGTGTGTGTGTGTGTCTGGGAGATTAGTTATTAATTATTGGAAATCTTAAATATGTGTGTCTATTATAGGGACTGAATGGATTCTTAGAAAGCTATTGTACGATGGTGCATACCTCACATTACAAACCACCTGCACTCTAGGCTGCTCAGTCTTTTTTCATTTTTAAGTGTACCTAAAAAATGAATGTGCATTGGAAAATTGTGATAAATAAACTATGACTTCTTAAACATGTTGGTGCTATGACCATTTCCATCATTTGGTTCTGGAAAAATAAGTTATAATATTTAATTTAATTTAAACGTAAACTTAAAAACCACTATGTTATGATTTTGACACTTAATTTTTTTCATCCATTAAAAAAAACAATAAATAAATAAATACAGATGATACGGAACGGCAAGCATTCTTTATGGACTTTGCAATTCCACAGACTTGGGTGTCATGAACACTGAACTGGGTTATGTGTTATGAGACATATTATGCGGTAACATTGTAACAGAAAAACAACTATTTTGGCATTCCTGAAAATGAGACCAACAGGCAGTAACAGGCAGGAAAGGAAAATTATGTTTCTTGGAAAGCTCCAAGAAATCTTGTTGATGAATTTATTCAGTGTCCCTGCTTAGATGGAAGTTGGTGTGTGCTAGTAAAAAAACAGTTTCTATGAAATGCAGTCAGGTAGCTTCAAGGAAACATGCCTTATTCTACAAACCCAATAATCATGCAAGATCCAGCACGTTTGCCTTGGCAAGTTACGCAATGCTTGTGATGCAATCCACTCTCTTATGTTTCTCCTTTAAGCTTGATCGACTGGCCTATACCTGGTGACCTTGCAATGTTAGCAAGAGAAATCAAGCAAATTCAATCATTTATTATGTACAGCATCTATAAGTAATTCAAATGCTCCTATCCTCTCTATTGGCTGTGATTTTAAACAGATGGTGTTTTGTCCGCTGGATGTTTGGGAATAATCATGTTTACTTGGAAACATCTCTACTTCAGAGGTCAAAACTACCTTAACTACAAACCCTTGTAGTTTTGCCTTTGTCTGCTAATGACGGCTGTTTCCGGCATTAATTACGAATCAATAATGCAAAGACCCACAGAGCACTCCATCCTGCAACTTTATTTCCTTGTGGTCTTTGAGCTAATGACTTAGGGTTAATTGGCTTGTCGTCACTAGGGAGTTCAGCAGAGGAAGCGCCTCTTTCCTTTTGAGCTTTTAGAGAAGTTTTAACAGGATAATCGTTTTGTATTTGGAGCAGTGCCCTCTTTAGCACACAACAAATCTATAGAGGAGCTGTTTACTCAAGTCATGTGAAAGGAGAGTTTGTTTGGAGGCAGTCCTATGGCTGTGCCATGGCGTTTCCAATGTAGCAAGGCACTTAGCCATGCTTCCTTTGGAAACACAGCAGCAGATGGATGGCCTAAGTTTTCGGGTCGGGGGAGAGTAGATTGAATGAGAAGTTGAAACCCATTAGTGACACTTGCTGTTACAGCAGAGATATATGATGTTAGCATGGAAGAGAAGCTGTTATACTATAACTGTTGTAATGGCAATATGTATCATCATGATGTCTCTATGACTACATTTATTTAACTATTAGCTCCTGTGGATAAATGAAAAGAGGTTGCTGTGGTTATTAACTTTAACAGGGAGCTCAGACATACTATAGACCTATTTTCCTTATTGTTTATATTCTATAGTTAAATAACTTATTAAAAAGAGTGCTGTTTTTTATAAAGAATAGGTTTTGGAATTTGTGACCAGCATCAAACCAAATTCAATACCCCCAAAATAAATAGCTGTTTGAAATGTAATCATTGCAACATTCATAAATTCTGAGCTAACTTACTCCCCCTTTTGCCAATATTAGGAAATTCAATATCTTCTAAATCCATAGGATGATGGATGGCCCATACATCAACCGCTCTGCAATATTGTTGTGTGATCACTGTTGCGTAATCATCTCGATCATTTAAAACAAATTGTCCTCGTCCAATCAATATAGAACCAGATGTATGAGGGGAAGAATGTATCCCCCCATGGATTTTGCAATAAGCAATACATTTCCAGGTAAGATGGCAACGGCTGTGCATTTTTCTCTGAAGATAAACGCCTTGGCGCTATGCCAGTGGACTCGATGGTGATTACATGGGGGAGGTAGAGGATGTCTTGTGTATGTGGCCAGATGTCCTTAGAAGATGATGGAAGGACAATCCTGGATTCAGACACACATTACCGCTGACATGAGACGAACGAGAAGCGAAGACACCGGCATTCCAGGAGAATGGACGCTTATCAGAGGAATTTCACAAGGGCAAGATGTACAGTCTTGTCTTTCTGTTGCAAGATTGGCAGCAATGTTGTGAAATGCACGTTCGCAGACACACAGCAAAGACAATACAAGTGTGGTGCCATTCAATGTAAGACTCCACGCGTCTTTGACATCATTATAAAGAGATTTCATTTCACAGTGTGTGTGTGTGTGTGTTGGATGTGTTTAACAATCAGAGCCCACGAGTGGGAAGCCATGTGTTAAAGATGTTTCACTGTATTGATGTCCTTACAACATCCTCACAGGCTTACCCTAATTCACAGTTGTAAAAATGGGAGTTTGGAAAATCTCTCATCGGTCATTGAACAGAACGACGTAAACCATGGGGAAACACCAGAAAAGTTGTCAAGTTTTGGGGAGTTTTCCAAGACAAGACACATTGCTTGGTTAGACAGAAATGCCACACAACTGATGAATGGTAATGTTTGCTGTTTGCTTTATTTGGATGGACATGTAGCATTCAGTGACACATTCATCAAATCATGTCATGAACCCTTGGATTCCTATCACTATCCAAAACAAATGACACTCCATGGAAACATCCATCACTGAGGGATAAGGTGACAGTTGTCCCCCTCTCTAGGACTGGCATGATCAGACATGAGGCGATCTTTTAGACAACATTCACTGGTATCCATCACAGTTTGAAAACAGTTGTTTCCTGTTTGAAATGTCAATGGCATTAATTTGATTTCATGAGTAGTATAGTCAGTAATCCTACATAAAATGATGAGCAATGACCACCACACGGAATGTAGGAAAAAGCCCTTGTCCACGTGATTTAATAAGATCATCTCACAAAATATGTTAACTGTACAATGTTGTTGATGTGAAAACGCATATTGACACAGTAGGTATTACTGATGTTCAGTCATAAACCAAATGGTTTCATGTATGTAAATCAAACCAACTATTGTATATAGCAATTCAACTGGAAGTTATGGATTACCAAAAACTGTATTGTATCAAAAATGCCCCTGACTTTGAGGAAGAGTATTTTCAACAGAAGCTCCAATAATGTACACAGATGTGCCTCATTTCCATCTCATTTGAACATCTCATTTCAATCTGTGCTGTTCTGATTGGTCACCTGCTGTTTGTGAATGGGACCTCAGACAGAGAAATGTCATTCATGTGTTTTGCTCAGATTAAGGGCTCCATTATCATCACAGGCTTGCTTTTATATCCCCAGGCAAATAACTGTGGAGGTCATGGAGTTAATAACAAAAAACTGTATGTTTTTATGCATAATACTCAAAGAAATCTTTATATACCTGGGGAAGTGTTTTTGTAATTGGTTTCTCTGAAGTGTAGTATCGGTCTGAACCTGATAAATGCAACACTAAGATTCCATGAAGCAGAGAAAATGTGAATGTGATTAAAATAAAGGGTTCCACACGGTGTGTAAACTCATAAACATGGATTGGTTGAAAAATCTGCAAGTCATATTTAAACTAAAGGCAAACTGAACATTGACAGGGTGTTCATTTTGTACTTGATTATTTTACTGCTATAACTGCTTGAGAGTAAAATCAAAAAATCCTAGAGTAATATATTTTTGGAGACAAGACAAGCCCAGCGAGACAGAAGCAAGCTGTTTCTCCAATGGGCTTTCTTTTCCATTGACACGGACAACTTGCATGCTTTATCATGCATGTATAGAAAGGGAAGTATTAAAACTGTAAGTCAAACTGAGTCAATAACCGAGGTTACTGGTGATCCATTACTGTGCTCTATCTTCAAGCCTTTTGGCAGCAAAGAGAATGGGAGAATAAACATGTGTTCAATTACAGTTTACCACTCCATATGTTTTTGTATCCAGCATTGATTCTCTCCTTAAACTCAGAAGAGAAAATGGTAGGGGAGTAGCTCAATAGCTAAATAAGTCACAGAAATCATTTCTTGAAGTCACTATTGCTTCAAGACCAGCAGGCATCCATTAGAGAACGTATGCCCATGTACAGCAGGACACCACTTATTTGCTTCTAGGATTTAAAGCAAACAGGATGGACTTCCTCTCTGAGTGCTGTAGTGTGACAAAGCCCTGCAGCAATCTGCCTGGGACATGCCCTGGTAAGGAGGGGTTGAGGGTAAAAGTTAGAGAGCCTGTTTGGTCAAGAAAAAACCTTTGAGACTGTTTTAATACAGTAGATCATAGAAAAGTATCTGAGATGTGTAATTGCGGGAATATATTTAGCTCTGTTACAGTTACTAGTGTTAGTATAACTGTCTAAACACACAACACTATACAACACTCTAGGATGTGCAGTTCAGCAGTACATTAAGGTTATGCGCATACAACATATATTCACAAACACTTCTATTTAGACTGTTGAGGAGAGGCGGTTAAGTGGCAGACACTGGTACAGTAAAATCGAAGGAGGCGTCTTTGTTTCCATAGAGATAACTATACTCCTTCAAGTAACATTTCAACATTGTTGCATAAACGCTTTGTTTGTTCCAATCAATTTACCACAGGCCTGAGAATTGTAATAAATCTGCAGCGTCATTTACATAATTCCATGCTAACTGTGCTGCCAAGAAAACACACTCTGAATGTTAAAGGGCTCAGAGGATAACCTTGATGTTCTCCTTCCACTGGGTGGTCAGACGATGATGATGCTAGAACGCTTTTGATCAAGATGAATAATCCAGCTGGTGGTTTATTCCATTTCTTTCTTTTTTTCCCCGGCCAAGGTTTTTCAATCTCTTCAAACATTTTTCAGATGAGCTGAACATAACCAGTGTGAGTGATCAAGCTAAATTGCCTAAGAGGCCATTAATAGTTTATAGGCCAAGTTGATGAAAGACAGGCAGAAGGGAAGGAGGGGGGAAAATAATTAAATCAGATCTCCCTGCCTGTCTGTGGGACAACGTGACTCTACTGGCATGGTGGGACATAAAGATTAGCATTATCATTTTCATTACCTTGCTGATTGTTTGTGGGGCCTCCCTCGTCTTTGAAACCTTTGACAATTTCCATTATCGTGAAGTTCCAACACAGGGGGTCAACCGATCGCATTTTCTAGCTGTACATTTCTATGTCTGCATGGTTTGACTTGGTTAATTTGATTTGACTGGGGCTGAAGTACACTCTTTTGAAGTCTGTTGGGTAATTGCACATTATGTATTAATTTTAAGGTGTCATTCTGCTTCGACTTGACAGATTGTTCCTTCTTTCATGTGCGTAGATGAGTGCTTTTGAAAACCTGTGGCTTACTACTGTTTGGCCAGCGTACTGATAATTGCATTGACCTTGTTGCCATAGCAATCTGTTGTTCATTATTGAATGGTGGTTTGCATTTTACTATTATGGCTTTATAGTTCTTCATCATCTGAATGTGAGGCATGGTTTGCCAGACAACGTTTTGAGCCAGCATGGTGGTTAACATGCTAAAGCAAAGCTCACTACAAACTGCTCTGGTTTCTAAATAAGCTCTAATGAGGCACTTACTGATTGGACTGTGGCACGCTTGCTCATTAAACAGAATCACCATGGAGACAGTGTCTGCAGAGATAGTGGTATATGATATGGAGGCGCCATATGCAATACACGGCCATTCATGTAGAAATAATGCAAGTAAGCCTATATTTAGAGGAAAAAAAACACAAATAATCACACAAATATTGCATAAATACGGTAGCATATCAGCAGCTGTTCTTTAAAACAACATACAGCAATACTTATGAAACCCTTATTCTACGGCCACATATTGTGTAGTGTTCATAGACTTCATATTTTTAGTGCAGTCATAGACTTCATATTTCACGGTGTATTCGCTTTAAGGAAAGGACTATGAAGAGAGAATTGGAGTAGGAAAATAGGAAACTAGGATGTGACATGAGGTAAATGCTAGTGTTAGTGGTTAATACCAATATATGGCAGTGTGCCCTGTTTAGTGGGCCAGGTTCTGCCTTCTCAGTATGGCTCTGGTGCACAGAGACTTTCCATATCCCACACCAGCTGAGAGGCGGATTAAAGAGGCCCTGCCTGCTGCCTCCCCTTATAAACCACGACTAGAGAGAAGTTGCAATAAAAGGGCAATCAAAATGTCAACGTGGGTTATGCAATAAAATAGAAATCAATGTATTCTTTTCCATTTCTCTCTCTTTGTACTACATTTTGCCTGGTTTGTTGTGTTTAGCCAGGTTCTGGATGTAACAGTGCGTTCTCTACAGAGCTTTCAGTATTAAAACCACATCTCTCATCTCTCGGCGCACTCACAATCAGTAAAGGCAGCCATTTATGAGTGCTGCAGCAACAATGTAGATCTAATTTTACAATGACTCCCATGAACACTGCTGCTCCAAATGCTCCTTCTCTTCAAAACATTATGACAACCAGATCAGGTCATGGAAAAATGTGTGTGTGTGTGTGTGTGTGACGTCCAAGGGCAGACTTGCATGCAAGTGAGTGGGTCTGAAAGCAGATTGTGTGTGAGGGAGGGAAAGGGCTGTGCTTCAACATCTGCAAGTCCCCTCCCACACCAAGGGAATTCCTTCAGAAATGTACACTATTTCTCTGAGGGAGGGTCTTGTGTGTGAGTGTGGAGGGTGGGGACAGACAGATGGACCAGCCCGACTGAATCATCCCAGAAACCTCCAATATACTGTTGTTTCCTCGGATACACTGCTGAAAGGAAATGAGTTTTTGGAATGAGGACACAAGGACTGGTTTTCATTTTGATTTGTTATGAGTCATGACAAAGATATCAGGTCCAGAAATGAGCTGTAAACAGGAGAGGAGTTCACTTGTCTCACATGACAAATGTATATGTGCAAAGCAGTAGCTTGTGAAATTAGTCTGTAATGATACCTTACCACTGCACGCATACATGCAATAGTAAATTGTGTCCATCAACATATTATCTCTGAAGATTGTAGATATAGAACTAGACTTGTAATACATGTGTTTCTACTGAAAGAAGAAATATATATTCCACGTAGAGGACAGAGAGTAGTAACAAGGAACAAGCTGTTTCAGTTAAGCGAGGAAGGAATGCTGGGATTGATCTTTCCCCTGTTAACATCTGTTACTTTGTTTATTCAACTCAAACACTGTTAGCTGACTAACAATATACAGCACAAAGCTGTCGGGATGGCCGGCTCATTATCAAAATGCGATGAGAACTTTCTGATATTTACAGTAATGGATGCTGGTTATCAGTTTGGTGTGGTATATTTAGTTCCGACACATTTCTTTTTCCTAAAGAATGCTCTTTTTATCTGACGGTTAAAACAAGCAAGTACTTGCAGGAGATGTTATGTGGGTGATATACTTCATAGAGGAATATTTCTTGGAATTCTTCCTTTCTCAGGGAAGTGCACTCATAAACATGAACTACTGGGAAGACCTCACTAAAAGAATAATGAAAGGTCAACAAGCTTACCAGGAAAGACATAATGATCCGACCTGTCACTACCTGTCTGTCTCTCAAAATTACATCCCTGTGTGTTTGGCTTTAACGCAATTCAAAGTCTCAGCTCTCTTTAACATCTCTACTTTCACGGGATTCAAGGGATTCAACTGATTCAACTGATAAGAAGTCTGACAGAAATGTGTCATTCCTTATTCCAATTAAAGAATCTTCTAGCTCCAACCAGGTGGTGAGCTGAACTATCCCGAACCAGGGCCTCAGTCTAGGTGTGTTTATCTGTGCTGATGAAGTGTGACACTATCTGGTTCAACCGAGGTCACGTTCCTTCTCTGACCCCGTCTGTCAGAGTTTGACCTTTGGCCTTGGTGTTAGAGCCAGGCCACATCTGTTTTGAAGGCACTACGTTGCCACAGTGACGCTATGAGAGAGGGGACGTGCAGCTTGTAATTCACACCGCGGCAGAACAAGGCTGCTGTGAAGCAGCTTTTGGAAAGCTGCGCTCTTTTCTCTTTCTTGCCATTTCAGGATGAAACACTGAATTTGAATAGAGTTTGACAGGGTACTGGAGAGAGGATCTGATTTGAAAACTCTTAGGGGACAACTGCAACAGAAGGGGCTGACTTCATAGAGAATCATTGGAAGGGGTCAGTCAGAGACAGAATCTACATGCAAACGATTGATAGTAGTCATCACTGGGAGATCATCATTCAGTGATACAGCCGTCAGTGTCGGATGGGATTTGTCCATAGCCTGTAAGCATGACTACATACTAGTAGCTACGGTAGCTATCAGAACAATGTATGGCTTTACAGTGGTAATCCTGCTCCCAAACAAAAGAGTACTGTGAAGTTGGCTAAATGTATTTGACTGAAAACACATTTCCTTACAGAAAGAATCTCTTAAATCCCTGTCGGCTTTCAAAGTAGTCAGCGTAGCTTGACAGGAACACAGATAAATAGAGATTCATATTTGACCCATTTATTTTTGCTTTTTTTCTCGTCCAATCGTTCTTTGCCAGCTGCAGCAGCCAGTGGTTTTAAAAGACAAGTCCCAAGTCTCCATCTGCTCTGAAACTGTAACCAAACTAATTGGGGAGGAGTTTCAACACGACCATATGTTTTTCCCACTCGAATACAGCACCATCACTTTACAAAGAGACAAGAAAATTGGGAACATTTCTTTCATCAGCATTATGCAATGAAGCGCATGGTATTCATGAGAGGGTTACTTGACCCTAGTAGTGTAGGAGTGGCTGCTTGTTTCCCAATAACTAAAAACTGTCGGGGCAGGAGCACTCCATTGCATGTATGCAGAGTGTGAATAGGCTGAGCGAAGGATGTAGGGATGAAAGAAAAAAAAGACATGTTGGGTGTGTGGGTGAGCCCAGGGTGTTTTGGGGCATACACTGTTCGAACTTGTCAAGTTCTTATGAAACACACACTCCTGACCCGTATCGCTGTCCTTTCTCTGAGAACCCATGGCAGGAGTTCCGTGAAACGGATGCTGTTGGTCTTCACCTGAACTTCTGAGGAAACCTGATTGTGCAGTGAAGTACACTGTATACATCACAGTGGTTCTAATAGGGGCTATCAAATGACAACATCACAAGTAGAGAAAGTCCTTGATGTTACACCGCTGGTCTGTGCATGCTGCAGGTCGATGCAGTACTCTGTGGTTGTTTGTTTTGCAGAGGAATGTCATGCCAAATGCATACTCAGCGGAGTGCAGTGACAAACAGCGAAGGACGGGTATCGAGAAGTCTACTGGTATTGACATCAAAACGCATGAACTTGTTCAGCATTTGGATTTTGAACAAAGCAAATCCATGAATAGACTACAGTGCGAGAAGCACTGTGACGGAATGATGCTATCACCTAGGAAACATCCAGCAACATTATCTGGAGCTCACAGGTGAATAATACAGCCGTCCATGCCAGGACTGTATGATACTTGACCTGACCTGCTTTTGTGATTGGTAACTGGTCTTCAAGTGGTTTACCTGTCCTCAAATGATGAAGGAGTGGCCTGCAGGTACTTGTCTGTGTCCCTGTGATTTGGTTGGTCGTGTGTGAAGTGTGATTGGGGGCTCTTCATTGTGTAGCTCATCTGTGGTGCTATTTGACACCGATATCAAACTAGCTGCATTGCCACTGTAAATTGTGAACTCAGCTCCATTCTTTTTGGGGGAAAAAGGTCCCTTGGTTGTTGTTGATATGCAGGCTGTTGATATGCATTGCTAAACAGTTCAATGCATTGGGTGTACAAACCATTAATGTATGTGTTACTGAAATAAATAATTAGGCAAGAAGTGCAAGAAGTATTTTGTTATGTTTGTCTCATCCCAAATGGATCAAAACAATGCCACCTAATCGCATGAATGCATCATTGGCCGGGTAGTTTCTCAAACACAACATTTGTGAACTGTGGAACTATTCATACTACAGCACCTTAAGCAATGTTCTATTGGGCGGGGTTGTAACAGTGACTCAGAGAGGGAGTGAGGAACTTCCCAGAGTGACACCTGAGTAATTACATCCAGATCAGAAAGGGATTCTTTTTCCTTACACACACGTGTTTTTATTTAGGCTACGGGCTGAAAAGTAAACCGTGTTAATAAGATAATACAGGTTCTCCTCACCCAAATGGGGAACACACTTTGTTTTGTATCCCTGGACAACAATGTAGCATGTACAAGTGTTCAGAACATTGATATCAATCATCATTGATATATTCTTCATGTCACAATTACATTACTTAATTAATATGTGATAATCCTACTATTTCAATATGGGGTTGTTGTTGCAGTAATATGTTCTATTTGTTTTGCACAGCTCACATGTTGCTAGAAAGTAGTGCAAAGGGAGCGTGTTCTCGCTGCCACCACCCACATCTTAAAGTGCTACTGGTCCTTAGAGATGTATTATATTGACCATATGATGTCAGCATTAAACACCATGAACATGTTTCCTCATAGCTGTACATTTATTGGCTTTTTACTTATGTCACCCTGCTCCCCTTGGATATAGGATCGTTTTTATGAAAGACCTGGAAACTTGTTACGTTGTTAACGTTTCCTTTGAACTATTTTCCAACACATGGAACATGGTTCAAAGGGATGGTTTTGTGCAACAACAAAAAAGCTGAAAGCGGCGAGCCTGCTTTAAATGGCTCTTTTTTCTGAGTACTTTGTCCCATGCTAAGTAGATCAAAAAAGACAATTTCCTCCAACCTGGCACTGCATTCAATTACAAATATGGACTCTTGATTTGCAGTAAGTCTCTCTCTGTGGCTCTCTCTTAAAGGTTCTCTCGCTCTCTCTCTTTCTCTCTCTCTCTACATCTCTGTCTCTCTTACTTGCACACGTGCACGGAGTCCTCTTGCTCACTCTTTTGGTCTAACAAAAGATATATGGCTAAAGACTGTACTTAGCATCTAAATTGCCACTTCTCCATGCCCAGGTGACAATGATTGATCCACTGAATGGCTCCAAGCGGCACCTCAATGAAGCACACGCCACTTTGTCTCTGTTTACTGTGTCACATTAACAGTTCTATGGTGTGTCTTTGGTCTGTGTGTTTGCATATGTACTTGTTACTTGTTACCAACAACCTATTTCTTTAGATAATGTACATGATGGGCACATCCATTTGAAGAAATGTTTTAATCACAACTGCAGCCACCACCACACAGTAGGTAACTATAGTTACTGTAAGATACTGTAGCTAATCTGGGCAACACAGCTAATTGAGAACTCAATTAGTTGAAACTGACCCATGGTTAAGATATTCATATAAAACATAGCTGTTATAACAGCAAGCATTACTGCCTGATTTACATATATTGCACAATGCCATTGTGTGTGGATGTATTAATGAGGTCATTCATATTTGTACTTGTCTGGTATGGCTACCTTTCTGGCATCCTGCCCACTGGGACACCATGAGCTGCCGATTTGGATCCGTCCCAGTGTCTCATTGGCAACAGAACATTGTTTGGAGTTCACACACACAGTCACATGGGACCAAACAGTGTCATTTCTCAGCACTTTGGTAAATCTTGGCCCGGCATGCGTACAGCATTTGCAGCGATTGCTGTACCTCTGGCTAATCACAGATCTTACCAGAGAGGAAATGGCTCGCACCCATGTTGGGTGAATGTCCTGATTGTTGCTGCGTTACAGCATTGCTGGGAAATTATGGAGGGGGTGGGTCTATGGCATTGTACAAGCCGTGCCCCCACTCCCCCCTACCTCTCTCTCTTGGTTGCTGGCAAAGGAGTGGGCAGCTAACTGGACCCCAGACAGAGAAGGAGTGAAAGACTGAACTATTTAGGGTGGTGGGGGTATTTTCTGCAAGCACAGCTTAAAATTGTACAGACACACAAGCACACAATAGAGCCACAGTCTGAGAATTTCTATGACATTAAAGCAGAATGTGCCAGAAAGCTATGAGTCATCGATCACAGATACGTAGGTTGCTTTGAGCACTTCATTCCACAAGTTCATCATTGCCTTTTGAATTGAACATGCTTTTCTTTGAATTCCACCATCGAAAACAATTAGAGAGCAGAGCATCTGGCTCCACTAAGGCCTTGATTTGGAGTTGAACACAGCCTTGCGGGAGGTACTATTTCCACACTAGGGAAGAACAGAAATGGCGTGGGCAACGAACAAATAGCTGTAATAACACAGTCCAGCTCCAGCGGGGGTGGGGGGGGGGGGGGTGACATGGGGGTGGAGCGCTCCTGGGGGTGGAAGGCTTGGGGGTGAGGGCTCTGAAAGCCTCTGTTTCACTCCCCAAGAATGTGGCCTCTGAACTGGATGACACGTACAGACACAAAACAATCTCTGTCTGGGACAGAAGCCATATTCAAATGGTGTGTGTGTATGTGTGTGTGTGTGCGCGCGTTTGTGTGTATGTGTGTGTGTATGTGCATGCGCAAGCATATGTGTGTGTAAGTAAGCAGGGGGTGCATTCATTTACCATGAATGGACAGCAGCTAAAATGCCCAACACACGGCTAGACTATAAAATATTGATAAAAACACGTCTTTTTTCTTCCCGCCATTATGTCCATTCATAGAATATAGTTCCTAATCTCAGGGACACACTGGTCTAACCGGCATGTCACCCATGCACTTTGTGCCAAGTCATTCCCATTCATTTTCCCTCCTCTCTCTCTTTGAACAGTTCCATTGATGCGTTGTGTCAGAATCAGGCCCGGAAGCGGGGGCCTCCCTGACAGCACAGCCGTCTCACCCCCCGTGTTCCTCCTCCCTGGAGCTGGGATGGGGATGGATCCACAATGCACAGGATGTGACTCTGGTGGACTGTTTCACACCGAGCCACGTGAGTATAGCGTGACAGGTGGTCGTTGGTGTTTATGGTTATGTACTGTTTGTCCATCATTAATACCACTCAGAGTCACACTGAGTACATGTTGTATAGGGAGTAGAGAGATTGGATCTTTCTTGCTTTGAATTGGATGGAGGGTGCACCAATAAGAGAACAAGCCTGGACAAACAATGCTTGGGACTGTGTTACTCCTCAATAAGACTTTCAAACACAGCTTGTCACCTCAGACCTCTCACTGAGCATCATAGCACCATGGGTAACTTCTGGACAAACCCTAGATAAAAAAAACACAATAATTAGTCACAACCCTTTTACATGTTTTTATAAAGTCCACATGTTGAATCAATTTGGAGAATATCTATTAAAGCATCTTGTTCATTTTAGACTGTTACATTATACCTCGGTTGAACCATTCGTATTGATTTGCACAGTTAATGATGGGAAAATGATATCAGCAAGAACAATGTTCTCTGTAAGATGACCTCAAAAACATGCAGGCTTCCTTCATCTTGACCAGTCTGCTATTGATTTCCACTGAAGATAATGAGTTTTATGTCCTTAATCTATAGATGATGTTTGATGTGGCTAGCTCTGTTTGCGCATCATAGCCTAGTTTCATTGCCATTGTCAAGGGACTGTTATTGTATGTGGCCTGCTACAATATATAGCCTATGATGATACAGATACCGTAGTCTCTCCACATCTACAGTTACCAGCTTGTCTTTCTGTAATGATGGTCATAGATGGCTATTTAACTGAATGTTTTCGGGTGTCCCGGCAAGGATGTAAGTTGTTCTTGCTCATTCTATGATAAGCAGTTTAAGCTTGGTATACAGTAGTTTCACATACAAACAGTATGCTAAATTATTAGCGAGAGTAAATATCCAGGGGCTTTATTTACAAACAAAAAAAAACTCAGTTGACCTGTAACTATTAACAAACTGTGTGCTAATACAGTTTGCACACATGGATGTGTATGTGCCTATAAGGTTCACATTGAGCCAGGGAGGAGGAAACCCACACAGCAATGCTGGCATATACAAGGTCATCTCTTTTTGATCTTTTTGAAAGGGCACTAGGATGCTGAGGATGGCCCGTGGTGCTGGCTGTGTTGAATTAGCTCCAGCAACATATGGGATAATGATCCTGGACTGGAACGTTGCCCATGTGCACAAAGCCAAACATCTCAGAGGGTTAATGGAGGAATGGATTTCCCCCCCCCTTCTCATTCCAATTTATCTCATTCTTATTGGCATTACCCTTTTGCCTTCATGTTCCAGTTGGGGGAGGGAGGGTGAAACATGAGTCCATAATGAGATTCCACAGACCTGGAGCATGTAACATTTCTGATGATCATGTTACATTTTGTCAATATCCCCGAGATGGTATTAAATCAGCTTGGGATTAAGAAGTAGATCGAGTGACATGGTTGAGATACTTAGTTTCTGACCTGGATCGGTCTTGGCTAACTGAACGTTCTAAAGGTTTTTATTCCATGTCCTTCTTAAGATCTCAAGTGCAATCAAACCTTAAAATTGCATTGTCAAAGAACATGAATTTGTTTGATCGCACGGCACGCCTGTCCTTCCAATGGATGTTCATCGAATATTTGATATTTATTAAAAACAGAAAATCCATTCATGAGAGTAATTCTAGAAGACATATTATTATATTGTCGTATGTCTAGCCAGTGCGTTAACTAACGTTGACCGACTTCTTGATCCCTCAAATTACTTTTTTATCCTACACTTATGCAGGTGACCTCTGAAATATAAAAAAAAATCTAACAAGACCTGTCTCTACGTGTGCCTCACAACAGAAAATTAAACCTAAATAGAAACTGAACTATGCAGATAATGTCTTCTGACTTGAACAAGCTGTGTTCATTTCCAGGTGCCATGCATTGTTTTGTTTAGTGTGCCACTGATATTGAGCTCCAGAGGTAGGCATTGTTCCCTACAATCTCCATTATGACATAATCACTAAGTGCTCCAGACGGCTGCTCTCACACCCCAGCCTAGCGCCCCACTCCTGTCATAATAATTTCCACTTGTCGAAGAGTGGATTTAAGGCCACTGGAAATTAACTGTGGAGGGTGACATCATCTGGTGTTTCTACTGCTCTGCTAGAAGGAGGGGGGCTACACTCTTCTAGAGTCCGTGCTTTCTACGTGTGTAAATTCTGGACCCCTTTTTATGACATCATGGCGGATGAGCTAATCATATCAAAGTTTCATGGGATGAGTCACATGTTTTATCTGAGTGCTCTTGTCCATGGAGTGGTATGGTTGCCATGGCACATTGTAGTTGGTTGAGAACAGATCACTTTTGTCAAGGACTGTCAGTGTACTGTAGGTAACATTGTCATCTCTATAGTGTAAATCTTCTTCAACAGTATATCAGAGTTGTATGTCACAAATATACATCAAATGGGGATGAGACACGGTATGTACATTAACAAAAATGTTTCAAGTGACATAGTTTCATACAACAACTTCAATGTCTCTCAAGCATAATATAGTGTACCACTGACCCATCATTACTCAGATGGTGTGTACCATTGCATTACAGACAGTCTCCAATATACCTCTCTATGAATCAGCATCCTGGTATCAATGAGTTAGCCCAGTCATCATTTCATCCAGGAAGGAGTGTATGTGAAAGACCCACAAAGCCTTGCACACACTGCTGATGTCATTGACTGTGTTTCCAGTAATGGTGGTTGAGTTTCACAATGAGGATTAAGTGAGATCATCACTCTACTGTCTACTAAGCCTTATAACTGTGACTATGGTACAAGTACTCACTAGTTTCAATATGTGGTTAAAGTTTGCCTCGTCTGCGCAATCCTTACGAAAACATCTAGTGACTCAAAAATGCGTCCTCAAAAGGTACAGTGTACTGTATCTCAAACTCTAGATGTCCCAAAGCTACGGCCATTAAAAGCTGTGAGGGACTCAAAGGCTATCTCTCAAAAACCATGAGAAAATCCAATGTCTACAGCCTTGGGTCAGAGGGTGAGGCTATAGTGTAAAGCCATAAGCATAGCTCAAACCCTACCAGATGGATAGCTACCCTCTTGGCACACCTCAGTGACGTGACTCCCTGAGGTCCTACACTCCTTTGTGTGGCCCAAGACATCTGTAATTGAGTGTAAAATACAGCTGCTTGTGGGTGGTGCTGGACCATAACACTGAGACCGAAGCACGGGATAGCCTTGAGCCGCCACCTCCACCAAGACAATTAGTCCCAAATGAAAAATTGATTTTCACTCATATGGAATGGATGTTAAAACAAAGCACGTAATAAATACCATCTGGAGACAGGCTGGAGTGTTAGCCATACTAGCCGTCCCCCTTGTTAGCCTCCACAGCATTTTCTATTGATCTTTATGGTAGAAAGCTAGCCCTAAATGGGGATACGAAGATGTATAATTCAATAAACATATCAGCTGAACCGTTGTATGTGTTTATGTGGGTACATTGGTGTCATAGATAATATGCTCCTGCTGGTTCACTTACATGAGATTCTGGGATGTATCCTTGGGAGAACTCAGAACACTCAGAGTGATTCATTTACTCAAGGACACCCTGTACTCCAATCATATGGTGCAGGCTATGTGGGTATAAATACAGAAACAAAGAAAGGGTTCGGTTGAGGTTATTATTCAAACATGACTGCTCATTCACGGCCAATGACTCGTTACAAATGTTTATCTAAAAGGAATGGTTATGGCGGTGATCTATGCATCCACCAACTGTATACATATCATCATGTGATATTTAATAACATAAATATCAGTTTCTTTTGTTTTAATAAATCCTTTATGTAACAATTATGTAACATTTTATCAGAATATATTGTCGGTAAATAAAAAGTATAAAAAAACAATCTGCATTGTGAAAGACAAGTGCAAGCAATGGCATTTTGGGGACGTTAAAATCAGTTTAGAACTTTATCTGATGACATTTTCAAATGTTTAATTTTACAGGCCAGAAGTTGAGTTGCAGAAAGATGTTAGTTCACCATAAATGTCTTCTTTGTTCCAGTTCCTCTCTTGAAATGGCTGCTTTAAAGAATCCATCTTGTACTGAATTTGATTGTGATTTCTTCCCTTGAAGAGATATAGAGAGCGTGACACCGCTAATCTCGAGGCTTTATAGTCTCTTTGCACACTTTAGTAAATTATGAATCTTGAGCCATCCTCTAGACAGAGAGAGAGAGAGAGAGAGAGAGAAAGAGAGAGAGAGAGAGAGACAGAGAGAGAGAGAGACAGAGAGAGAGAGAGAGAGAGAGAGAGAGAGACAGAAACAGAGAGAGAGAGAGATAATCCCATTAAAATTGTCACTAAGCATTTGTGTGAGAGAGTCAATTATACAGAACACAATGAAAGAAATTGCAAAATTCCAGGTAGTGTACCTTGGAAAAGATAAACATCAATCTAGTTATCCAGTTAATATATATCTACAGGATATCTTTATGCAATAAATGGATGCAGATGTGGATTTGTTTTGTCAATACAAGAGGAAATGTCTTTGTGTTGTATGTTGTTTAGACAATTCCTCAATTTTCTTTTTAGCTATACATCTTTTCAGCCGCTTGACACCTTGGGACAGGATGTGAAGGTCCACACCGAATCTGCTCAAGATAGTTTATCAGCCATTGTCGCGCGGATTATGTAGCACTCCCTTCAGGGTGTGTACAGCAACGCAACTGAAGTCGCTAGAAATTCCCAAAGGAACACCATGAAATGGCATCTAGGATTACATGTCAGTGACAGACACTGACAGTTTCAACCACAGGGCATGGGAGCCTGTCTGATATCATATGCACACTGAGACACACAGAAGTCAGGTCAGGTCAGGTCTTCTCATGACCCTTGCTGTACAGCATCTTAAAGTGTGCTATTCATTCAGTCAAACTAAGTTAAACTAAACCAGTGGGATATGTTACAGTTCAGTTTCCAAGTTGACAGTTATTAGACATGAATAAGGGCTGCTAAGTTTTACTGTAGCACTGTAGAAGTTTGGAAGTCATGCATTCTTAGTTGTCTGGGTAATTTTCTGAAGAAAAAATGACTTCCAAAGAATAGTTGTCTTGCTTCTTTTGTGGTTGTTGCATTCATCCATACAATGAACCAATTATCTGTATCTCAATCTTTTGGAAAGTACTGGAACATCAACAAATTCCCAGAAATCTCTGTTTGCCTGTAAACCACATATATTACCATGGAAGGCTAGAAATGATAAGGAACTGATGTCTTGTGTTCCAAGTAAACAAGTCATAACACTTCATAGCACAGTCATTTAGAAAAAAATTGTCAACAGAGAAAAAACAACTGACAACAGTAATGACAATATGTGACTCCTGACACCTCTCCCAAGACAATATCCTAACCAGAATTGTGGAATGAGCCTAAAGATGGTAAACCGAGTAACAACAATCTGCTACAAGTGAACAGTTTCCAGAGCATAATGATGTTAAAATAATTTACAGATGAAAACATGATTCACTTATTGACTAATCAGACGTTTCTCCAAAAAATCAAACACAATTCTGTTTCAGTGCAAAAGGCTGCTTCCAATTGAGGTTTTCTATATAACACTGAATTGACCAATAAATTCAAAGCTGACGTCAGGTTTTAGCCTGCTGGGTAGGCGGCGGGTTTTCCATCTGTATAGATACAGTGTTTGCCTCCTGATCATCCCTCCTGCTATTTCCCGCTTGGAAAACAAACATGACTATCAGCTGATACATGAGGCTAGCCTGGAGGGCTATGTAGACAGATCACAGGTTTACAGAGTCATCTCGATACAGTTTCATCAACAAGACTGAAATGTAAATGAGCAGTGCAGTAGGCTTTAACCACACTTTACAGTATACTGCACTGTAACTGCTACTTGGCTTGGAGTAGCGAGGACTATCTGTCATGAGACCGAGACAGAGATAATATCAGACATGAGGTTGAATCTCATCATACTGTAGTTTATGTGACATGAGAACAGTTCTTTGTGTATCAGGCAAATGGGACTTACTTGAACAGGGAAGGGCTTTCCCCTGGAGTGTACTGTATTACATTTGATCAATAGATCAGTAAGGAAATCCTTAATATCTCTCATGTGTGTGTGTGTGCGTGCGTGTGTGTGTGGATACTGTATATGTGCCTACATATATGTGTGCTTGCAATATATAGAGTTTGCGTGTGTGCTTGCAGGTTGGAGGCTGTGCAGTGGTGTAATGGTGAGGGGTGGTGACAGTGCTGGCTGCCTCAATAGCCTCTGGCTAGCCTTGGGTAAAGTAATCTTGCCCAAGAACCGGTTCTCCTTTGGAAAACCTGGAGAATCCCTAAGGTGACAGTTTGATTTGCTTTTGACATACAACTAACCCGGTTTTACGTTGAAACCATGGGCCAACTTTTTTTTAACATTTACATGAGATTCAAGGCCCGTTTTTATAGGATTTGTGACATGGGAATTTCAGTTGATGATTGATGACATTGATTCCATTCATTGATTCTTGCATAACCTATTAGGTCCTGAGCATTCCATCTTAACCCAACACTTCAATAAATCTATCCTTGCATGTCTATATTATAAAGATGCTGGCACAACATCCATCTGTAACACTTTTCATGAGCTAAACCCCCATACTTCTTGCACAGTAGATTGCTTAACTAAACCAACAAAACCAAACACCTATACCTATTTAAAGCAACATACAAAAGGGACTTGTTGAAGGTAGTCATGCATGTCCTGTCCTGCACACACAGCTCTGTCTCACAGCGACACCACAGATTTGGTTTCTCATGCACAAGTGTGGGCGCATAGGTGGGAGGAGATTGCACCACACAAATGAGAGTAGCTGGAAGTTGGCCATGGGAAAAACAAATGTTACAAAGAGAAAAATAAGGAGAGAGTGTCTGTGTGTGTGTGTGTGTGTGAGAGAGAGAGAGAGAGAGAGAGAGAGAGAGAGAGAGAGAGCGAGAGAGAGAGAGAGAGAGAGAGAGAGAGAGAGAGAGAAAAAAGGACCTCGGTTGATTAATGAGAGTAATGACCGAACACCCTGGCACCAATGCAAGGCTACTACACAATTAAAGCCTGCCATGCAAAGCATGATAGGAAGTTGAGTCATAGTTTGTTTAGCTTGAACTGTTTCTCACAATTAATGCATGGTAAGAAGTGTCAATTGTAAATGATCATGTTACAATAGAAGGGCACACACACACACACTTAGGTTTGGAAAGATTTATGAACTTCCTGTATGGTTCTCCATGGTTTGGTTGCAGGTATGCATGCTCATGGATAAAAACCACATGAAATACTGTCTTCATTTGAACTTGCCCTTCAACACATGCATACAGTATAAGTAAGGCAATGTTTACACATTTGTCTAATAATAGCAGGGCCTTTCCATGGTCATTGCCACTGTGTGTGTTTGAGAGGACACTCTGAACTGCTGTTTCCCACACCTCCAGTGGCTGTGTGTTTGTGTGCAGTATGTGTGTGTGTGTGTGAGTGTGTGTGTGTGTGTGTGTGTGTGTGTGTGTGTGTGTGTGTGCGTGTATGTGTGTGTGTGTGTGTGTGTGTCTGTGCCTGTGCCTTAATTGATCCAGGGTGCTTGGTGCACTTGCATAAAATATATATTCTTCACTGGCCCACAGACAAAACACCACAGTATTGTCCACTCATACAGAGCACTCAACTTGGCAGAATTCTGGTAACTAACAATATTTGTTTTCAAATACTGCCTTTGGGTAGCTATACACGGGAGGTATTATGTACATTCTATTAAATGATATAATGTACAATTTTGCCACAGCAAAATCCACTTAAACTCAAAACCTTTAAACACAACCATTTGAGCATATTCACTCCCTACAGGGCATGTATTGACCAGAATTGACCAGAAGTAAATACAGAATTGTATTTAGCATTGCAAACATTCCTGAATTTGGTCTTTCTTTCATAGACGTGTACACACTTTAATTTAAATGAAGCTAAGCATGGAAAATGTGGATACATCATAAGCCAAACCTAACCCTTTCAACATAATTTTGTATAATTTTGAACATTATATGCCCACTAAGTACACAAACTGCATTGCAGGTTGGAGTCTGATGTTATCACAAAATGCAGCTAGTCTCAACAGTGATGCTGAAACCACTCCAGATGTACTAAAACAACAAATACTTGTATAAAAAGTGTGATTGAGCAATCTTTTGTTACATAACTCTCTACAAAATGTTGAAAGATAAAATACAAAGAACAAAAATGGCTTGAGACAGAAGTTTAGCAGTAGTCAGTTTTCTTCAGAAATGTTTTCAGTGTGTGTGTGTGTGTTGACAAGGTCCTGATAACTGCTGTTCAGTCCAAGAGAAAGAGAGGTAGAGGGGGAATTAGACAGTTACATAATGGGCTGCCTTGCATCGCTGCCAAAACTCTTCTTGGCTTCCTATGCAGACTACTATGGCAGAAGATTTTCTCATGGAACAAATTAAATAGGGCTCACGCTGAGCTTGACAGTTGCCTTGTGGATCCGAGCCTCCCTGCTCTCCTGTAAAACAGAGAAATGTGCTGTGTGGAAATATGACCATGCAGTGGGATAAGGCAGAGACAGGCATTGTATAAGATTATATTTTAATTATTAAAGATACATTAAAGTAAGAGGCAAACAATTCAAAGTGATTAATCCTCCAAAATCTGCATGTCTTATCACTCATACCGGCCAAATAACTAAAACTAAGGACTAGCATGTTACGAGAACACATGTGCTAACAGGCCCTGGGAAAGCCTATTTCACATATGAAGCATACCACCTCCTGCAAACTCGTCCATTAGCTGCCTAATCGGGCTCTCAAGGATAATTGCGCTTTCTCTCTTTTTTATGGGAAACAGTTTTCTCAATGTTAATGTCAACTGAATGAGGCAGCCCTATGGCAGGTGTGAGAACAGCTTGAAGCTGGTGTCATTATGCCCAGGCAGTGTCATTCTGAGCCACTGATATGGCCAGACTTTGACACTAAAGGAGTCTTTCACATGCTGGGCCCCCATTCCCTGCCCTGCTGCTAAGTGTCCCTTTTTCATGGGTTTTTTTTTGTCAAAGAAAACGACTGGTGAGAGAGACATGGTGGCCGGGATATGGTGTGTGCAGCCCTCGGGTCCCCGTCTTCACCGGGTAACTGTCACACACCATCGTGTGAGGAAGCGGTGCACATGTGCACACTGTGTGGTAAAGGGGTAGAGAAGAGGGACAGAGCGACAGACTGTCTCTAAGCTCTTGGCGCTTGCCTCACAAAGCATGGTGTCTAGGACCGCGATGGGGTCCATATGCAGAGCTTGGTACCAGGTAAACAATCCTTTCCCCTTTTGCTTTGGGGTGATCTATACAGCCCATGTTACTCAATACTCAATTATAATTGTTGGTACATCTACATTTGCATCGAAGCTTATGAATGTTTAATACTCATTACATGTAATGAGCACCCTGTGGTGTTTTACTTTGGACCTTGGTCTACAAATCATTTGCCTGCTAATGTATATATCATTTATATGCAATGACTAACATCGCATGAATGCATTTTAAGAAAGGCGTGTAGGGACATATTTTAACTGGAGAACAAAAAATATATATATTGACATATCCTTGGCAGAAAGTGGAGAAATTGAACCCCCATCCCCACCCCTCAAAAAAAGCCATTAAACTTCAAATTTGCACAAACATGTCTGTTAGGGTCTTGGATCAAGCTGGTGGTGCTGACACCAGTATCATCTCAGCACAGGGATCACAGAGCACAGAGCCTGTCTGTATGACTGGGGTGTATCTGAGAAGCATCCTGCTGTTCTCCTGGTAGTTCTAACAAACAGGCCTCACAGTGTAGCCTCCGCAGATCTTAGACTGCATTGTATAGCACCAGGGAGGCCGGCACAAACAAGCATAAATGGACACCATTCTCATGTTACACATCAAAGATACACACACACACACACACACACACACACAAGGGTGGACGCAAAGTTGTACACATACACACAGACACATGCTTGGACATGGCCCACACACACATACAGAGCAAAGGAATGCACATACACACACTCGCACCGTCCTACACATGCTCACATGCACACTTGCACGCACAAGGGGTGAACACACAGGCACACACAGTAATCACTGTGCTGTATATAGAGTCCATTTTCATGGCATACAATATTGCCTTCATCTAAACACGAGATCAGCGGCAAAATTATAAGTGGGATCAGTATGACTGGTCTGAGTGAGTCACACTGGAAACAAACAGACCAACTTGATTGCATGGTAACCAATGTGGTTGCAGCGACTGCATGTTTGAGGACAGATGACTCACACCTGCCTAAGAATACCTTGACATTCAAATCCACAGCTTACACAAACACGCTGCTGTTTTTTTCCAACACGCTAATTCACCGTTTGTAGCTATGTGATTCAAACAAAGCGACACGTGATGAAAGAAGAGCCTTTCACTGTAAACACGCTGTCTGGAACGCCATTGTGGGATATAAAGTTTGCATTACTGAGGTTTTTTTTCTTTCTTTCTTTTCTGCAAGCTTTGCTAGTGGCACTGAATTTGTCTTGTGAGTCAGTCAGGATGTGGAATTTCGGTTGGAGTGGTGGAGGATTCCCCTTAGAGGGAAAGCAGATTCCAAGTTTAGGATGCAGTGGGAAAGGGTCACGCTCCTTGTACTCTTGCATGGAGAGGGGAAGTTCCTGTGGGGTCAATTCTTCTATCATCACATACACAGCTGCTACCACTACCACTGCTGGCCCCATGGAAAAGTTTACAGTGAAGTCCACATTAGTAACTTCATTAGGAAGAAGAAGTCTAAAATAAATTTAAAAAGAAGATAAGAAAAGAGTGAGGTAGAAAGAATGAGGTAAGCCAAAGGAAAAAGGAATGGAAGTATGGTCAATTTATGTTGAACAAAGAAAAACAAACCCGTTCTGTGCTGCACAAAATAACAAATAAAAGATATGTCTGCACTATGGATAATGTAATATTAATCCAACCATCACTTCTACATAATACATAGCATGCACATTTCTTCCATATCCTAAAATGTATTTTCAACTGTTTGCTCAATCTGTTTTTCCAATCTGTTCATCTGTCCTCTGCGTTTCCCATTTGCGGGTATGGGTTCCTTCCTGACTTTAGGAGAGCAGGACACATGCTATCATCCTCCTTGCGTACAGGATCTTGTACCTAACTTCACTTGTTTTCCTCCTCCGTTGTAATAGTAAAATCAATCACATTTTACATCCGCTCTTAAAACCATTTAGGAAAGCTTATCTTTTTTTTTTTTTTTTTTGCTTGAATGTTCCTGTCTTTTAAAAGTGTGGTTGGGGTAGAGGAAGTGAAAAGCATGCAGTTTTATTATGTTGGGTGCACTTACTGGTGCAATTAGGGACTTCCACCATTGTGTATTAGCAGTAGCTGACAAGAGAAGAAAGACTAGTTTATTTCTGTGTCTGCCTTGTTCAAGTGAGAATATCGTTTGGTTAGACTCTTATTTTCCACAAAGTTTATCATCAAACCACTTAATTCCGTTTAAACGGATGACATCTGCAAACAATTTACCGAAAAGTAGATGCTTCCTCAGAGTTTCAATACTGTGTCCTTGCAGGACTGCAATCCTTGACATGTTTTTCATACCATAATAAACCAAGGAAAATGTCGGACATTGACACACTTCATGGTTTATTGGTCAAGGTAAAGTGAAGGCATCTGTTCTACTCATACGCAGTCATGAGACGACTATGAGTCATGCTCAGCTGTATGGCCTCTCTCTTGAACAAGGCCCGGTGCCATCAATTCACATTAGTAAATGGCTCTATGATTGGAGTGATGCGTAGCTGGGTACAATCTCTGATGAGCATGAGTGCCCCTAAGGGTCCTTGGCCAAATACTGGGATGTCCTATGAAATGGTTAACATATTGTGGCCTGTCATCAAACTTATGATGACCCATCCCTCGCGCGCGCACACACACACACTCATCCAGAACAAGCACTGGTGGCTGTTGGTTAAGATGAGGTCAAGAATAATAATGTGATGTGGGAACAGTTTGGGGTTTGGTGGGAACTCTGGTTGAACTGAGTGTAGGAGGTGTCAGGAGTGGAACCTGAGGTAATTAACAGGGGCTTTGTTAATTTTTCAACTTAAGTCTCAAATGCACTTTTATGCGTGCCAAGATGAACATTTGCATATTCATGTGACATCTTCAGTCTCATTGGGGGCCAAAATCAGCTGTGTGTGTTTGCATACTGAAACTTGATAACTGTGAAACATTGAGTCTTTCCTGGAGAAAATTTGTTTTTAATATGACTTTGGTCTTGTGTTGCTCAGTTTAGTGGACCAAGCTGCTGGCACCACCAAGACTGGTGGGTTTGCAATCAAATAATTGGTTAGTTTGCTTGTTTGTAAAAGTATAGTCTAAACAGTATTGCCTATATTTTTTCTGGGCTTAGTCACCATAGTAGCTGTCCTTAAATAACACTGCCGCATGACAAAGTCCAATGCTGACTTTTGCAGATATGCCCAAAGCATGGACTCACAGAAGACACTCAGTTCTGCTAAGGGTAGGCTATAGCAGCAGCAGACTGCACTGATGGACAAAACAATGGCGTTCTGTTCCACAAATGTTGTTTATTGTGAGCATCTTTAACTTCTCAATGTGGTGGTTGTTATTCCAGTGGAACTTTATCCCAGTCGTTATGTCATTCCAAATTGGATGAAGGTATTTGTGGAGATTAGTTGAGTTTTAGCCACAGTTAACAGTTCACATGCAAGGTCAATTTAGAGGTGCATGTTAATTAGATGCATTGTTCCACATTAAGAATGGAGGACAAAAATGTAGCCTATATACTATACACCAATAACATACATATTATACAATTGTATATTATATAGCATTGAGACAGATTAAAGCGTTTCCTTAGAGACAGACACACGGTGACTGAAAAACAACTGGGATCATCATCACTATCAGATGCTGGAACCCATGTCTCAACCCTGCTCTGGACAAGAAGAGAATACGCATAGCCTACAACGATTACATTAAGTTGCTAGATCTTAATTATGTCCAATTTAATATAGTCTAACAAAATTGATTGCGTTTTGTTAGTGCAGCGCGCGCTGGATCTGTTAGTCGGATCCCTGTTCAATGTAGTCTTTAGACCGATAGTCCAGTCATCTTAAGAAACTTGTGAAAATGAACGATGTAGGCTACATAAGCAATTAACGGATTCAGCTGCTCAAATGTCAAAAGCTAACTTTTAAATTTACAGACTAGACAAGTATGACCTGCATATTTCTCAGTTGTAACCACTTAACTGCTTAAAGGTAGCTCTTCAATACAGCTATCACTGTATTGAAATCTGTCCTCGCAGTGGTACGCGAGCAGCATATATATAGTACCCTAAAAATAGATCTACCATGGTCCAATGGAAATGAAGAAGCCTCCAGTCAACCTACCAACCACATCGCAGGAGATCGATCCCAAGTCTTCATAGCATTGGTCTATAGTGGTATGGTAGGCGGGTATTACCCATTGGCTAACTCATTGGTCGGCATCACGAGAGCGTAACACTATCACGTGGGGAATGGTTGAATGTAATTTTGAAGTTTACAGTGCGCTGTCGGACTTCCAGCGGGTTCACTACTTGCTGTCAGTGCAAGAAAGCTTTTGCGCTCACGGGAAAAAAACACTTGTGTTATCTATTGGAAGGAGACTTTAAAGTCAAGTTCTATAACTATAGATGCTAAGAATTGAAGACAGTATTTTGTTTTTCAAAGCAAGAAGAACAATTTACTAACTTGATTCAGGCTGTATTTATAGCTGCATCTTTAGGAGTGAAATGGATGTAATTCCTATGTGCAGCATCTTTCAGGAGCTTCAGATTGTTCACGATACCGGATACTTTTCAGCTTTACCATCCCTTGAAGAGTATTGGCAGCAGGTAATACTAAACAATTAGCCTACATTGTTTGTGTCTTATTGTGTTAGTGTGGTATTATAAACGAATGTGGACTTGCTGTCAATGTAAACGACTTGTATTTTGAGCTGCCAAAGTATGAAAACGCAGGTCATTGCTGGCGGACATGCAAGTCAAGCGATATCAATATAAACCCTCGAAGTAGTTTTTTCTGTTTCTATAACTTATTGTTATCTTATAGCCTACATAGTAGCATGGATATCGTCATTAAAGCACGAACGAATTATGAACGTGTAATTAATGTTTAAAGCCGCTATGTGATGACTCCCAGCATTGTGGCAGGTCATGTGGAGAGGCAGATGTACGACTGTTTAACCGTGTTTCTGATTTAAAGCGATTGACTAAATTTTATTGTAGTCTTAAGGTTCGTTCGTGCAATAGGCTTCGTGTGTGTATGAGGCAGAAAGTGAATGAAAGAAAAGGCCTATATAGAGAAAGTCTTCCGATGTTTTACTCTATGCCTCTATGACTATCATGACGGACATCGTAATTTTAAAACAGACTGAGAAAGAGAAAAAGACTGCGCAGTTGCTTCCACTTGTGGAGTGATTGAAATGAATTGGCTTCATGTAGTTCTCCGCGGGCTTGGAGCCAAGTTCTCTCTCAGTGCCCTCGAAGGCATTTAAACCTCGCCAGAAATGCATCCCGTGCTCTAAAAAAGAAATATTTGCAACTAATGTAAATACTATTACAAATCTGTTGATAATTTGTTTGCAAGCCATAGCAACGTATGTATCCTAGTTTGCTTTTAGAGATTTGTCATTAGTAGGCCTAGAGGTTACAGTCACAAAGTAAGAAGCGTGTCAGTGCCATTAAAGTCTTGCACATTGAGATCTTCTCAACTCGATGTCTAGCGGTACGGAAGTATACTGTACTTCCCCTTAAAAAAAAATTCTCCTCTCAACTCACTGGAGCTCCTGCAGTATTGATGTTGGGCTTTTTATGGACTTACTTGAACCAGACCCACCTCCTCTCATTCCCCCGTGTGCTATGTTATTTCCAGCTATTCCGCTGAATGCATTATTAAATCCACATTATGCTGAATAATTGATACATTTAAAAGATCTACAAGCACTTCCCTAACCCACAGGGGGACTCTCGAGCATATGTAAATTTGATGATCGCCGTGCATGGCTGGTATGTCTAGGAAAGAGCATAGTGTTCTTGACTTATCCCTCAGGAAATGCGGTACTTGTTAGCTTTCCTGATAGGACTCAAAGCTCACCCCCCATGGATGTACAAGACTAACCACAGAATAGGACATTGTGTATGGGCACATGTGTTGCCAAAACACATGCTGGTGTAATTTCCCCCCTGACTTTTGCTCAAAGAATACACACTTGAATTTTTAGAAGACAACAATCATGTTATTCTATGAAGCATCTTTTGTGCTGTCAAACCAAGTTCCTTGGGATGAAGTCTCCCTGTTTGACTCCTTCTCCTCTCTTCCCCTCCAGACATGCTTGGAGTTGGAGCGGTATCTCCAGAGTGAGCCCTATGTCTCGGCAACGGACCTCAAGTTTGATAACCAGGAGGACCTGTGGAGCAAGCTGATCCTAGCCTGCGGCGATAAGGCCCAGGCAGACCCAAAGATCCCTCACGTCAAAGAGGAGGACAATCAGGACAGCCCTCACCTCGAGGCCAGCAGCTTCCACTCTGACGCCAGCAGCGAAGCATCGGACTGCTCTGAGGAGCTCTCGCCTACTCTCGACTTCTCCTCCAACCCTCTGAGTGATATTCTGGGTGAAGGAGAAGATCTAAGCTCCACAGTTATAAGTACTCCGCCATCTTCTCCGGAGGCTGGCAAGGAGAGCTCCATAGCCCAGGTGTGGAGTGGGATACAGACTGTGCTGCAATCGCCTGGCAAAATACGGACAGGGGGGATTGGGCGAACGCTGGAAAAGGGAAGCTTGGCCAATGGAGAGGCTTCTCCAGACGGGAGGCGGCGGGTGCACAGGTGTCACTTCAATGGCTGTCGGAAGGTGTACACGAAAAGTTCCCATCTCAAAGCACATCAGCGCACACATACAGGTAAAGTAGAACATAGAATCATGGAAAGTGTACTATAAAAGCACGTTGGATTATAATGTCACATTGTCACTTTCTTACTGTAAAAGAAACTAAATAAATACAACTAAATTACCACTCTTATTTGGAAATTCACAAGAAAAACTTAATTACATTAATTACACTAAAGTTTGGAAATCAACCTTGAATACTGGGAATATTAAGCTTGACACAGTGCCTTAACTGTGACCTAATTCACACAGTAGTATGTGACTTAATGCTAGGGGGATAAGGGGGAGGGATAATCTTTTGTGGGTAGGGCCATCACCGAGGATGTGAATGTTGAAAACAGATCTAGTTACACCATGGGAAAAAGAGAATTCACTGATTCATTTAGTTTGGAAGAGGGGTGGGAATCTGACATTTACTGTTATTTGTGAAGGGGGTGGGGGGAACTGCTCGTTAGTGTGTGGGCGGTTTCCCTCCAAGCTGTTTACAGCTGTCCAGCCCATTAGCCATGATGCTGCATTCTTAGCATTCCTTGCCAACCATATTGTAGCGCCAATGGAATTTGAACCATCACAAAATGGTCTCTATTCATTCGGTAGTCTATAAGCAGTGTCTCATGTCTTTAAGCTGTTAACCACAACCCGTTTGAGATTTAATTTTTTTAATTTTAAAGTTGCAGCAGTCGGTTCTGTCTGCTGCACCCAACAGTGCAGAAAGGATAGAATATCTGGTCCCATGCCCAAAAAAATCCCCAGCTACATTTGACAATATCTCTTTTGATGTTCATTTGCAGGTGAGAAGCCTTACAGGTGTTCTTGGGTAGGCTGTGAGTGGCGTTTTGCACGGAGCGACGAGCTAACCAGACATTTCAGGAAGCACACAGGGGCAAAGCCATTCAAATGCAGTCACTGCGACAGGTAAGATGCGAAATTGATTTGTTTAGCGACACTGTTGTTAAGTCATCATTAATATGTTTGAAGACTTTAGTATTTGGTTGACTCCTGACCTCTAAAGTACTGTAAACACAGAGTTCTCTTCCCTCAGGTGTTTCTCTCGTTCGGACCACCTGGCGCTTCACATGAAGAGACACATCTAAAATGGCCACCGCTCAGCAGACAGATGATCCTGACCTGTGGGTGATCGAGGCTGAAAACGCCCAGAGAGAAAGAGAAGAGCAGCACGCTTCCGCCAGAGGCAGGCCAATATCTGTACCACACTTAGTGCCTCAGAGACCTCACAGAGGAGAGTGCTATGAAAGATCAACACATACGGGGAAAAATCACAGACGGAGGAGAGAATGAAAACATCATCAGTTTTGAAGGGACGAGAAGAGATGCTCTTTGAGGAGTACCATTGGATGCACAAGGGGGCTGCTACACCAATGACAGTGCGTTTCTGTGTGAGCATGATGGGTGAATGCCTGGACTTGGGTGTGTCCGTATGGAATGGATGGGCTTGTGCTTGTGGGCTGAATGACGTTGACAGGGTGATATGTTCATCATGGTTTTTATTGTGTCAGTGTGGGATGACTGCAAGCAAAGGTGTTGCTAAGGCTGTTGTGTGGACCAGTGAGTCTCGAGGTGGAGGATTAGGGGGGTTCAGCAGTGTTTTGAGGCTGTTTGTTTAAGAGGTAGTGCCCCCTATCGACAGGAGGAGGAAACGCAACACTCTTAAAAGGAGGTTGTGGTGTTCGGTGCAGCTATTAAATGTGCAATGTATTATGTAGCCTGTCTCAAAAGTACATGCTATGAAGCTCATTTGTTGTCCATTGTGTAAGCTCTGTATCTTAAGGTTGTACACGACAATATCTCAATTATAACAGAAGTTGCATGGGATTCTAGGGCTTTGGTCACCTGTTTGCTTATAGGATGCCAATTCCCTTAAAAAGAGCAGCTACATCCATTTTACTCCATATAACAGTATTGTACAGAACATGAGGCAGATATGTTTTTGTTTGATTTCCTTATATATGTTGGAGACACCACTTTCACTGTCCTGATCATGGAATAGCTGTTCTCTATTCCATTTGAACTCATTTGTGACACCCTATTTGTAGGACGAGCCTATAAATGGTTTTCACATGCTCAACTAACTACAACAAATGTTCAACTCACTATCACGTAACCTTGACCTTTACCCTAACCTTAACCATTTGCATATAGAAAAAAGTGGCAGTAGGAAATTGTTGACAGATAAAGTAGCTTCAGATTATCCACATGGTTCTATCCAAATAAAATGTGGCCCCTTTTTGCTTTTTAAATTTTCTTGTCCTCCTCTTTTATATCTGTAAATGCACTGTTGACCTAAACGATGCCTTATGTTCGTGGCCTTGACCAGTTAAATACATCACTCACAGCGGGTTGAACATGCAGTAGTGTGGGATTGAAAAGCTTTATTGAGGCTCTAATTCATAATGGTCGCACCTTTGCCCTTGTCTAGCAAACGATCTCAAGATTCTTGAATAAAAATCAGCTCTATATTTACTGCCATTTTACATTTTTGTGCATCATTTATCAAAAACAACGTACTGCTCAATGACAAGATAAATCGTGTTTGGGGTGGAAAAATGACCTTGGTCTAAGACACAATATTGTGGAGCACTTGAAAACAAATCAATTTGATTGGTTCACTACTATGTAGTATAACGTGGTATTCCACGGCTCTTCCAATGGAATAGGCGATAAATTCCTTCGAAAGGTACAGTGGTGTGATGAGTTGAGTTCTCGTTATATATGGTATGCTCGACCACCAAGGTCGTGACAAATTAAGATTTATTGCAAATAACACTTCCTAGTCAGGCATGGCACGTTAATGTCCCTGGGACTGGCAAAGGCTTAGCCTCTGTGATTGATCCTAACTGTGGTTGTGGATGCTTCTACCTATCATGGCCTCCCTGGTTACCCAATGGTTGTAGTCCACCAGCTGAGGAAGCCCCCTTCTTAAATTGTAAATATTGAAATCATGCAATGATATACAGCATGTTCAAATAATGATTTTGTACAGAAGCGTATATTTTGATGGGTGAGGGACCAAGGGCAATGTGAATTCATGAGATAATGCAACGTGACCATGCATTTAACTAAACTGAGTATCAATGGATGAAGAAAAACTAAATAGAATACACGTGTGTGTGTGTGTGTGTGTAGTGACACATCTATTACAGTATGTTGGAATGGCTTTTATATGATGACATGTAAGGTAAACAATGCTGCACAAAGTAAAAAAAAATGCATAGAAATTTAATATTTGAAAGGAATACCCACTAAGCAACTTTCTGCATTCAGAACCAACAAAACCACTGTTTTGAGACCAATAAAGCTCTAATATCTTTACATATTAGACAATATCACTATGTGGTGTTAAATACCTGCATTTAAGGTCAGTTTCTAACACCCTCTTTCTTATGAAACAAACGTACACAACAAGACCCTATCTTTAAGTAAAGAATCTCTATCAAAGTAAAGAAATTATGATTTTATATTTTGTTTTGTTTTATGGCATAACAACGTTTATTTTAAATTGTTTTGTAAAATAGTTTCTGTATGAATGTATTTTTTATTGAAAAAACGATAAAAAAAAGAATGATCCAAATCGTTTGCCTTTTTACTGTATTGCCTCTTACACCCTCATTCTGTAAACCAACCCAAAACAGTGAGCCCTGTAGAACCATTTGTAGAAGGGCCAAACCAGTACGGCACAAGCCAGCTTACCAGTAACACAAAATCCTCCCACATGTCTAACCACAAGAGAAGAACCCCCATACTCCTTACATTCGTTAATACACACACACACACACCAACAAAAAAACACACATAAACACACTGCATATGACCTAAGGTGCTTGTTAAGACAGAAGGCAAGTGCAAGGTCAGTGACCCAGTATGGAGATAGTAGACCGTCAAACCCAGTGCTATCCTAGGCACTTTTACAGAAGTGCAAATACCCGCAAGAGGAACAACACAGAGATCTGATGAATCCCAGGAGATTTGAAACATGATTTTATAACGCTTGTATGTGTTACAAAGACTATACAGAGATGAACAGTCGAATGTGTGGAATGTGCTACAGTTTGTTATAGGTTGGTTCACCCTATTCTAATTCCAAATCAATTCAGACATACAGAAATGAGTGTTCCTCAACCTTGATTCAAACAAATTTCCCTCCAAAAATAACCCAAATTCATGTTATAAATCCCAGTACCTCCCAATGCCCCAGAACAGAGAAGGTTATTTACTGTGCAGACAGAACATGGTGTAGCTCCAGAGGGGGAACAGAGTTTCGGGGAGGCTGAGGCTGGTTTGAGACCCTGGGATCGGAGACTGATAGATGGGCATTCCTTGGCTTCGTCTGCCCCCTCTCTGGTCAACCCCCATCCCCCCTCCTGTCTGTGATGTACAGGCTCATTACCAAGGGCCCTGATAAAAGGCAGCCATTATCCATTCACACTGCACTTTGAACTCCCTGAGGAATCTTCTGCTCGTCCCCCTGGCTCAGGGTTACGTAACAGCCCGAGGCATCGGCGAGAGAGGAGAGGGGTTTTGTCTCTCATAGTTAGTGCCATGGAGCTTGTTTGATGTTGGCCAGTGAATTGTTCTCCATGCTACTGCAGGGTTCCATTATATATTGCAAAGTTACAGTACAAGTTGGGCATTTAGCAGGCATTCTTGTCCAGGGCTTCCAGGGAGATTTGATCTCCTTGAAAGCGAGATAAACCGACATTATAAGAGAGTAAGTGCACAGTAACCTGTTTATTTATTATACTTTTAACTAGTTTATTTTGTACTTAAAATATAAGGAATCTCTATTTACAGCTAACCCACCCTATGAATGATGTGAAAGGCAGTTCTGATGGGTTAGGGTTGCACTGCAGCACAGGACAATATAATGGTTGCCTATTACCATTCCAGATGATTAATAACTATATGTGAAATTATATATGCTTGTTAATGTGAAGCAACACCCCGGATTTCCATAACAGAGAAATGTTTGACATGGAAATTACCAATCAAACATTTTGGGGTCACATCTGTCAACAATTCAAAATCTCCATAAAGAGCAAAATACACTGGAACAACTTTTGGACTACTGGATAATTGAAAAGACAATTCTCTCAGCTTTCATCAAGGTCAGGAAACTGAAAAGGAACTTTTTATAAAAATACAAAAACATACACACCTTGTTCTTCTTACGTTAAGAAACTCCATCTAAATGGACCTGTCACCATGACAACTACTTTCTCTTTACTCATTGTGCCCGTGGGAGGTTTTGCCCAGCCTTTTCTAATTTCACACTGTGTGAATATCTCCATTCAGTAATTACTACCCCATCCATTCTCATTCCCTGGGTCCAGACAATGTCCCCCTAAATATACACGCTTCTGTAAACACACAAACACAAGAATGTGTATGTGCACCGTGTAACCCACAAACACACACTCACACGCTCACATGCACACACTCACTTTCAAAATCCAATTAATTCCAAGTATGAGTTCAGTTTTTCATTCTTATTTTTCAGCTACCTGGTCACATGACAGACAGGGGACAGAAGACCCAGAGACTTTGTCTCAGTAAAGATCAGCACATCCCTGTCACAGCCGACAGAAAACTTGTCACTTCAAACCAAACATGCCATTAAATAGTTCAGTAGACTGCACTCTTCCCAACTTCAGAGGGGCCTGCGGTGTCACCCCACCAAGCTTGAGGCAGTGCTTCACCAAGCTCCGAGGTCAGTCCAAGGTCACAGACAGGTTATTCCTGAAAACCTTAGTTCAAAGGTGACACTTCAAAGACAGACAACCTGTTTTTTGTGGAGAGGTATGTTGCATACCTCATCAAGACAGGAGGACCACGATGATAAAGACACAAGAACAGGGACTCCTGGTCGCTGCCGGTTGACTGAGTCCAAACTGGAAACAGTCGCTGAACACCGTCACTGAAGTGAGGGCAGAAACACTTTGTATAGTGTTCGACATTTATATACATATTAACATTATAGGACATATTTCAAAACATTGTACTACTGATGTCCTAAATGTGCTACTGCAAGTCTTAGGTCCATAAAAACTTAACGAGTATCCCCAACGAAACAGAACCACTGTATTCCTCCACTTGGTCAGTAGAACAGATGAAAATCCTGTGAGCCAGCTCATTTGGAGCCTATCAACTCATCATGCATTCAAAGTGTTTCCTTCCTCTTTTTCCCTCTCTCTCTCTCTCTCTCTCTCTCTCTCTGTCTCTCTCTCACTCTCTCGCTCTCTCTCTCACTCTCTCTTGCTCTCTGTATATATATATATATATATATATATATATATATATATATATATATATATATATATATAAACTGTTTCTCCAGAGAGGATGTGACCCTGATTAACAGGTTGTGATTTCCTATGGATCCATTGCGCTCATATTAACAGCCTCATTTCAAATGTTTCTCATGGTTCCCATGGGCTCGTGTTGCAACAATCTGGTTTATCTGATGTAAACAAGAAGGCTGTCCTGGCTTCTGTTTACCGTAAACAAGGCTGTAGGCCTGAGCTTGAGGCTTTCCTTTAGCCTTTAGCATCGCAAGCTACGGAGGTCTGAACTCTGGTAATGTTGATAGGTTCAGCAGTTTTCAGTACTTGATGGTTAGGTTGACATGTGAAGAAGTTACATTGCTCAATGTAATACCACAGCCATTAAGTAGCCATTCCAATTGATGTAGATATTGGATTAATGGGGGTTATTCTTTTCCACTAATACTTTAAAACGGCTCATTAAAACAACACTTTTCCTGTGGAGAGTAGGAAAGTGTCAGCATTTCTAGCAGTTTGTGGAAGTTGAGAACAAAAAAGTTGAGTGCAAGTTCCTAAGGTTTGGCAATCAAGGGGAACCAAAATGTAGACATTTCCAAATGTAACAAATTGTGAATTTCTTTGTTCTGCTGAAAAACATTTAGGGAAGTCCACTTGAGCCATGACAAAAAATAAACATACAGGATATCTTCAGTATATGAATCAAGGTATTCTGCCTGTTAAGATTCAAATTTCTATTGTGACATGACTTGTAAAAGGAAAACAAAATCAGTACAGTACATGTGAGGAAATGTTTATTCACAGTACATGAACTAAAGTATCCACTGACTCTATTCTCCACCGCTCCTTCCATCCCCCTTTACCCCCTTCCATGCACAGACACTTTCAAAACAGGGTGTGTCTTCTTGTGCCGACAACCAGTCATTGTTTTGACCTATGAATGATTGACACAACCAATTTGAATGAAACATATATGCTTGATGAAGAAACACACAATAGTTCCCTCCCCCACCACACACACACACCCATAGACACACACATACATAAACATTTGGCCTTCCAAAGTCAAAGTCCTGTAAACAATGTGTCATTTGAGCTGTTAGATCTCTGAGTTATTCTCCTAAAACGGCCCCGGTTTGCAACTAGGGCGATACACCAGTGGCTGATAAGCACCAAATTTTTTATTTTGCTTTTGAGGATCATTCCTTAAAATAGAATAATAAAACAACTGTCAACTAATTGGCAAGAGAAGTGAGCAGTGGAAAAAATACAAAGTGCCTTCACATGGGAAATGCAGAAAGCCTCATTGTCGGCACAGAGACAGAAGGGCTTTGAGGGCATCTCCTGCTGCTGAGCACTCTAAGGACTCCCACTTTCATCCTTTTATTGTTCAATTTTTCATTTGCACTCGCCACATCGAAGGATGATGGTGGTGTGTGTTCGCCAGGGTGAGGGTCTGCTTTGTCGACCGTTTACGAAGGATGGTGGTCCAGGCTGATAGCACTGGGATCACCCCTGAGCAGTGCAACAAACTACACACGCACACAAACCTCTTCAGAAAAAAAAAAAATTGGAAAGAAAATTGTGGAAAGCTTCGTGAAAACATTGCACACAATTCCTGTCTACGAAATGACAGAACACAAATGGATCAAAAGAACAAAATGTGTTCAATTCAATTCCACCACTTATAAAGTACTAACATACCAAAGTAGAGGCTAAACTTTGGTTAGGATCTAACTGTCAACTTCCTTTCTCTGTGGATGTCATAGAGACTTTGGGATTGAGTGCTGACAAGCATTGATTCCCATGACTTCATTGGACTTTTGAATGTACTGTAAAAATTGTCAGTGTGAAAGGGGGAGGGGTGGCTATGTGTACTACTGTAATGTACATTACATGTACACTCATGAATGTGTACACATTCTTAAGTGTGTGCACGGGCCTGCACACGCATGTGCCTGCATGTGCATGTGTGCAAGTGTTTGTGTGAGAGAAGGAGAGACAGAGAGCACATCAGCCCTGTAATGAAAGATATAAGATGGGGAGATGTTTGCCAGCGTACGAGTTGGGTGGATGCTCCACTGAGTTTGTGAATGACACAAAAGCTGCATCTTCCCCCCGTCTGCCTTAACACGCTGCCTGCCCTCCTCACAATCCACCATCGCTACTGACTCCAAACAGAGCGTGCGTGCACAGGAGGCAATATGACCCACACACAACACACACACACACAAGCACGGTCTGGTCTGCACCTTTTCAATCTAGAATGCTTCAACGCACAAAGGTATGGTCAACCAGCCTGTCTCAGTAGTCCCTTGAATTAAAAATTAAAAAAAGTTTCATGTTGTGGGTTGGGGTTTTTGAATAGCCTCAAAAGACAGGAAATTAAAATGGCCAACACAACCACTAACTCTACTTGATGAACAAGGTTTAGTTGTTGTTGTAGCAAACGGCTTTTACACACAGCTATGTTGGTTTACGGCACTTCAAACTACATGTACTCAGTGGGAAGGCAGCACAGGATACTTAAACAGTCTTGTTCACTCTCCTAAGAGCGATGGTGGATGTTGTACTGCTGATGACTGCTAATGAGTCACAGGAAACCTGGCTCGAGAATGAATTCACACACGTAAATGAGAAACTACTCAAGAGAGTGTTCCTGGTAATACCGCAGAATCATCAAGTTGATCATTTTTACAAACTCACCATAAAACAAGTTTAATATAAATTATCTCTACAGGAAAAAAGAGAGGATTATGGCATATTTCAAAAAGGGAAAACACTGTCAGAGTGAAATCAATCAAGCCTGAACATTATGTGACTCGTGTTAGATTGCCCTGATAAAGCCATAAACAAAACAAGTCCCTGTAGATAATTTTCACAGGGAAGCATCGCTCGTCATATTGGTGGGAAGACAAACAGCAGGATCTCATCATACTGACATGGAGAGGGAAATGAGTGGGCTCAGTATTGGCTTTGTGCAGGACAACCATTTCACTAAGACCATTAGAAGGGATCTGACTACCGCGTAAAATGCATCTACTTCTTCTCTTCCCTGAGTGATCTTCTGATCTGACGATAGGTGGGAGCAGGGTTTTTTTTCCACACTTACTGATCTCATTAGATAAATCCTTTCCTCAACAGACTTTAAGAAGGCAAGTTTGCATCACTGTGCCTAATATTGAGGGAGATCACCAAAGACACAAAATGATTTTTTTTTTTAACATTAGCAGTGATGGAATTTGAAGACAGAAACTTAATTCGGAATCCAGGCATTATTTAGGCACACAGGAATGTGCTCCAAACTTCAAATATTCGACGGAGGACTTAGAGGTGAAAGTGTCTAAAGTTCTAATGCTGTGGGTAAATGATGAAGTTTAGGATTATTTGTATTTGCATTCAATGAATATTCTTATTTATAATGAGCACACGTAGTTCCACAACAAAGCAAGGGACAAGAGAACAAATACACACATTTTGCTGAGAATGTGAGCTAATTGGAAAGAAAGAGAAGAACATGTTTCCAGCATCAGAACATAATTAATGAGACAAATATTTCCCAGCTGGCATTGCTGCACAGCCTGGTCTCTAGCAGCAGCACATTTCTACAGCTCTGAAATATATCGAGGGTGAACCTTTTGTTTCCCAAATGCAAACTGGACAATAACTTGGCATGTTTTGCCATTTCCTTCTTGTCCTTGGGACTATGACACACACACAACACACACAACAACAGTGTAATGAGTGGGAACAGTGGAACAAAAAGGAAAATTGCAGGTGTGTGTTGGGATAAGTGAATACAATTATTTCATTTTTTGACTGGTAAAAATGTTACTTAATGATTAAGTTTGTTGTTGGGATACCACTCATTTGAACCTCTTACAGATGCTATAGTATACTGTTGTATGCACAAAATGAAACTAACTAGTTGATATTTAGCTACAGTATCGTTTCCATAACATAGCTTTCATGTCTGCAGGCCTACAGTACGTTAATAAATGTCTAGAGCTGTACAACAAAGATGTCCTTTATTATGCTGTTATTTGTGGAGTCTCCATCAAAATGAAGATTAATGACCAAACAGAAAGCTCTCAGAGTAAAATCACTTGATTTAGATGGCTCTTGCATTATTTTCTAGATGCCTTGCGGGGTGTTTAAAATCAACATCTACACAACGTTATTAGAGCCTAATTACAACATCAGTCATTATTGATCATTGTCACTTAATAAATAGCTTAACATTTTAAGGGATTCGAAGATTTATCTTGAGGGCTGGTGATAAACAGACTTAACAGGGAATTATGGGAAAGGATTTGTGTCACTCCAGGATCAACATCTGAACAGCCGCTAAACAGAATTTTTTTTTTGACCTTAAGCTTGATTTTTAAGGATACCCTGTGATTGATGTCATTGTTTCTTCATCATACGAAATAGTTGAGTGAATGTCAATGTCAGAGTATTAACTTTCAAGGAGGAATTCCAAGACAAGTGTAGCATGAAAGTGACGACTATGTTTTGAGGCATCAAAAGAATATTCATCTTATTAGGCACAGCTAATGTTCTAGACACTGTAAGATATGTTTGGGCATGAGCAAATAATGTCTTAAGTGTACTTAAATGTGGTATGAGGTAATCACCTTTAAAATCTTGAGCCATCACTGTTCAGTCCATAAGAAAAGGTCAGATGTGTCCATTTGTCCAGGCCTCACTCTGTTCATACACAACGTAGCAGAGGTTCCTCTTTGGATGAAATAGAGCTGCAACAAAAATCTCCCAGCCTCACAGAAAAACACAATGTTGCATGAATGTTACAACCGTGGCACAACGTTACTATTCTCAGAGGCAACCCAGCCTAAAACGTGTGACATTGAGCAAACACCCTCAAGCTAAAGTTTCACAGCAAAGATGTTGACGTGTTTCACCCATGGGGGTGGGGAAAAAGACATTGGGACTCACAGGTTTTGTGATATTGGTGATTTATGTTGTGCAAGTTACAGCAGAAAGGTGTGTTTTAAAACATGGCCTTTTCAGAATGCTCTGATATGAGTAGTACTCTTTGGATATTTAGTCAGCTTGGAGTGGAAGAGCATTCTGACAACCTGACTCCAGGCTATTGCATCACCGGAAAGTCAACCTTTGATGCCCACCAACATTAAGACGTAGTTTCCCAAACCATCATCTCAAATCTAACCTTCAGCAAGTGACATTTATAAATTGATATAAATGTTTGACTCCCTAAATGTCAACTTTTAACCCAAAAGATCCTTTTATAAAATGTGACGTAAATCTTTGTTGACAGTATATGACCCAAGTCTAGGTACCGAAAAAAGCTGTGCAGAGAAAAGACAAAGTCTGTTTTTACTTTGGAACTTATTATTGGTGACATTGGCATGCATATCATAATACATGGGTAATTGGTTTCATCATTTGATCCAGGTTCATTCCTAAGTCCAAACAACCCACAAGTTACTAGCAATACTTTTCAAACTGAAGTGGGCAACGTTCTAAAGTCAACATCCAAATAACATTCAGTTCAGACCCTTAGATCAACTTGGCTTTGGCAGCTCCTTGGCTACCTCAGTGTATTGCATAAAGTCAGGCCTCAACTTTCTTTTCTTTCAACCACTCTTCCAACATAACAATGATTCAAAGTTCCAGCCCTCCAGATCCCTATCTCTAATAGGCCTTATCACTCAGGAACTCCTATTGAGAAACATATCCTTTTTCATCTGTGGCACTCTCTCGTGAAGGAATTCCAATAAGGGACCGTAAATCAGTCCATTCACACAGAATCAACATAGCTCTGTTCTTCACAAGCGGTTGAAAGCAAAAACCATGTTGAGAAGTGAAGGTCATAAAATAAGTTATTTGCTTGGCTTACTGGGCATAACTTTGTTGTTATTATGGTTATTTTTTAACATTCTTAAGCTAATGATCCATGCATGTCAGTCTATGCTCATAGGGATTTGAAGAATGTATTCCAGTTGTATATTCCAGGCTCTACCTTGAAATAACAAAGTCTTTCTGTAACATTGTCTGAATGCTCAACTAACCCATGTTTAACAGTCATAATCAGTTTGATGGCTGTCCCTTTTCAGCCATTCATCATTCCTAGGCTCAAGCCACAATCGTACCAACTTCGACAATCGTTCCTACTTGCTACGAGTATGCTTTGGCAGCCAGCCAACATCCTTCATTGACAGAGGGAGGTTGTGAAACACACCCATGCCATATTGTTCTTTAAAATGTTTGTTTTTTAAACATTCTCATTCATCATTTGGAGGTTGGAGGGGTATTCTGACATCCACTTTGGAAAAGGAGAGAATATAATTCAGCATACATCTGTCTCTACCACAACCATTGTTAATAATAATATTAATAATAATAAATTGTAATTGTTTTGCACTCTATATTTAAAGCAATCTCTGAGTGGTACAAAACACATAGTAATACAAATAAAAAAGAATCAAAGTTTAATAATTCTAATATAAATAAAAGATCAAGGTTACATACTGTTACATACTGTACTACCTGACCGCACAGGTTTAAACACATTTTTCATATCAATCACCACGTCAACAAAGTCATCACCTTTATGTTATGATCATGCGCATAAGGTCAGGTTGATACACGGGGACGGATCTGATCAGGCACTTCAGTCTAGCATGGAGGGATCCTGAATCAGTAGTCCTGAATCTACAGCAACAACTTTCAACCTCTGACAACTGCACTATGGTGGTGGTCTAAATTCTTGGTGTTACTAAAGTCTTAACACCTACAGTTATCATAATGGCATGCAATTAGTCTTGAGACCCTCAGTCAGGACTGAAAACCGAACCCCACTATCTTGTTACAAGACACTGTATATGTGTGTATGCACTGTCCTAATTTTAACTGAAGTTACCATGGCCCATGATACAATGATCACAATGTGTACAGTACATTGTGTGGGTACAGTACATTGTGTGGATACAGTAAAAGAGATGAACTTGTGGTGACATTTAGCTTGCCAATACCGGTAGCTCAGGAGTTAGACATTGTAATGTCTGGAGGGAAAAAAGCAACTACCATCAATCCGATGAAGAAAGACTACTTTGATATTCTTTGGAAAGACTTCTGAGAGGTGTAGTTTGTTTCATGATGATTTCCTAATGGCGAGTCCCTTAGCTCAGTTTTTTGATTGGCAGGCTTTATCAACTACATGAAGACCAACACATTGCATCATAATGGACCAAATTGGAATGTAGCAATGGTAGGCGTCTAATCCAAGGCCACAGCCTGACAGATCCCTCACATGAAAGTGGCAAAACGCAAAATGGGTCATGCGTAATCAAGGGGAAAGACAACTCTATCAATGTCTTTCCTGTCAGTTGATAGCAGAAGAAATGGCATTTGCCAGACACATTCTCATTCATTCTTCATCATGTTTGTTTTTTTGAGAGCTGAAAAGAGAACACACATCATACACAAGTCAATTAAAGACAGTCGTTTGTAGAAGTCTGTCTCAATTGAACTGTGATCTTGTACTAACATGGTTGACAGTAGTTGCCCGTAAAAAAAAAAGAAGCACAACAAACTATCTTATACACAAGCTCTATATAAAAGAAACACATGCAGCTTCAATTCCCTAAAAGCTCATCTGTCAACAGAACCGCGAACAGCCAAATAAACACAGAGATCAGCACTTTTCATGACTGTCCAGTCAGCAACACTCCCCAGTGTCTGACATTTAGTCTCTAAACTGTGTCTGTGTCATTTGACTTGAGAACTTCTAGCCAGGTTTGATTGACAGTGCTGGAGCCAGTGTTATATTAGGCCTCTATCCCCCCTTGAGCAAGGCCACTGCACTATTTTAGACCCCTGGGCTCCAGGCTTGACATACTAATTATATAACAGCAATGCTTTTGCTGCTCCATTTATTTTCTATGCCATAGTTTACAGTTACACTTCTCTATGAGGCTCCGCTGTATGACACGTGCTGCACTTTCATGTGGTTCTGACAAACACATGTACAGTATATGGTCATAGAAGTGGGGAAATAAAAATGGTTGATAGTGTGCCACATAATTAGAAAGAATGGACAATGGAAGAATGAACCAATTAGATATACCATAATGAATCAGACACTGTATACAAATCATGTTGTAATATCTGTTGTCGTTATTTGTCATTTTCTCAGCATTTTACATTTATTGTTGGACAGATGAATATAATAGCGCTGATCAGTGATGCGTTATAATAATATCTTAGAATGAAATCCAAGGTAGAAGAGGAGCTGCACAGATGGATTTTCATATCCAGTTTAAAATGGCAGCTTGTAAAATGGAATAAATTGGGCTCCTTCACTCTGAGATTGTCGCACAAGGTAGGTGATGGAGTCATTGGTAGTAAATTGTAGCACTTTTTACCCGAAGGGGAAGTGAATAACTCTGTGTGTGTGTGTGTGCGTGTGCGTGTGTGTGTATGCGTTGAATTTGGGGGCCAGCAGCTGACAGAAAACATTATCCAAATCATGCTTATCCCCGACCACTAAAACCTGACATTTAGCTGTAATATGAGCTACTGCTGTGAGGAATAGTACACATGAACACACACAAACCCAAACATTCACGCATACACACCCACGCACAGACTGAATGGATTTGGCCAATGTTTGTTTTCATTTCCAGTCCCTCTAGTGGGATTTCACTCAAGACCCTGGCAAGGTGTTCTTATTGTGGTTCACTTAATAATCAAATATTTAATTTGGAGGGTTGCCAGATTATTAAAACAGACAATAAAAAAAACTTGTTTAGGGTTTACATCAGCTGGTGTCCAAGGGTTTCTAATAAAGAACAAATCTGCTAATAGCCCTCTATAATTTGGGAGTCCTCTCTGGCTTAAGAGCACAGGAATACTTGAACACGTAGAAAAAAGCACAAAAACATGGCCCGACAGTGAGGTTATAAACATCAGCATGGTATAAGTAAGTAAGTAAGACTTTATTTATAGAGCACATTTCATACAGGAATTGCAGCTTAAGGTGCTTTACATAAAATCAACAAAAACAATAATACAAATGATAAAAGTAATAGATCTAAAACATATAACAAACCAGACAAGCTGCACTCTATCTGCGGTCTCTCGAATCCATCTTAGATCCGAGCTGCACTTGCAGTTTCCAAACAAATAACAAAACACATGCACTCTCGCACAGTCTTTGTGGTTCCCAATTAATTAATTAATTAATTAATAATAAAAACTACAGAACAAAATACAATAACTCAACAAAATAGATAAACTGTAACACATAAATGAAGCAACTGAATAGGGAAACATGAATTTGGACAGGCACTACATCTGAGCCTCATAATTCCAACCAATTGCCCTTACTGACACCATTGGTAAACCTTTCGATAAAGATTATTGACAGTAGACATGCGAATGATCACAAATAGTGAAGAGATTTTGTGTTTTTGGGCTTGACCTGAGCAAGTACAGAACACCATTCAGTCTCTAGTGAATGGGCCTGGGGATCAGAACTATTCAACAGCCACGTGATGCTGACCATCAGGAAGGCCATCTATTCACATACCTCTGGCCTCTTTTCTGAATGAGACAGTAGGGGCTCTCTCAAGTCTCTCTCAAGGTTGAAGGGCTCTCCTCCCCGCGCATGCCCCTCCCCTGCAGTTCAGAACAAGATGGAACAAGACTGAAACAAAAGGCGTTTGCTATAAACTGGCTGTCCATGGATCAGTCAGTGAACTCTGTCTCAGAACAACAGGTATTCAGTGGCTCATGTCCCCCTACCTTTGTGGCCAGCGCCGTGAAAAAAAACATCGCTGCTGAGTCAATATTTACTGCCTTATGAAATGTGTGTTTGTCTTCCTTGGCATGTTCCCTGACATGGTCACTGGAGAAATCCCCTCTAATATCTCTTGTATCACTCCTCAATGTATCTAATCTCATTCTGAACCCTGCTTGATTGCTTTCTTCATGCTCTTTATTTCACTCCTTTCTCTCTCTCTGTCTATTCCCCTCTCCGTATCCTCATCTTTTCTGTGTCTCTGCATCCTTTTCTTTCTCTCTCTCTCTCTCTCTCTCTCTCTCTCTCTCTCTCTCTCTCTTTCTCTCTTTCTGTCTCTGCATTCTGTCCTGTATCTCACACAGTATCTCCTTCTGTCCATTCCTTGTTTCCCCCTTCACTCTCCCTCTCGCTCTCTAACTCTTTCTGTCTCATTCAAATAATGAAACCAACCAGATGAATTCTAAATCACAAGATTAAAGCTATAAAGAGTTCTCACACTACACATGATATCAGCTATGTACTGTGCTGTGCGTGGATGGAAGCATCCAATGCAGACTGTCCACATACATAACTTCCACCCCCACATGAAACACATGCATACACACAAACACACACACGTTCACATGATTAAGCTGTTGCTATTTCCCCAGTGGCCAGGAGTCTGCGGCCACTGGACTCAGAATGGGGCTAACCCCCAATAGGATGTTTCATGGATGAGATCACCACATTTTGGAGAATGACCCCCCTTTGTGCTGGTACTGTTTGGGGGCAATGAACAGATCAAATGTGGGATCTACAATGCAGTCGACGATGAACCAGAGCCAATTATTATCTTTGTTTCTCCCTGGGGATTCTAGGATATGGATGGGGGTCTAGGGAATGCACCACGGCATCATGGGAAAAGGCAATTTAACTGCTACAGAGGCTGGTTAAACCATAAAAATCATGTGCAACAAGGTTACCACTATAGGGTAGCCTTTTTCACTTCCAAAACAGCAGCTTACTATTAACTATTGAGGTAAGCCATTGGACGAGATGACTGTTTCCATAGAAACTCACAATAAAGGCTGCTGGGACAGTGAGTCCGGCGGGGACTGAGGCTGAACTCAAGGTCATGTTTGTCCTGACCCCCATCGGCCTTGTTTCAATATATATGACCCATTTATGTCTCTATCCACTGTTTGCGTCGACCTTCATGTTTACGAGGCCTGATTCATGTGACGTGTCCTCAAACAACCTAACACCCCCCCCCCCCCTTTCGGATGGGTGGAGACTGTTAAGAAAGATACATTCACAAAGTTGGCAGTAGGCCTTTTATCTGGACAGCTGCATGTAGGTAAATTGCACTAGATTTATGTTTTTTTTTTTTTTATGTATAATTTAAAAAGGATGCAGAATATAAGGCAAAACAAATTTCTCCGGTCAAACACTTTTTTGTTTTTTATTGGGTTTTTCCTCTACAACTTCAATGAGACACCCAGTGTGTTTTATCAATACCACAGTCACTATGTGTTTAGCCTCAACATAATTAATATGCAGCTTTCGCAGAGCGTCGTCTTGTGTGTCTTCCCTAAACCTATGTCTTCTTCCCATTCCCCTGAGGACTCACACACAGTGGGGACCCAGCTGGTTGGAATTAGGCATGAGCGCATCCTGACGTTTCCATAGTAACCATGTAAGCCGGCATGGGCTATTGGCCTCTGGAGAGATGCATGTATGGATATAAACAAAATCAACCATTCAAACAGCACAACGGATCGCTGATGCAATGATTAGACATTTATACAGAAAACATATATTTTTTAAGGGGACTGATGTTGAAATACTGAGTCACAACGTAGATCAATTATTAGGGTTCCTCCGATAGGAGGGAACCTATTGTTTTTGTCAAACATTAAGTAATTTTGCTCTTGTTGTCCAACTCTTGATCTTCTACAATGTACATTTTATAATATTTTGACATTTTGCAGAGGAACTCGCATCGCTGCTTGCAGCTATATTTTATCTTTGTATTAGAAATTCTCAAAGTTGACTTGTTGTTTTGTGCAATAGAGATATGCCAGCCGTCACATTGCTCTCATTGGTGTAGTTCAGAACAGGAAGTAATGTACAGTATTCTGTTTAAGACATCGTACACTGATCGCCTTCCACTGGTGATGTGTCAGTGAGGTGCACCTGCCTGGAGTCCAGATCAATCCTAGCAGCCTCTGCTCCACTCAAATCCTCTTTCCCAGGTACCACCTGCTACCTGGCCTATCACCGTCAATATTTCATCCTTTCGTCAGGCTACAAATCTGTCACGGTTCATTTGATTGGTGTTAGCAGAGGATCGCACATGATTTATCGTAACAATCCATTTGCTCCTGTTTGAATGTTTGAACAACAGTCCAATTACAATAAACAGTTAATAATATATAGATGTTTATTAGAAGTTAATTGGCCAGAGCTTCATGAATATGTATCGAATCCAATTTACCTGCTAATTGGTAGTTAATTAGCCTTGTATACTCATCCAATTACGACTGGGCCACTTAGGGGGCTATTAGACACTGACTACTCATTAGAGTTGAAGGTGTCTAACTAAATGTTAACAGATTAGAGGGCAGATCTATTGAAGGAGATCTAAATACTATTACATCAAGTGCAATGGGATCAACCTGCATGAAGTAACTCATGCTTTTATGGTTCAGTACCATAGAGCATGGAGCACAGTCTGAAATACACCTACTGATGGTTGGAATAATGATTTACATCAGCACTACATCAATTATGCAAACCTTCAATGGAAATACACAGAACAATCAGGAAATCTTCAATATCTGAAATAAAGCTACTTTTTATTAATCCAGGTATGTGACCTGAAACTCAAAATAGCATTTTCACTGCCTTTTGATTTTTTTGGGGGGGGTTTTCTTCTTCATTTTCAAGAAATGCAAATAAACTTCAAATAAATGTATTCTCCCATCAAAGGAATATGTAAATGTTCCCACACTCTAAGGATAGGGCTCCTTAAGGAATGCCAGCAAAGCGCAAAGAAACTCAGGTTTTCATCACTCTGTCTTTATAGGAGCATTGCTGTAGAGAACAACTCCTTGTTTCCACGGAAAAGGGAAGGGAAATTTATGCTTTTAATTAAGACGTGTGTGAAGGCTCGGCCTCAGAGCAATGCTACACCGCGGCTGGAGCTGGTGGGCCGTGAGTCGTCTGATCCCAGGAACTCCTGCTGGATTCAAAGTGGCTTGGCTTTTTGCAAAAGTCTGCAGAGACAAAGATGATGAGCTCACCAAGAATGAGCTCATCGGGGGTAGCACCACAGAAAGGGGGGCCGGGGGTGGGGCAGGGGGTGGGGTTGGGTTGGCATAGTGGGATACTGACTTGGTGACTCGAGGGGATTGCCCTTGCACAAACCCCCTCCCCCTAAGCCCCTCTCTTGCAACACAAAGCTTTTGTGTTTGGGCTTTGATCCCATACTGTTGCCAACATCAAAAGTGTTGTGCTCTCTGTGACTTGTGTTGAGGCTGAATCATTACGCAAAAGGTGGATGGCGACAGGAATGGTGTGGTGCCAACTGAATGTGTGAAAGGATTTAAGTGGTACCTTATTAAGGAACCCTAAGGAATTCAGAATTCTCTTTTTGAGATATCCGAATCACAATTATTTTCCCAATATATCTCCCAGCACAAGAAATTATAGCATGGGATCTTCACAAAATTGAAAGATTTTTGAAGGTGAAAAAACCGCAAATGAATTTTCTTCCCTTTGCTCAGTATATCAGACGCAGGCAAATTGTCTTCGAACAAAAGATATCATTCTTGCTCAAATGTAGCACTACCATGGGCTTTGAAAATCAAGGCCAATGCTTGATTTAAATGCTTTTTGAAACCATAGTGCGATCAACAACTGAGTCAACACATGAAGACAAAGACACTGTCCTGAACCACTATGCAAGTGAAGAGCGTAGACACGAACAGAGATAATCAGCTGGGTATTGCATGTATTCAAATGCACTTAATTAGCTTTTTAACAAGGATGCAATCACGTTTAAGAGCGCAATCAAATTAAATATGTTACAAAGAGCCATTAGACGTATAAAATTCCCGGTCAACTTGGTCCTGCAATCTTTTCCATGCAGCAGAATAAATCACCACAAATGCCCACACTTCCAAAAAAAAAACACTTCCATACACACAGAAATGTGCATTGCTGGTAGCATCACCCACACAACTATTTGTTTTTTGGTTTTATTCAAAGAGTGAAAAAGAAGTACAATACAATATGAATAAATACCAAGGATATAGCTTAGCTTTCACAGGACATATATGAACAAATTAGATGTTATGTTCTCTATTAATAATGAACTTGCAGCCCAGGCATGCAAAGGTCATGCTTAGTTTCCTGCAGTGTGAAAGTGCTGGTCGGTTGTTATCCTGAACCGTGCTCTCTGCTGAAACCCCAAGGCCAACGGTGTATTTACAATGTGTGTGCATGTATGTGTGTGTGTGTGCGTGCCCCAAGGGGATTTGGAATGGGGTCATTGTGAGTGCACACCTGAGTGATTCTCCTATTGGGTAGTATACAATGCTAGGCTATAGTGTGCCATAATGTGTTTAGTTATGGGTAGGCCTACTATCTCAACAGTTTTGATCTAAACATGATTGTATAACTTATCTATGGTTCCCTCTTTTATACTGAACTACTGCATAATGGGCCAAATGTTTTGAAGACAGTCTGAACAACTTTGTTAGCAGAAAATACAATGGACAATCAATCCATTTCAATTTGTGATGTTGTTCATCTATAAGCATCGCAGACACCATGCCAATGGAAGGGAAATGTTCTTCAAAAGAAAATAATTTGCACTTGATGTCTAGAAAAAAGGGGAACTACAAGGATATTTTTGCTTGATTTTCACAGGGAGTGACCAGTAGAATATATCAATTGGTTTTCTTGATTGAACAACATTTAGAGAGTCTACAATCTCCAATGCTGATTAGATATTTAATAAAAGCCAACAGACTATGTCTGCGGGACACTTTGTAGTGCTGGAGATACAGAGTACAATGTGTGTTAGTCACTTTAATTGGCATTTTTCTTTTATTTTGGCAATTATATTAGTTGTGGGTGGAGTCAATTACAAACTATCCAGGCCAATATTGAGTAGATTAATGTCACTTCAGATATAATGATATGTTAATATAATTAATTTCAGACAATATTTTATGAGTATTCTGTATTTGATTGCCCAATAGTGTGGTGCCGCACCTTTGGGTATATGATTCAATTATGATAAAAATCAAGATATTTTGATATTTGATTTGATTTCATCTAATAGTAATTATTTGTGTTGCATCTCTTGGGATGTTCAGCAAAACTACACACACCTAGTGATGTCATTTGTATGTGGTTTATAAAATATAATGTCTTCTTTTAAGAAAAGTATGCTATCATTACTTAATTCCTTTCCAGTGTTTCACTCTACACCTGAGTCTTGTGTGACACCTCAACACAAGTTACACAAGTTACCTACCTTTACACTTCTGGTGAGATCTTTTACAAGATCTGGATATCATTTTTAAACCCTTACAGACACATTGATATAGTTCACATACTGCAACTGCACTGTAGGTGTGAGAAAAGTAGCACAACGGTAATAGAAGTAACATCAGCCTTAGTATCTAAATTTAAGACCTTGATCTCTTTAGCTAAAACTCACTCCATAAAGTTTAAACTGGTTGTGTTGATAAACCAAACTACTAAAACTGGCATTTCTCACCATCAATACTATTACTAGGAGTGGAAATGCCCAGTCGAGATCTTTGCAGACACATTCAATGTACCCAGTACAAGCCCTGCAGTTTCGTTATAACTCTTTTTTACAGTCTGTGTTTCCTTGAGACTGCCATAAGCCCTGATATGAATTAGTTTTAACTGTGTGGCAGCAAGACCTCATGGGATTTCTCCCCACTCAGCAGTAATGAGCTACACACACACACACACACACACACACACACCGGTTCTCTTTTTTTCACACGCACACACACACACAAAGGCAACATTTTGCTTATGGGCCCATAAACAACATACTTATTAAGATGGAAGTGGCCGCGGGCGGCTAAGCTAATTCAGACATGGTGGTGCTCTGGGGGGTGATTTGATATGGCCAGGAACCAGGGGCTGGAAGCAAGCAGCGAGGCAGTTCATCACACACTCTACTGTAGCAGAGCCAGGCTCCACTTGTTGTTTCTGGGGTGGGGTTGTCAAGCCACAGAGAATCATGAGGGAAAACTAGGAGAGAGGTTATGAATAAATAATGCCACAGAGATCAAAGATGTTGTAAATGGACATGTGTGTAAAGCTTCCCTGACTCACTGAACTCTTATTACTCAGTCTTCAGAATTACAGAAGAAATGGGCCCAACGCAAGTTAATAGGGGGAGATGGCAGGGGCTTTTGCAGAGTCAAATTGGTCAAATGAATTCCCTTTTAACAGTGAAATGTCAGACAGTAATGTGCCTCTGCTGGTTTGGAGATAGAGCAGGCTGGATTGGGGTGATTCCACAGCGACTCACAGAGTGGAGACTTTTGTTTTGGTGAGTGGCTTTGAAAAGGAAAAGAGGATAAACCGAGACTATTCAAAACTGATGAGTCCTTCTTCTAAAAATTGTCATTTATTCTGACATGTTTACCCACCACACACAAATGAGCGCACATGCACTCACATGCACGCAAGCACACACACACACAAGCCTCTATCTTTGCCTTGTTCTCTCTCTCTCTCTCTCCCTCTCTCTCTCTCTTTCCCTCTCCCTCTCTCTCTCTCTCTCTCTCTCTCTCTCTCTCTCACACACACACACAAACACACACTCTCTCTCACACACACACACACACTCAAATGTGCAGAATTGTTCTCTTTCTCACACATAAACACACACACACACACACACACAGTGTGAGTCTTTCTCTTACTCTCACTTACACTCAAGCACTGCCATTCCTATTCCTTGTGATCTATCCTTTCTCAAACACATCAACACATGTGCAGGCAAGCTTGTTTCCATGGAAACTAGAAGAAAAGGTGTTGATGAAAGACTTCTGATTATGTTGCTCTTATAAAACGAATGTCACCTGAACACTAATTTACTGTGGAAGACCAGATAACACAATTACATTGGGTCACCACAATACATCTACTATATCATATTATGTATTGTGACTTCCACACGATAACGGAATCAAATATCATGGCAAGTTGATCTTTTTGTCTCATTAGTCATATGCGTTTATTCATGCTTTGTACTTTTGTGTGTAAACAGCTAGGTAATGGGTTACCACTCTTGACACAGTTTTGTAAACAAGTGTCAAAAGCCCATTGTTAGCTTAGATGTGCAGCTATTCAGAGATTTAGCCAATCACAGAGTACTTTACACAGAAATCCACTTCCTCATTCACTCACCACACATCAAAAGGTTTTGAGCTCCGTTGATTCATCAAATATTTATTTTTTACACACCTACTAAAGATTCTTAAACCAAGAGACTTCAGCATCTAACCATGGGAAATCTGTCTCTATCTAGCTCTTCAATCCCCCCGGGTTTTTCAAGGTGAGTGAGCTCTCAGAGAGATAAACCAGTCACCATTCTGTTGTTGAACCGAGAGAGGCACGTCTCGAAACGCAGGAGGACTGGCCGACCACGAGAGCCAAGAACTTCCTGGGAGAGCAGAAAGAAGCCAGAGACACATCCAATATGTCCTGCGTCTCAGACAGCCTGCCAGACAACGTGCACTCCCCAACCTCTCTCTGGAGTGTACGGCACAACAAAGTCACCCAGCAGATAGCTGCTGTGATTGTTTTGTTTTTCCAAATGGATTTTGTCGTTGTCAGTCATCCAGATGAATGTGCCAGTTTCTAAAATGAATGATGTTCAAAACATCAGCGTGGGGATGGTGATTTGAAGTTCTAATGATGTCTGTGCAACACAGAAGAAAGATATCACACACATCGACACGAGCCGGCAGCCTGGGGACACAGTGAATGGACTTCAGTATTAACGTCGATTCACTTTCTGACGCACACGTTCTCCAGTGCCTGAATGCACGAGTACACATATGCACACAAGCATGCTGAAACGCCCAAACACACACACACACACACACACATACAGAAACACACAAACATGCACATACACAAATCAACACTTATGGCCCTGTCCAGCATAATAAACGATCTCCAGGTAATTATCTGCTTCTCGCATTACATGGCCATCAGGTCAGGGTCGACATGTGTAATTAACCTGACGTTTGTAAATCGGCCTGGGCCTTTTATGAATGGACGCAAATAGCCCACAAGAGAGTTGTGAAACGCAGGTGGCTCTTGCGACAACAAAAAAAGCCACCCACCAATACCTATTCCACACTGCTGAGAGAAGCCAAGCTAAACCACACCTCACCAGGCAGAGCTAGACTGATCAGAACTGGTCAGTCATGCACCAGTTGCAGAATAACTGCTCAAGAAGCACAAAGGGAGAGGGTTCAATCTGGGCTTGAACGGTAGATCTGATTGGTAGGGTAGAAGATAATTCAAGGGCTCTTTATTATGAAGTGAAAGGGGGCTTAGAATACTGTACGCTTCCATCAGACAGAACAGACCTTACACTAAATGAAAAGTATAATATAACATGATGAGTACTCATTACATCAGCCCGCACATCCATCACGTTGAGCTCGTCTTCACACGCCCACAGTCTCTGAAGATGAGCAGTAGGAGAGTACAGGAGTACAGGACAACGACAGAACAAGAACATGCACCATGTTCTTTGAACAGTTCTGTACTCGATGGTGTAGGCTGGATACACTGTATTCCATGGTCAGGTTGACCCTTTCATGGCCAACCTCGACCTTTGAAAGTAAGTAAGAGGAGAGGCACCAGGGCCACATCCAGGTAAGGGGGAGAAACACAGGGTGACATTGGGGTGGATGATGGTCATTAAAGGGAATCAAGGGGTTGGGTTTACATTACCGTTCATTACATATGATACCCATGCACCTGTTTGCAAGGTTGAGTGTTAATATGGACTCTAGGCCCTTTGACGAAGAATAGAAATAAAACAGCAATATAAAAATAACCCTTTTCAAAAAGGATGGGTTAGAAAGAACGTCCTGGTCATTCATCTCACTCTTCAGAGAGCCCCCAGGGGGGTAGCCATTACTTGTTGACCGTTACTCTAATTAATGATATATGAGTCAAGGTGCAGCGAGAATTGTGTGTGTTTTTTTTATAGAAGCTCTCGGGTGTGTCAACTCCACTTGTTCATCTCAGGCATGAAAATCTTCCCCCTGCTCTCCTCCCATTAAATGTTAATAAAAAACCTTCCCTTTAAGATGCATAATAAAGTCATAGTGAAATAGTGAGGCCCCTTTTCTTTTACGACGATGGCTCTGTCCCTGCGGGGCTACCCTTCCTGAGGTGACGTAGGCTTGTGTGTACATCTACAGTATGTGGCATTGTCTTTATGTGTCCCTTTCTGGTTCCAGTTTAATGGCCCTCATGGTGGTGCTACATTATTAAATGACTTTTTCGAGATAGTTCTGATCGCTCATGCTATCTCAAGTCATAGGGGACAGATTGACAGTCTTTAATTAAATTTTTTGACGAGAAAAAAAAAAAAAACCCAAACAGAATTTCATGCCTTGTTTGGCACACCTTTGATGAAGTATGTTTTTTGCCTGGGAGATAAAGCACTGAGTAAGGGAATTAATTCATAGTTTTGTTTATAGCGCGCGCACAGACACACACACACACACACATTTCTTCCCCTCCCTCGGCAGAAGAAGTCCTGCTTTGTCAACAGGTCTGTTGGAGCCGTGATGGCTCTCTACACAGCTATAGGCATAAAGCCCCAGTGGAGGACAACGGGCCAATCAAAGCATGTCACAGAGTTAACAACTTGTGTCTCTATGGGCTGCCAAGAACAAAGACAGATACCCAGGGAATCCAAACTCTGGGGTTTGACTGTGGAAGCCCCGCTTTTCATACAAGCCACATGCTGTTTTGGTTTCCAAAGAGGTACAAGGAGGAATTATTGCATATTGCATATGACAGCGATAACGACCGGGTGCATATTGGGATTATATTGCTCTGTGAAGTCTTGGCATCCGGTATTAAATATGCATGAATGTTTGAAACGAATTTGGGGATTTTTTCCTCCACATTGTCAAACTATATAATCATATTCCTGTCTATTAAAACTAGTATGAATAATTGAAAAGTATGACATCATCTGCTATAAAAGAGGCTTTTTAACAACTACCAGACAAGGTTGCTTTTGATGCGTGTTGTATGCTAAATTGACATTGCTGTAAATAAATTCCCCCAAATTCCTTTGAGAAATTACAGCAAAAAACACCTCCAGAGTAAAAAAAAAAAAATCCCAAACAGTGACAATCGTCAAGGGTTATTATACAATTTGAAGGCCTGGCATTGACAACAACGTGGATTTGTGTGATGCACTAACCCTGTAACTCCCTACACATTCTCATATGTGTGTATCAAAGAGACGTCATGCTGGAGCACTTCCATGTCTGGGGCCTCGGGCAAGGCCACCCACCTAACATGCCATGCTAATGCTACATGCCATGCTGATGCTAAACCAAGGCAGAACCCATCTGGATCTGAAGGAGCTCCTCACTGAACTCCTCTTCTTGATCAAACACCGGAATTAGAATATCCTAAGGGTCCAGTTTGAATACTGTCCAGCAGATAGCAACTCAGCTTCACTGACACAGCAGGGGGAAAGAAAAAAAAGTGTTTTAATAAATGCTGAAACTATAGAGATAGCTAACTGAGGGTTGAATTCCTTGTCAAAATTGACTCGAGGGGAATTCACGTCTGGGAACATGTTCCCTTTATTCTCTCAACGTCACATTCAAGGCTACCAAGCCATCACTACAATGCAATGTACAGAAGGAATCTCCAGTAAGGATTCTATTCCTCTTCAAAATGGACAGTCTTAACAACTGTACAAGGCATCAGCACCGCTCTGTTCTCTCCTGTTACCTGAGTTGAGCAGAGCGTGAAAAGAAAAGGAGGGAGGGTAAGAAAGAGACAGAACATTTATTGGCTGTAATGCTTTGAATTGAGTGACTTTGTGTGTTATCGACCCCTCCGTCCATTTAGCCCCAATCACACAAGTGCTGTTCACGGGGCTCCTAACAGGGGCACATGTTTCTATATTGTGCCACAACATTATTTTTACTGCGTCCAAATAAAAGGGAGAGCCTCCAGCTATTTGTCAGAGGAGCCATCTGAGTCCCAGCGTGCTGCGAGGGACTGGGGGAGGATATCTGTCCAGATAAATGTCAGACAAGGCCAGCTCGAATATTTCACACCCAACACATCTGTACGGTGTGTGTGTGTGTGTGTGTATGTGTGTGTGTGAGTTTAAGTACGTGTGCCTTTGACATGTGTATTATTATATTCAGTAACCACCTCCTAAATTGATTGTTTGTGAAAGTATGCAATATATTGTCTAGGCATCAGAGGGATTAGTACAGTATGCAACATGATTTTGGAGAAGACCTTAAATGCAATTTTGCCACAGTGTTACATTTGTTCATTTTCTTCTGTCTAATTGGCCCCAAAGGTAAGGGGAAAAGGGATCAGACATTTCCAACTAGGTCCATTCCTCAGCTCTGCTCACACGCTCTCTGTGCTGTCGTCCCACTTTATCTGAAAGTCCTTCTCTGATTTTGTCTGGTCTACCTCACTATACTGTAGGCTAACACAACATACAGTTCAAACACAGCTATATACCGAATACAGCACGGCTGCAGCTCCTTAAGACTGCATACATATCAGATACTTATCAAAGCACACACATGGACAGAAATGTACTGTAGTACAGTAGCCTTTGCCTGAAATTTGATTTTATCTAGACAGCTCTGTTAAAGATCTGTACAGGAAAAAACACGGAACATATTTCACCAGCTGTATCATGGACGATGTTCAGGCATCGTTGGTGTTTTGAGCTAAATAATATTTATCTGTGTTATTGTAACCAAGGCTCAGAGAAGAATTTGATATCACTGAAAAAATGTTGTCATGGTTTTAAAAAAATGGTATGCGATTAAAATTCCATCTGAGAGGAATGTATAGCTCTGGTCTTTATTATGGTATTTCAATAGAGCTCTGTAGAACCATGATTTACAAGTGTTGCAGAGGTTCAGGGTAACAATGTACTCTTACATACAGCAGTCAGATGAGGGAGACGTTCCAGATCTTGTCAGGGGCACCCGAACTCCATCTCAAGGTCTTCTTATTCTGATCTGGAAATTCACATAATGACCCTGAGTTCCACAACCACATCAATACAGGCAGCATGTGTTACATATGCTGAGTGCATCTGTGTCTACCTGAGTGTACATCATGATTGTCATCTTCTTAGTTCAGACTTTAATTCATTTATTGTGCTAGCTAAACTTTGTCTCATGGGCAGAGCTTTAAGGTATAGCAACTTGATTTGACTTTGTTCAACTACATGCTCTTATGGTTCTTCTACTTATTTCGTTATCACAATGTATGCTTCATGTTTTGGGCTACCCGAAATGTTTGGGGCTATCTCGTTGTTATGATCAGTGAACTATGTGCACTTTTGTAAAGCTCTCTTTTGGAACTCCTTTTGGCTGAAAGTGTCTGCTACATGCATGCATACATGTAATGTAAATGTAATATTAAAATGACACAAACGTTGGAGATGAATACTTTTCTGCGAAGAAAAGTAAATTTGAGATGTGAAGGCTTATGCCTATTTGATGAGCAGGTTATATTGTACAGATTTAGATTGAGTCAATTGTAGAGATTCAAAGTTGTATCTTTACAATGTAAAGGTTAAACCGTGCACCATATATATTAAACAAAATAAAGCCCTGTAGCCTATAATGAAATAACAAAATATTTCTGATGCTGACGCCCGACCCTGATGACTGGCTCAGTGCAGTGCACTAGCTCTATCTCCTGGTACAAAGAGTAAATTACACTTAGGCTACATTATCGCGTGGATATTAGGATATCGTGAAAGCGAATAAATACGACAATAGGCAATACATAACACAAACACATATTCTAATAACTTACAAATAACAGAAATTTCTGCTTCCTTTTGCCTGTTACAAATTTTCCTAAACTGTCAGGATTTTGTAACGCGCGTCTTATCAGGTTTAGCCAACCAAAAGAGGTGTTCTTCAGTAAATTATCCAATAGAAAATTGGAATATAAGCCGGTCGTAGAAGTGTTCAGTGGTGCAAAAAGCTGCCAAGAAGTAGATCTGCAAAACAAGTAACTGTACTCATCTGCGTCATACTGCGACGAGAGTTTATGCATGTAGACCTAGTACATTGTCTGCAATCTACGCAGGTACTGTCGCGATTGCATGTGCACTAAATCCAATGTGACTACAGCAACACACTCGGCATGAGTAAGAGGACATGGACTGGGGATGGGTAGCACGGATTATATGAAAATAGCAGTTTTACCAGGTTGGAAGTTGAATATGCACGTTTATGGATATTAGTTTGAAGGACATCTCATTTTTTGCAGTTTAATAGCGGGGAATCATGTTCCGGCAAAGTAAAACAGTTCTCCAGAAACTTCGATCTTTAAGGTGAGGTTACCCAACTCTTGTATTTAGCTAGCTAACGCTAGGTTCGTTAGCCATCTAGCCCTCTGTTCTGATGATGCCCTCTCCCTCTGTTCTTACAATGATAATGGTTGTAACACATAGCTTGAGCAACACATCTGATGCAAGAGATGCATGATGCAAGCATACATAATAACCTTCTCTTTCACCTCCAGTTTCCAAAGACAAAGTCAATGGAGGTTCAGGACTACCTCAGCAACAGAGAGAGCATTACAGTATCAGGCTGGACAAAAGATCCATGGCTTCACTGTCAAAGAGGTATGTAGCAGTGTTCGAACTTTCATTCAGTCAACCAGGTGTAATAATGATAAAACAGGTGTTTATTATAATATAGCAATGCATATTGTAAGCTAGATTCAAATGGGCTTTAAATACAACCTCACATTTTTAAGATGACTTTTACGTTGTGTCATTTAAGAGTTAACTCAAATGAGAGCCTTCAAGATCCTCATGTTCCCTCCAGGTTGTTGCTGTTCCTGACTTGTTCCTGACCGCTGTCAAGCTAACCCATGACAACACAGGGGCTCAGTATCTGCATGCAGCCAGAGATGACTCCAATAACCTCTTCAGGTAAAGCTAGTATTTGTGGTAACCCAAGGTTTCAGGTTTTTTGGTCAATTCCTGCTGACTACAACAAATAAATAATCCCCCCCTCACACAGGTATTCTTCTTCAAATCTGTATTAAATGAAGCCCAACTGGAAGTCATTAGACTAGACGCAGTGCATGATCTCCTCAAACAGTATGAAATGGGTATGAAATGGGTAAGCTGTTCAATGACAGACGTCCTTGTTGTGTGTTCCTGCAGTGTTCAGCTCAGGACGACCCCCTTGGACAGCACAGGTGTCCCACACATCCTGGAGCACACAGTGCTGTGTGGCTCAGAGAGATATCCCTGCAGAGATCCCTTCTTCAAGATGCTCAACAGGTCTCTCTCCACTTTCATGAACGCCTTCACAGGTACTGTGGTGGAACACCAGAGATCCCAGTTAAAGAACCGACTGTGTGTGTGTGTGCACAGGTGTGCGTTATAGTCATGAAATTGCCCCCAAGTCTCTCGACTTAAGTTCATCTTTTTACATTTGATGTAAACCTGTTATCTTTCGTTCACAGCCAGTGATTACACCATGTATCCGTTTTCCACACAAAATGCCAAAGACTTCCAGAATCTTCTCTCTGTCTACCTGGATGCTGTCTTTTTCCCTTGCTTACGAGAATTAGATTTTTGGTAAGTGGATAATTTAGTGTTGTTAACTTGCGGTTTAGTGTTATAACGTTGCTGTTTTGCCAAAAATCATATGACATTCTATCTCATTTAATCACACTATCATCTAAAAATGGTGACTGTCAAAGGCAGGAGGGATGGAGATTAGAGAATGAAGACCCTACAGATCCCAGTACCCCACTGGTCTTTAAAGGAGTCGTCTTCAATGAAATGAAAGGGGCCTTTGTGAGTTTCCATTTTTCCATCTGAAAAGTATTCACTGTGTTACATAAAATAAAAGCAAATTGTTATAAATGTGTTAAGAAAACCCAATGAAGTCTATTGTGGCATTGCAATAGATGTTAAATGTCCTTCTTATGATTGTGTTTTCTAGTCAGACAACGAGCGAGTGTATGCCCAGCATCTGCAGAACAAGCTGTACCCAGACCACACCTACTCTGTGGTGTCTGGAGGGGAGCCCCTGGCCATCCCCGACCTCTCCTGGCAACAGCTCAGAGACTTCCACGCCACGCACTACCATCCCAGCAATGCACGGTACAGCACACCACCACCCCAGCAACTCACTCTACCTCACTGACTACGGAAAAAAATCGAATAAAAACACGGACCAATCCCCAAATAAACACCATACTGTACCTTTAATAAGCGACAGTGAGTGCTGGGACGTAGGCGCTGACCTGGTGTTGTTTCCTAACGTCCCCCCTCAGGTTCTTCACCTATGGTGACCTGCCCCTGGAGCAACATCTGAAGCAGATCCAGGAGCAGGCTCTGTCCAGGTTCCAGCGCAGCGAGCCCAACACTGCCGTCCCCAACCAGCCTCACTGGAGCACCCCGGTCAGTCTCCCACTTCCTGTTTACGTCCCCTCCACACGCCAACAGCACAGCGGCGGATTGGGTTGTAGAACGCATGCTCGGCCAATCGCACACGGAAGAATTGACTGCGGGTTGTCCTGTTTGGCACAGTGCCGTTAAGGAGTTTGGCTCTGTCATCCACAGTGTGATTTGCATGGTTAACATTGGTGTTTGTGCCTTGTGGGTCCACAGAGAGAGGAGCATGTAACTTGCAGTCCTGACGCCATGGCCCCTGACCCAGCCAAACAGAACACCATGTGTATGAGCTACCTGCTGGGAGAGTAAGTCTCCATAGTAGCAACAGGCATGTGTAAGAGAGAACCATGGCCTTTCCCCTAAGGGGCATCTGGCTTACTGACGTCATCCAGCCATGTAGGTCAGCTCGGGAGGAGCAGATTACTGTTTGCCTGCTTGTTGGCCCGATTATGGGGAAGTTTCAAAGTTGTCCATTTGCTTGTTCCCTCTCCCTGTGCACCCCTGTTCCCAGCATCACAGATACGTTTGAAGCCTTCACCCTGAGTCTGCTGTCCTCCTTGATGATCTCTGGGCCCAACTCCCCGTTCTACAAGGCCCTCCTGGAGCCCAACATCGGTTCGGACTTCTCCTCAGTCGTCGGGTGCGTGTCGTCGAGGAAGGGGATCTTGGTCGTCATCGTCCGGGCTGCGTTATCTGATGACACGCTGTGTTATCACATTGTCGTGTGTCAGTGGAAGGGAGGGAAGTGAATGTGGTGGTCTGTCTTGCCCGCTTCAGTGACACCAGTCCGATGTCTTCCCCCAGATATGACGGGAGCACCAAAGAGGCGTCGTTCAGCATCGGCCTCCAAGGGATGGCTGAGGAGGACATCGAGAGAGTCAAGGGCATCATCAGCCAAACCGTGGACGACATCATCGCGTGAGTATGCGGGAACGCTCCGTCTCGACCGTTGACCGTCACGGTGCCGTTCCTCTTCGCCCCCCGAACGCTGAGGTTCCCTCCATGTTTTGCCCCGCTGCTGTAGGGAGGGCTTCGAGGATGAGAGGATCGAGGCTCTTCTGCACAAGCTGGAGATCCAGATGAAGCACCAGTCCACCAGCTTCGGCCTGTCCCTGGCCTCCGTGAGTCCCGAGCCCTCCCCCCCCCCGTCTCTTTCTGTTTCTGTAGCCGTGAGGACGTCCCTGACAGTCTGTGGAAACACCCTCTGTGATTGTCAAGGGAGCAAAGCTCTTCTTGCTGTCCTTTGGGTACTCTGTGGTATGGTACGGTTAACAGGACAACATTTCTAACCAGATTGGGACGAAATAGCCTGAAATCCCTTTGAATACTTTGAGCTTTTGCTTGAGCCTGTCCTGGTATGCTAGATTAATGAGTTCTGTGAATTTTGAGACAAATCCATTGTCAATCCACACACACCTCTACAATCACAACTTAATTATTCCCGACGCCGACAAATGCTACTCCTGTGGTGAAGCTCTGTAGGCATCCACAGATGTCAGTGCCAGCTGTCCTAATAAAGGTACCACCTGTCCACTTCTGGCTGCAGTATATCGCCTCCTGCTGGAACCACGATGGAGACCCAGTCCAGCTGCTGAAGATCAGTGAGGACGTTGCCAGGTTCAGACAGGCCCTGAAGGACAACCCCCGCTTCCTCCAGGACAAGGTTCAGCACTACTTCAAGGTGAGGGAGTGCTTTTGGACTTGTGAACTTCACATACAAACGTGCTTTCAAGGTAATATGTACACACCAAGGTATAACTGTCTATATAGAACAAACCCTACTCAAACAGACAAAAAGTAAAAGATAACTGACTGCTCATTCAACCATATACTGACAGGACATTCATTCAGTTGTATTCTATCACTCCCCAAGGTCTAATTCTGTACATGAGCTCCAGGTGTCCTCTCCCTTGCAGGACAACACTCACAGGCTGACCCTGACCATGAGTCCTGACGAGCTCTACCTGGACAAGCAGGCCAGGACCGAGGAGGAGAAACTGCAGCTGAAGATCCAGGCTCTCTCTGAGAGCGACAAACAGGACATCTACCAGAAGGGTGTGTGAGAGAGAGAAAGTGAGAGAGAGACAGAGAGGAGCCTAATGCCAGTCTCGCTGGGACCACACACCAATTCATCAGCCTCAAAGGGATCATCAGTAGCCATAAACTACATCTAGGGAACTGTTAACTGTAGTCCTTTGTCTTCCATGTAGCATTGATATATGTTGTAGCTAGTTTCTCACGGTAATGGCCGTAATTGTTGTTTATCTTCCACAGGTCTCGAGCTGTTGACAGCCCAGAGCCAGACCCAGGACGCCTCATGTCTGCCTGCACTCAAAGTGTCAGACATCGAGCCCACGATATCACTCACACCTGTGGAGCTGGGCACTGCAGGTAACCACTCACCAAACATACCCTAGCAGCCGTGGCAATAGTACAGTATACACTGGTGCACCAACACGGCCTCATTTGCCCTCGGCCTCCACTGTACAGTACGTACAGTCAGTGTACATCAGGGTGACCTGACCCTCACTAAACCTTCCCTCCCTCCCCGTGCCGCTACCGTGTGTAGGTGGGGTACCAGTGCAGTACTGTGAGCAGCCCACCAACGGCATGGTGTACTTCAGAGCCATGTGCAGCCTCAACACTCTGCCCGAGGACCTCAGGCCATACGTGCCCCTCTTCTGCAGTGTCATCACCAGGTGAGCACACGTGGACGCCGAGCGTGCGTGTGCTGTTGGGAGTTCATTTTATGGTCTGTGTAAGCTTGGGTATGTTTTGAGTATGGAAGCCCGTGGGCTCTTTCTGGCTGGGCCGAGGAGCGTGTATAAGGTGTGTGTGTGTGTGTGTATAACGTGTGTGTGTTTGTCAGGCTCGGCTGTGGGAGCCTGGACTACAGGCAGCAGTCCCAGCAGATGGAGCTGAAGACAGGAGGCATGTCGGTGTCCACGCAGGTCATCCCCGACTCGTCCGAGCTGGACGTGTACGAGCAGGTCAGTCTCCAGGCCTCGACACGCCGCCTCCCTCGGCGCCGTTGCCGGGGAAGACCTGTGGAGGGGGGTGTCTGTTCTGTCCCTTTGTGTCTCGTCTGTGGGCTTTGAGGACGGATGTTAAACAGCGTGGTTTATGAGTGGGGTTCTGACCGTGTCCTGTTCTCAGGGAATCCTACTCAGCTCCTCCTGTCTAGAGAGGAACCTTCCAGACATGTTCCACCTGTGGAGCGACACCTTCAACAGGTGGGCAACACCAAACTGTAGAGCCAGGCTGGGGGTTATGGTTCATGGTGGTCCTCCACTCCATGGTTGGTTCGCTCCCTTGAGCTCTCTCTCCTCCTTCCCCAGCCCCCGCTTTGACGACGAGGAACGCTTTCGATCGCTGGTCATGATGTCGGCGCAGGAGCTGGCCAATGGGATCTCGTACTCGGGTCACACGTACGCCATGAGCCGGGCGGCCCGCAGCCTGACCCCTGCAGGTCACCTACAGGAAGTGTTTGGAGGGATGGACCAGGTGAGAGAGGCCTGCGTACAGGAAGGGGGTGATCAAAACACACTTTTAACCCCCCCCCCCCCCCCAAAAAAAAAAAACTGAACGGTTGGGGTAGATATACATTATGACAGCACAGAATGTGATTTGATTGGCCAGTGTTTTGTGTGACTGTCAGGTCAAGTTCATGAAGAGGATGGCCGAGACGCAGGATCTTTCACTCGTACTACGAACTCTCCAAAGGATCAAGAGACACCTGCTCAACCCGGAGAATATGAGGTACGGTCCCGCAGCATGCTGGCCTGTGTGTGCGTGGATGCATATCCATAGACATATACTGGATTTTGTGTTTTGTTTCCCTCCGGACAGGTGTGCCCTGAACGCCACTCCTCAGATGATGTCTGGGGCCGCTGGCCAGCTGGAAGACTTCATGATCAACATCGCAGCCAATAAGAAGCTACGCAAAGACGTCAGACCAAATATCACTGAGGTATGACTGTTATGTTACCAACATAACCGTGTCATAACTTCAGGGGAGTTGCCTTGTACCTTGTAAATCTTACTGTGGATTTCCATTTTCTTCTTTTCGTCCTAACAGAGACCATTGAACCCACTGGAAACCCCTGGGTCCGGGCCCAGTAGAAAACTCATTTCTGTGGGTATCACCTTCATGAAGCGACCCTGACTTGAGTACTTTCAAAATTCACGTTTGTCATTCATTCCTAGACAGAAGGGTGGCGTGTTAACCGACGTTTGTTTCACCCTCAGGAGCCTCACTTCAAGCCCTGCCAGATGAAGACCTTCTTCCAACTTCCGTTCCCTGTCAACTTCGTCAGCGAGTGCATCCGCACGGTCCCCTTCACCCACCAGGACTACGCCAGGTACCTGGTCCTCACCTGCACACTGTGCTCCAGCCCTCTCTAGGGGAGTCAGGACCCTTTTTTGATCCCCTCCACTTTACCTGCTCTCTCAGGTTTTCAAACTCAATTGACAGTCCACAATAGAGAAGACACTGGACCAGGGGTGTCGAATCCTGGTCCTCGTGGGCCGCTGTCCTGCATGTTTTGGATGTTTCCCTGATCCAGCTCACCTGATTCAAATAAATGGTCGTTAAAACAACTAAAACATGCAGGACGGCGGCCCTCGAGGACCAGGATTGGCCACCCCTGCACTAGACCATATGCCATCTATATTACCTACCACATCCATGTCAATTTTCCTCTCTCCAGTCTGTGTCTCTTGGCGAGGATGATGACAGCCAAGTTCCTGCACGGAGAGATCCGGGAGAAGGGAGGAGCCTATGGGGGCGGGGCCAGAATGGGGGGAGGAGGCCTCTTCACCTTCTATTCATACAGGTGTGTACGGGGGGGACCCCTGTCACCTTGTCATGTGACATCTGTTCTGCTTCAACACTATTTCTACCAAATCCTGTGGTTATAAAACCACGACCACCACTACTTGGGTTGGTCTGCCAAGGTGACATTTGAGTTTCCCTGAACATGCCCATATTCCTGTAGGGATCCCAACTCGGTGCAGACCCTGTCGGCGTTCCGGAAGGGTGTAGAGTGGGCCAGGGAGGGCCAGTTCACCCAGCAGGACCTTGACGAGGCCAAGCTGTCAGTCTTCTCAGCGGTCGACTCTCCCGTCGCCCCGTCAGACAAAGGTGAGACGTCCACCGTGAGCACAACCCCCGCTGCCGTGACGACCATCGGGCCCCACTTCCTGCGTCTCAGTTCACATCCCAAATGCGAATAACTAAATGGCAGCTATTTTCATCTGTTAAACTGCGGGTTCTCCTCTTCTTCTTTTTTTGGACTGTTTTTCCCTCTCGTATGTAGATTTAACTTTAGCTTGAAAATACCAGCGATTGTCAGTGATGGCATACATTTGGGAATTTCTTTGTTAAAGGCATGTAACCCATAGTGTGTATTGGGAACACGGAGACTTCTGAAACCCCCGTCGTCATGTGACGTTGTGTTGCCTCTCGCCGGGCAGGTATGGGTCGCTTCCTGAGTGGCGTCACAGACGAGCTGAAGCAGGGTCACAGAGAGAGACTCTTCGCTGTGACAGACAGAAGCTTGGTGGATGTTGCTGGCAGGTAGGATTTCATCTTAGGATTTAGCATTATTTCATTTTTCAGTGGATATTCTAGTATGCTGAGAAGGATGCAGAGCTGATATTGATGTAGCAAATCCTGTTTTTCTACCCAGGTACCTCGGTATTGGACAGCAAACTTGTGGAGTGGCCATTTTGGGACCTGATAATGATGCGATCAAGAAGGACCCATCCTGGATCATAAAATAATGGATTCACAAACATGTTCAACACAAAACAGTGTCATAGCAGGTGAACCTCAGTGTTATCTTTGTTAACTCTTTGATAAATGCTCTGAAGTGAACTCACTTGTGTCAAGGATTTTGTTTTGGCCAATAATTATTTATTCCCCAAATCAGGCAAAAACTGTTCTAACCTCACATCAGCAGTCATTAGGAATCAATATACGTTTTTTCATTTAGTTTGATGTAAGGGTTCAAACCACCCCAGCAACTGTACTGGTGAAGGAAGTATCAGCAGGTACAAAATGTTACACAAGAGGAAGTTTTTCATTTTTTTTCCATAGAGTACATGTATTTATGAGAATTTGCTGGAATTATGTATCTATTAAACCTTTGACTGATGTAAGCTTGGTGTTTCATTTAATAATATAACAAATAAAGGAATTATCTTTTGTTTTGACATCTATCATGATACTCATGAGACTAGCCACAATATCCCTAATCAATCACTATAGAATAAACACAGCATTCCAAATTATCATCACAATAAATATTATTTAATATCTTTTGGGAGAACACTCACTGCAGTCAACACATTAAAACAAGGTTATATTGCATAATAGGGTTCACAAATGCCTTGTCCTCAAATGAACCTATCTAGTATACTTTACTGGTGAATGCCACATATAAGCCCATGTTTGACACAAATAGCAACAAGTGACATCACAGCACACACACACATCAAGTGACTGGAGACACACAGCTAGCCTTCCCTTCTGATCATGGCAGAGATATTGCCAAAAGGAGAAAATGTCATGGTAAAACAAGAGCAAGCCTCACTGGAAGCATATCAAAACATACAAGTATTATGTAAGAATATAGGGGAAAACAGTAGCTCTAGCTTTCTGAGTTTAGTTGTAATCTCCTGCCTTACTCACACATATCAAGTCATTTAGATTTTCACCGGCGTAGGGATAGGGTGTTAAGGTCACAGTAAACTTCTCTGGTGTACCTATAAGCAGCTTTTGGGAGCACATCACTGTGGGACAGAAAGCACTAGAAGATACACTGATTGAGCCAACTCCTCTCCTTCCTAAAACAAGCCAGTCTTTTTGGGGTGTTTTTCCACAAAGGAGGACTGCTAAGTTAGCCAGACAACTTTTATAAAACTATTCATAACAGCTAGATAGACTTTTTTTCAGGAAAGCTAGATTGCAGGTTGTTGTAGGTGTAGTTAGGTAACAGTCAAATACCCAATGGTCTTCTTTAATGTACTACTACTGCAATATTTCTAGCTACTTTTTTTTACTATCTACTTTATTACTATCTGGCTAACTCATTAACCCACACTCTGGGACTTCCCTCAAGGTTAGGGTTGCCCTGGCCCTGGCCTGGTTCTGGTTTAGATGGCAGAGGTGTCGCTCTCTTTGGGACGGATGCGGGTCACATGTTCCAGCTGGCCAGAGTCTGAGACGTCGTAGCTGGTCTTGTACTTGGCCAAGATCTTCATCAGAGGACGCAGCTTCAGCCACCACTGCTCCTTAGGGATCCTGTGGCTACACACACACACACACACACACACACACACATACACACACAGACACAAACACACACACATACACAAACTCTAAATTGTGTGCCCCATTCCTGGAGGAACATTTAAAATGTTTAATATTTGATGCATTTAGCTTCTGTTTTTATCCAAAGCAACTTCCAAATCGTGCCGAAATTAAAGAATCAGAAATGCATAGTTCTAATACTAGTTGGGGGGTTATACAAGGAGCAGTCTTTTTGTTTAAAAACGTCCCATGATAAATGTCCTGTGCTCTTCAGAAATTCAAACATCACATGTATCAGCTATCTCTTCCTACTGAGGGACACAAAGCGAATGTGAGCGTGTTCATGAGTAAGCAAACGTAAACGACCTGCTGAATAGTCTAAGTAGTCCTTACACAAAGTCTGTCTCGTCTCTGAGCTGCACCACGGGTTGGAAGACCAAGGCTCTGCGCCGCATGCCCAGCAGGCAGGCTGTGTCATCTGAGTTAGTGAACACCTTCCCTGCGTGGGCACAACACACAGTCATGCATAGGCTTCAACAATCCACCTGGTCTGTGTTAGACACATACTGTGGGTGGAAATGCATCGTACATGTTGGGAATCAAACGGTCTCCATTCTTTGTATTTACCTTCTTTGTAGGACTCCTTGAGCTTTCTTGAGATCCACAGTACGGCTTTGGCTGCAATCTTGGTTCCAAAGTTCCTGTCAAATGGAGAGGGTGCACCTCCCTTTGGAAGTAATCAAATAAATGGTGACCAAATGCAAAGTGCAGTTCAGCCAATTCTGTATTTGTCAGTTGGCCTGTTTGTCTGTCAGCTTGTTTGTGTGTGCATGATAACCACACCTGCTGCATGTGTCCGAGGACGTTCTTCCTGCAGTCAAACACGCCTCTCCCCTCCTCCGAGTACAGCTGGTAGATGAAGTCTGTGGTGAAGTTCTCATTGCAGTTCTCGTTCCTGTGGAAGCAGCCACACTATCCAGTCAGTCACTGCAACTGCCCAACCCCCTACTTGTAACAAGGTCCATACAGTCACCTCACATGAACCCATCGCTCAGACTGCATCTAGACAAAGTCATTGCCTAATGATGCAATGCCCTCAAAACAAAGCACAGGGGCACAACTGATGCTTTATAAAATAGGCCAGCTCGTTCTGTAGTCTAGTAAGGTCAAATATTCCCTCTGTATCTTCCAAGATGTGCTTGCAGAGAATCCGTCTTTTCAGGCATCCATGCATCTTTGTGGAGATCCCTACTGTGATTGCGTAAACATTCCTTTCACGCAAAATATTGACGGATGCTAAGCAGTTATCATGCCATTACATGTATCCTATTATTAACACTATGTACGTACAGTGGAGATTACGAGACAGCAGCTGTTGTCAACTACTGCGAGTCTCACCTCAGCACCAAGCCCCTCTGAATGCTGGTCTTCATTTTCTCCGTCAAGTGCTCAACGTTGGACTGAGGCATGAAAGCAAAAAACATCACATGAGCTCCTGTCAAACTAGCCTGGGAGCTTTCTCCTCTGTCTGCACCCTACAGAACAGGAGACTGCAGAATGTTGTTCACCCCTCTCCTGTGAGAAGGGCAGTGTAATGTACCCGTCAACCAGCATGGGGCACTGTTGGCTGCCTACCGGTATTCGCTTTTTTAAAACTTTTATTTAATAGTTTTTTCAAAATATGTGAGCAAGAATTTTATTAAACAAGTTTGACCACTAAGTAACACTAACCCTATCTTCAGTTTTAGATTCCTGACAATTTGCCACATTGCATAATAGTCAATGTGACATTAGGACATTTGAATGGACTCAATATGAAATATATTTTTTATTATGCATTCCGGTAAGACAAACAATCTCAGTTCCAAGGAAACTTTTATCAGTTAGTGCACTGAAAATAAAAGTCTTTCCCAACATGCTGCAACCCAACCAAGGACTGCAGACTGACACTTGACAACACTACTCTTGTACTGTTTTTCTCCAGCCGATCCAACAGAACTGAAGTTGATAACAGCTTATCACCTACTGGAATGATAATGCTCTATGGCTATTAATATCCACACAGTGTAATCTGGGTCACATGCACACTCCAGAAATAGATGTCTGCTGAGGGTTGAGCATGACAGACAGACAGTGTCGCAAGTAGTGTTATGTTCATAAATGTACTTGATTAAATCCCATATAAATACCAAATATAAAAGAAAGGCTCTCTCTGACCTGCAGGTCTCTGATGTCGAAGGGCTCCTCATAAATGTAGACAGCGTCCGCCCCCGCTGCCAGCCCCCCCACACTGGCCAGGTAGCCACAGTAGCCCCCCATGGTCTCAATGATGAACACACGGCGCTTGGTCCCACTGGCTGACTGCTTGATGCGGTCACAGGTCTGTCACACATTCACACGTATAGGTATACACACACACACACACACACGTAGAGGTATACACACACACGTACAGGTATACACACACACGTACAGGTATACACACACACACGTAGAGGTATACACACACACACGTGTAGGTATACACACATCCACACGTAGGAACATACATTCACACACACACACAAGGACATAATATGGAGCCATGCACACACATACACACATCAAATGTATACACATGGGTTTGCAAACACACACACACACACATACAAATTGTTATTCATCAGAGATACAGTAAGGTTTCATAGGTTTCATCATAACTGCCATGCAGATACAGACACGTTTTTGAGTTAGCTATAAACCTAAACATGCTGACACAGTAACCGCATACATGCTGAGTCACAATTCATAATAGCGCAACACATAAAAGCATCACAGCGTTTAACAAGCAACAGATACTGGGGGGGTACACTATAGCTTCTTCCAAAACACAAAACCAGAAATACAAGTCAATTCAAGTCTATATAGTTTCACTCAGTAGGTAGGGCATGCATGGTCTATGTGCACTGTGATTTACTGAGAAGACTTTATTTCATAAGAGTGTTGTGAGAAACCTCTATGTCCTGAAATGTCCTTGTAGTTAATTTGGGCATTCTTCTTTTCCACTATGGGTTATCAATGTTGGCTGGGGGAAATGCTCATAAATCAGTCTACATTTTTTATTTGTCTGATTTTGTTTCCGAAACCAAACTTTTTTCTATAACTATCTGACATGCAGTACAAGATCCACTTGATCTAAACAAAACCACATCACCATACCTATTGATCAGTAACGATGGAGTAGGCCAACTACATTAAACTATAGCACAATAAAACAGAACTAATTACACTGATTAAGCTAGACCAAAATGCAAGTATAAACACAGATGATGTTAATGAACTACAACATAAATATATTGCAACAAATAAGTATTTATGCTATGGATTTGCTTCTGACGGATCAATCTACACTTGCATACTATTACTGGTGTTAGAACGACACTATAACAGTCTTTCACGCTTGTCCAAACCTCCCAGGGTCCTCCTGTACCTTACCTCCACGATGGCATTGAGCGAGGTGTCAGCCCCGATACTCAGATCGGTGCCGGGTACATTGTTACTAATGGTGGCGGGCAGCATACACATCGGGATGCAAAACTCCTGGTGGCTGGCCCGGGCCTCATAGAGCTGCAGCAGACACTCAAAGGCCTGAGGTGGCGGCAACAATGTGTTAGACCACCAGGGGGCGCTACAAAACACGACCCTTACTCACTGCTACGTGTTCATATACTGTTGTTGACCCACACTGTAACATGTAGGGTTGAATCTCAATAGTCTTCCAATTGCTTGTGCCCTGTCTCCTTGGCTCCTCTTTCCTCACCTCCTTCTCAAAATGAACTGGAGGAGAGGTTCTCGAGTCGCTTCCATCTTTCCTTTATTAGGGAGAGCCCGAGAAGCAAGGGAGACAGGATGTGAGTAATGTAGGAAGACTTGAAATTCCTCTGTAGTGTATGTGTGTGCATCCTGAGGGTGGCTCTCTCCGCGTGATAGGGTTGTTGGCTTCCCATTGGCTGAAAGGAGACATGGGGGGGCAGAACGGGGTCACCCTGGCTGACAAATAGTGATACTGACGTGACAGAGCTACTCCAATGGTGAGAGCACACAAGGAGTCAAGCCGGCACGGCGCCATCACACTGCACACTGGGCTGACGACGTCAGAGACAGAGAGGCACGGGTTGAAAGATGCTGGAGATTAGTCAGGTCTACATTCACATGCAGACGCACGGTTGAAAAGAACCATGATGGAGGGGTCTGGCCTGGTTCAAGCAAACAAAAATGATTGTTGACTATGACTCGCAAGCTTGTCTTTTTGAACCACAGTGATAGACTCTCGCAAACCTCCTTTTTCAACTGAATCGTGTGACTGCTCAAATGGATTATACACGCTTCACTTGGTGAGAATCTAGTCAAAACCCATATAAATGAGGTGAAGGTGATTATGAGAATGAGATGACAATCTCAGAAAAAAAAAATGGTCTGAAAATAATAATAATCATTATAATCTGAACAAACGTCCTTGCAATACGACTTCCTGTTCTTCCCCTGCGCACGACTTGTCGACGGTCCGTCCGACGGGACAGATGCTGTCAGGACAGAACAGGAGTGGGTGTTGTGGTGACATGCTGTGTTGAACCAGACCAGGATCCCACTCACCTGGTGTTTAGCAGCCAAACACAGTGAGGTGCAGAGAGCACCGCGCTAAGGGCCACACATGCCACGCTGACGTCACTGGAGAGCATGCCCCTACCTGCCTGCTCACCTACCTACCACCATCACTTACCTGGGCTGACTGGGCACCCGTCTGACATTCACCAGCAAGTTCTAACACGCCCTGACCTCATCCATCACAGTGCTCTTACAGTAGGAATGACATCATGTAATCCTCATATATCGTATGACACACAGAGTTCTTTTTTGCCGATGCCTTCTCCAAGAAGTGGAGTTGGCTGCAATAATTACATGTCAGTTGATCTGAGGGGACTGTATCACAAAACGATGCAAGCACCATAATGTGCACACTAAAGAATAGCTCTCTCAAAGATTTTTAAATCGCTTGCTGTGTTGAAACCAATTGCTGTGCTTTTCTGGGAGGGGGGATCTGCTACATTTACTGTTACATAATGGTGATGTCAATGTGGCTCTTTTTGCTGGTAAATCTCAGAACAAGCTACTATTAATGATGTTCCCGAATCTAATCGGCTGCTGGTGGGTATGCATATAAAGTATGCACACACACACACACACATACCCACGCTGTGTGTTCCAGCCAGACTTACGTCAGTAATGGCATTCAGAGCCGTGTCTGCGCCAATGCTGAGGTCAGAGCCAGGTATATTGTTGGAGACTGTGGCCGGCACCATGACCATAGGGACACAGAACTCATTGTATTTCTCCCTGGCAGCGGACAGCTCCATCAGTCCCAGATAGGCCTGCAATGGCAGAGCCCAGTCTTTAGAGGGAGGGGCATCGGAGATAAAAAGACATGGACAGGGTGGGCGGAGCCAGGGTGAGGGAGCCAGGCCTATCACGACGGATGGTGAGACACAGACAGGAAGTAGTGTACCACACAGTTGTTCCACAGACAGACAGACTGGGGGGATGGTGGACACAACACTGGGAGAGAGCCTGCAGGGTGCAGTGAGTTGTGGACAAGGTATGGTTCAAGTACATATAGATACAGTGTAATGGTGAATGATTACTAGTTACATTGAAATCAATATATCATGGTTTTACATAAACATTCAAATATGGAGATTAGCCTAGAGACTAAATGACTGATGATTTGCATGAACACCATGTTCAATACATTAATACAGCAACTGTAATTGTATTCTTTATTTTTCAGGAATATGCTAAGGCTAAACATAATGATAATACTTTAACCGTTAAATATTACCAATATTACAAACAAATATATGTTATACTTATTTTATACCTTACATTTACCTTTCTGGACAGACATTTACCTTACATTTACCTTTCTGGTAAATGTACCCCATTCTAGTATTTAGAATGAATACATTGAATACTGAATTGTGCTGCACGTACCTCAAATCCACCAATGACGAGTAGTGCATTGATATTATGTATCCTCATTTGCTCAGCGATCTTCTCAGTATGCTTTGCTGGAAGGGTTCTGGAATAAGAAATAGAATCATTTACCTCACTCTGTTCATGTGTATGACATGTGTTTGATCTAGCATTATTTGTAACACAAATGAGGAATAAAACCAAACCTTTTTGTCCCAAGTATGGATCCTCCTTGGCCAGTCCAGCCACCTACGTCTCCCCATTTAATCTCCTTAATCTAGAAAGAACAAAGAACACAGAACACCAAACTAGTTAAGTAAATGCTGGTCAATTTACTCAAGACAAACATGGTTAGCGCGTCACAAAATGACGTGTTCACTCGTCATTCACAGGAGGCACAAAGCAACCAAATGTAGGTACCTTGTGCTGTATGGCACTGTGTTATTAGAACTGGGTGGCTAGATAGTGTTGGTTCTCCAGGTCAGTGCCTGAAGTATCACCAAGTGAAACCAGGCAGTGTGCATGCTGCGCTTTGGCAGGGAAGGAGTGAGTAGGGGTGAGAGTAATAGGCTTACAGTAAGCACTGCTGTTTATCTGCACACGCTATTTTAGCTGTGGAACAGGGTATGTGTACAGTACACCAGTAGAGGTGCCTTACCCAACAGCCAGTACTCCTGTATGCCAGCCAGCACTCAGCACCAGTAAGGTGTTGCAAGGTCAGTGTAAACTAGATGACTATATTATAAGATGTCATGAGTTTCAGTTGGTGTTATAGTACTGTGGTGATTTAAATGTGACATGTAATGCCATTGTCGATGGAAATGTGATGTTTTTCTCCAACCCAGCAGAGTACCTGTCCCTTGTAGAAGCCTTCGAACCCATCGTTGACGGCGAACATCTTGTGGCCCTCGGTGATGCCCACGCGCACGGCCGAGCGGACGGCAGCGTTCATGCCTGCAGCAGGGGCGCCCACGTTCAGCACTGCCACATTGAAGGTGCTCTGGAGGTTCACACACACATCAACACAAACACACACACACACACTTTACGGTCTGTCCACAACCAAGACCTAAACCTTCCCCAACTGGGGATTTTACAGTTGTGTTATGGTAAAAGCTTGAACTTGCCCTTTGGCGCATGGCATTACCGCCATGCCTACATCTGTCTGTCCTACTTAGATCTCCAGAAGCCTAGCTACTATAATTAAATATCCATGAACCGACATACTGTAGAAGTAACTTGAAACACTGCACATTGTCTTGGATTACTGCCCAGACTACCCCCAACTACAGGGGAACAACACACGTCCTGTGTCCTGTCTCAGGGCCAAATGAGGGCACTGCCAGGGAGCAGGGCAGGCGGAGCAGCATGCATGGATAATGCTGCAGAGCCACATGCTGCTACGATGCTGCGACGACGCTGCTACGATGCTGCTATGATGCTGCACCAAACCTGAAACCACCACTCCAGTCTCTCAGTGCTTTCAAGCAACATGTGAACTCTTGACCTTTGGCTCACCACCACACTGCTTTCACCAGGGAGCATTCATTCCACCGCTGCAAGTATATTAATAAAATTATTGATCAGAGGTGGAATTCAGCAATCAGTGACTCGCCAACCCTTTAAAGGTTCTTGACCACAGTGGGATCATATGAAGATTCCCTGGGTTTGGGGGAACCAAGGCATGTGGACTAATCGCAAAGTAATCTCTTGCATTGACCTAACAGTGTTTAATCCGTGAGCAGAGTCACAGGTCAAAGAGAAGCAGTGTCTATAACAGGGCACCTGCATCTGAATGATGACAAAGCAGACTGACATGTTCATGTCTACAAGTACAGCAAGAATACACTTGCTTACTTGTTTACTTGTTTTACTTGCTAAGCTGAGACGCTGAGAAATATGCATGGAAAGCTCTAGGAACAGGCATTGACTTCTGTCAGTTTGTGGCACTGTTAGTACATGTTGGTTATAAGGTCTTACTGAGAAATTGTAAATATTTCTTACTGTTTTTTATGTGTTGCTAGCAGAAAAGCTATGGTCTACAAATTCAAGCTCATTACAAGCATTTAGCAGGGCTTTGACTACTACAGGCCACGTACATCATCCAGAGATTCCTCCTCCTCCTTCCCCTCCAGACATAGACATACATTACATAAACATACAGTTAATGTCACACACAATACTACACAACCCATCATGCACCTGCACAATAAATACCTTATCCTAATGCACAAAAATAGCTGGAAAGACACAAAAAATAGGACAAACATCAAAATGATGAAATACAAAGTTACAGCAGTTGGGGGTTCGAGAGTAGAACACTCACATTTGGAAGTTCAGAGTCTGCTTTCCGGTAAGACAGAAGCTTGTATGTGTTTAAGTTGTTTTCAAAGCTCCTGCAAATGAGAACACGCTGTTGTTTATTTATAGTTCAATTTAAAATGGCTGACAGCTCAATGACTGGCTATTAGCCAAATCGTTTTAAAGACCAGGGACAAATCAATCAGAGCCCAGTAAAACCTCTTCACACTGTCTGCAAACACACAACAGGAAGCTGAGCAGACACAGATGTTTTAGAACATTTATTAAATTCACAATGCTTGATGTCAGACCATGTATATTGGCTATATAATAACGTACCTGCCACGCAGTCTAACAGCTTCCTCAAACTTTTTCTCATCCATGGCTTTCTGAACTTCTTGGGTCTAAAAAAAATTAATGTTTTATTCTCTGTTATATACCATCACCAGTTATTTAAGAGTCCTGAAACAAACAGCACACGGTATCCCTGCCCAATTATTCTAACGTAAAGGGGTGTTGTAAAGAATATAACTTTTTGTATTGAAAGTTGTGTCACTCTGAAAAACACACTCTCCTAAACATGGTCAATGTATTTGTTAGGCCCTTGTCTTTCACTAGACAGACTGGAACCAAAGAGATGGTGGTAACAGTGTGTGAAAGACAAGAAGTGTGACTATAACATACAGTACACTCAACCAGTGCCATTGTTCTGGACCCAGACAAGCGTGTACACAGTATAGGAAAGTCCTGTGCACTTCCTACTGTAGATCCCAGTAGATGGGATGTAAACACACATACTCATAGCAAGAACATGAAACCAAAAAAACTAGGAGCACGTTGTCTATCAGAACACACTTAAAATGTGTGTTTTGCTGTTGCTAGCTGAGACATGTCCAGTGCTATCTATCTTCAGTCTATACTACACAGAGTGCTGCACGTATTCATGTCATTTTGGTTGGCCAGTTCCAGCAGTTGCAGTTGGCAAGGTGCCATGGCCTTAAATGGAAGGCCCACTGCACTTAGTGTATCATCTGAACACATTCCAAGAGGAACATGCTTACAACACTCAACCACATGAATGCAGCCCTCGAGACCTGGCTATCAGGATCTGAACCTAGCTCATGTGTGACAGTCAAGTATAGGCAGGTTGACGGCAGGGTTTAACCATGAACTGAGCACTCACCATCTGAACACACTCCATGAGGGGCAGGCGAACAGCTTGGTTCCCACACAGAGACACCACACAGGCAGGGGTGGTGGGAGAGGCCTCCAGCAGGGCCAGGACAGCCTCCACGCCCATACGACTGGCCTACACAGGGTCAAGGGTCATCCATGTTTACATGGGAATTGCGGAGGAGTTCACGCAGGCGTATTTATTTTGGTATAGTTTAAAGTGATCAAGTTTATCTTCACTATGAAATGTAAATGTATTAGAGATGTATTACATTTTCCAAGAGTGAAGGTCATGCTATAAATGCCAACATACTGTACCACTGACGTATGGTCGATAACACAGTCCACCTACCAGGATTCTGTCAAAGGCAGAAGGGGTTCCTCCTCTCTGGACATGGCCCAGGATGGTGACTCGGGTATCGAAGCCCAGACACTTTACAACAAGCTAAGAAAGAAAGGAGGTCCATAAATGGTATGCTATTTTTCTGACCATACCAGATTTAATTAAAAAAAACAACTATAAGGTATTCTATTTTCTAGCTGTAACTACTACTGTAATGGTACATATTTTCAGCCATCCAAACATTCAAATAATATACAAATACATCATTTGTGTAAACAGGGAAAAACATACAATTTCATGCTTTTAGTGATGAAACTAAGGGGAATGAACAAGCACATGCAACACGTTTCTTGCCACGTCAGTGAGACTCTAACACCTCCGCCTGGTTCTTCTCCTCTGACGGTAACAAGTGTAAAACTCACTGTGTTATAAGGACGGACAAGGAAGGCAGGAAGAAAGAGTTCACACCACTAGGAAAATGCCTGAGAGGAAGAAGTGACAAATAAATGGTGGCCAATGCTTCTATGGGGACACATTTCTTGGTGAAAGGAATTTTCGAACACTATGTGAAGCAAAGGTACGCAACGTGGAAAATAAAGTAGCGGGTAGAAATATGGAATGGTTGTGAATGATGGAAAATGAAAAATGGGATGGCAATGATTGAGGTTCCACAGCACAGAGAAGACTCAGCACAGGACAGCCAGAAGAAAAACTGGTGACTCCACCGTACTTACATCCTTGATATAGTCGGTAGTTATTGGCTTGTTGTAAGAATCTATCGCCCCCTCAGCTACGATTATGATATTCAGTCTTTTCTTATCTGCACGATTCTACAGAAATACAAAGAAGGCAAATATATACAGAACATGACAGAAAACGTCTTGCATTTGGCTTTCCAAAAGCTGGGACCCAGTCCTGGAGGAATAGCTAAAGACTACTGTATGGAGAAATGGCCCATCTGACCACATCTCTTTTGAGATTGTATTGGATGAGCATTGAGCTATTCCTGCAGCAAGGGACTGCTTTTGATTCCTCCTTTGTTCCAGGTTCTATTTACAGTACTCACATCCTTGACAACATTTGAGGTAATAGCATTTCCATGCCTGTCAATGGCTCCTTCTGCCACTATGATAATATTCAGCCTTGACCCCCTGGAACGACTCTGAGCAATGACAAACATGCTGAAACATTTACGTCTACTATGGCTAGAATGGCAATGGTATATTACTGTGTACGTGTATATATGTGTGTATGTGTATGTGTGTGTGTGTGTGTGTGTGTTACCTCAGACAGTTTCTGGCACATCTGGTCCTCCCAGCCATCCCCAGGAGGCATCTCAGGGATCAACACCCAGTCAGCCCCACACGCCAGAGCACTCACCAGAGCCAAGTACCTACACACACACACATACACACACACACACACACACACACACATACATACATAATACACGTGTGCACACACAGTGTGAATTTAGCCTTTCTATTTTCTATTACAGTGCATACTGATATAAATAAAAAAGAATACAATGACATCCTACCCACAATGCCTGCCCATGACCTCCAACACAAATGTCCTCTGGTGGCTGAAAGAAAACAAAGATGTCTGAAATGTCGGTCAGCGGAAATCTACATCTCAGTGCCAATCCTTCTAAATGTAGCTTTGTACCATTAAAGTAAACATGTTGCTACCTCTGTGCAGTGGTCATGATAGCATCCACCACCTCGATGATTCTGTGCAGGGCAGAGTCCGTCCCAATGGTCATGTCGGTGCCACAGAAGTCATTATCGATGGAGCCCACCATCCCCACAATGTGCAGCTCAGAGTGGGTTTGGGCAGCTTCCTCATCAATCTTTCCTAGAGAAATACAAATCCCAGAATGCATCACAAACCCACTGAGGCAAAACATAAGACTGATTGACCCCAAAAAGAGCAGCTTTTGCAGGAGCAGATGTAAATGGAAGTTCCAATGAAGAAAAAGAAAAGGTCTGTTCTGTACTGTCTAATGCACTCATCTAATGCACCCATCAGACCAGTTTCATAAGCGTGAATTATTTGGGGGCGATTTGCTAAAAAGCACAATGCATGATCAAAATAGTCAAAGAATGATCCACAATTCCCTGGCTTTATTTCTATACTGTGGCTGATACAGCACAGCTCACTTGTGGCTGTGGATATGGATAACTAGCAATATAAGGATAACTACCCTGCTGAATCAGCTCCTCCAATAGGCCGCTCCACTCCTCCCTGAAGAGGTTAGCCCCGGTCAGACTGCCGTCTCCTCCAATCACACACAGGTTGGTGATGCCACGCTGCACCAGATGGTGCGCTGCCTTCAGGCGCCCCTCATGGCAGCGGAACTCCTTGCAGCGGGCACTGCCAATCACCGTGCCACCCTGGGTGACGAGTAGAACACACAAGAAGACACCTTTGTATAATAAATCTGTGAACATCAACATCGTTTTCTACAAATGCACATTATTGACTCTACTTTTAAGATGTTGTGGGTGTCTGTTTTGTTATTGTCGTCAACCACATCATTCTTACTGGTCAAAGTCTCAAATGTCATTGTCAACATGAATATCAACAGTGACACAAACTTTTCCACTCTGGTGACCATGGGCAAAGGGTAAGCTGAAGTAATCTCTCACTTATTGTTGACATATTTTGAAATCGGAGGCTAAAAATATTCAGTAGTAAGTTATGTGTAAGCTACATGTGTAGCTTATGATGGTCACATTGACCTCATCCATAGTATTTGGCTTGAGGGCACACAGTCTTTCAGTAATTCTACTGTCAGGCTCCTCACCACTTGTAACATGCTGGACACACTTTCCCAGGATGCCTCCTCAATGTTATCACCACCATCCACCATTCCCTGGTAACCCTGAACAGAGAAACAAAACATGAAACTTTCTATTTTTTACTCACATAAAAGTATTTTGTTTATTTATGTACAGGTTAAACACTAAATGTTATCACCATTTGTATACGTGTATTAAAATGTTCTGACACTTTTAAAATACAGTGTTTCATTATATTTTAATAAAGCCACCAATAAGAATTTCACTCTTTATAGGAAATACTGTATACATTAATACATCTTACCAGGCTTTGTTTATATAAGACTCATGTTTATATAAGACTCATATGGACTCAGGAAGGGCTGTTCTAATCCAATTACAGAGACAGTGGTAACCAGATAGCCCACTTCTGGTCTATCTGACAGCCATTGCAGGCTAGAAAATGAGTCTAGAATACATTGGAAATGCGTTACAAGTAAAAAAATATACAATATTCCTTGAAACAGAAGAGGAAAATGTTCCCACAACCATGTGACATGACATGACAACATTCCAAGTACAGCTGGACTCATCAAAATGAACCTTTAAGGGAACTGTCTGAACCCAGGGAGGATTTACCCTCAAGCACAGAACACAGTATGTCAGTACATATTTATCTCACTGTCTAAACTGGTACTAACCCCTGGGGAACAGTCCTTGGCTTCTCACCTCATGAATAAAGTAGACTTTAGCTCCTACATAGATACCCATACGAACCACAGCCCGCACAGCTGCATTCATTCCTGTAATACAACATAAGAAAGAAGGGGTATGACACAGAGCTAAACATGGCCACCGCACACACACTGCATTAACAAATGATGTGATAGTGACGTGAATGTTGGGAGTGAACCCACCCAGTTTGAAAGTGTCTGGGGAAGGTCTCCCCAGCATTTGAGTAGTGCCGAGTGCAACGTTTTTTAGTACCCCACAAAGCACTTTCTATGAATGTACTTCCCATTAATTACTTCCCTTAATGAATCTACGGCTACAAATTGATGGACACAGAACAAACTTTACTATGCAAAAGCATCAATGACACAACATCATTTTATAGTCCTCCATTGGTGACAGGAATAAAAACATATACTGGGATAGCATTTGATGTGGTACTTTCTTGTTGTCAGTATCAGTGCATCTGCTGTAGGTCTCTGAATCCAACATGTTCAGTCAAACGCCCTCCCACTCCTCATGCACACCACACAACACAGCCATTCACAGCCTCGATCACCAGGACCAGTGGGAGGGCTTCAACGATGCATTGAATGTCAAGGTTGAGAGACTTATTATGCTCACAACAAGGGTTTCAACATGCTTTCATAACCAACCAGGCCACTGTGTGTTGCTGGCAGGGAAATGAATGACTGTGGCCCAGATATTGTGTCATTGCTAGTTAGGGCGAATAAGTGTTGCTAGGAGACTAATCGCAGTATTCATTGGATGACAGAAACTTAATTGTTTGTAGGCTGCACACAAATGGATTTCAATATATTTTGTTAATGGTGGATGCACACATAAATGTGTCCCTCAAACCCTAAATGGCAGTCCCATTTAGCTGTATAGTTGTATGAAGAAGGAAAGGAATTCCCCTGAACTTCCGTATATCTTTAAGTTTCTTATATATGTACAGTAGCCTACCAGTCAAAAGTTTGGAAACAATGTGTACTGTATTTTCACATTAAGAATGCTCTGCATATGACCAAAAGGAAATACATCAAAACTATAACTTGTAATAGTCTCAGTAGTAATATCAATAGTATATTGCTAAAAAGAGCCAAGTCATGCTACATCTAGCTAGAGGTTCATTATTCCGTCGTGTGTGTAAAAGTGGTATTTTGATCAATATTGTGAGACTATAACATTGTAGTGTTCACGTCCGGTTGCGTAACATTAACTCAAATACTGCTGCAAAAAAATCTGAACTTCTGTGGGTAGGCTAGCATTAGTAGATAAGATCATGCTACATCTAGCCAGCGGATCATTTATTGCATTATGTGAGTAAAAGTGGTATCGATCGACGTGAACCAAAGTCTGCATGCTTGGCCATCACTACAACCGTGACCTTAGACAACTACAACTCTGTATTAACCTGTCGGATACGCCCGCGAGCATGGTGAACTGTGGGAAGGCAAGCGGTGCAGAGCGTAAAAAAACACTGTATGGGACACGTACTGGCTTAACTTATACCTTGGTGGTGAGAATAGGGAGTTCAATATCCCATTAGTCCACACCCCTAGGCTACTAGACTAGCCCAACACATGCTTGCTGTTCAGAGACATCGCGTTCCCTCAATAGTGACGCATTGAGGCAAACCCGCTTTTACTTGCCGCTCCTCACGTACGCACATCTCCAGCTCACGATTCAAGTGCGTGTCTTCCCCTATGGTTTCACCCGCTGCCCGTGCCATGCTAAGACACGTGCTTTGACGCACATAATGTAGGAAACGTAAATGCTTATATAAACCTCGGTTTATGTTTTATTATCCGTGGCCATAACATCTCTATGCAAATGAATGTATGCTAGTGTATATTAAAGGCACATTTCTACAGTAGGCTTATATAACAATAATTATGCCTAGGCCTACAATAGTTTTGCAAAATCGAGAACGTCTGAAAAACGTTTAGCGTATCGCACCCTTGATACTCGATGATCTGCAGAATTTTATATATGTTGGCATGCAGAGATGTTAACATGTAGCGCGCTTCAGATGAGTCCAAGCATTGGCATCGACAATTTAGCGTCATTTCATGACAATTCTGCGTCAAAATGTATTCAGGGGATTAAATACTGCAATGCAGGTATTACAGTGTGTTAGCATATAAAAAAATATATCGCTGACAACTACAGATTGATTAAAACATTCTTAAGTGTACTCAAAAACACTTGCTGAAAATAATAATTGCCTATCTCACGACCACTTCAAACCAAAACTAGTTTCGTTCCACCATAAAATAAATCGACCATAATCTACTGCCATCGCATATCAGAATATGTTGTCCCTGTATACAGTAGTACTATTCAGTCCTAATCCATTTAGTATCATGCTACATTCTAATCCACTTGTTACAGGCATGATACCTTGGGCATCTCCTCCACTTGTCAGAACTGCGATGGATTTCCCAGCGCCGGAAAGATTCTCGAAGAATTTCTTGGTGTGCAGCTGCGCCATGCTGCCAACTCAAACTTAGGCGCGAAGTATAATGCTTCTTTATGTTAGTTGTAAAGTGAAACAAGATGTCGAAGGAACGTTAATAAGTAATTCGAGTATTAGTTTTTATTAGGAGAGTAAACTGCAGCAATGGTCACCGCCCTCTCATCCTGGTGCCCCAACTCTACTCCTGTTCCTACCGCTCACGACTACTTACCATCCCAGCTGGTCTAACCGATCCTATTGGATGGCTTTAAACTCAGCTAAGACAGCTCCATCATCCAATAAACATCAGCATCACGTTTACTCTTAGCTATTTTGACCAATCATAACATAAAGAGGAGGTTGGTACCAACAAGAGACAAACAGGAAGTGATAATGTTCATATGTTTAGACCTACTTAATTTACTGAGAAAGTTGAATGGATTTGCACTTTTACCACAAAACTGCTTTTACTAACCCTATGCAGTATCCCTTCTGAATGAAGCCTTCGATCATACTGTAGCATAAAATGTTTCTTGATAATACTGTATAAGCCATACAACAAAAATGATCTACTACCACAATATTAAACATGGGTTAGACAAATCATATACTATCTCCACCAGAGGCCCTTAGCCTGGAGGAATACTTTTTAGACATTGACAAAGAGAAACCTGTATGCATGGTTATTATAAGCATTGAGCATCTTCCATCACCACTAGCCCAATATAGTCAAACATTTTAATTGCCAAAACATTAGGGTGTATCTTCCTTTTGTGAACCCACACACCAGTGCAGTATCTATAAATCAAAGTGCACACAGCGTTTGTGTTTATGGTATTCAGTTGACTCGATAGGAGAAGCTGTGATGCAGAAACTCTAAATATAGAGTTGCCTTTAGGTCAAGCTCACGCCTGAGGGCAATGCTGTGAAGAGGAGTGGTGTGGGGCTGGAAGCATGAGAACTGCTCCTGGAACTCTCTGCTCACTTGCTGTCATGAGTACATCTTTGTTTTAAATGATTTCAGACATTTATTTTGTTTTACAGAGGAAACTCAATTAAAATAAGAAAGAAAACAATTTGTAAAGATATGTTTTGTTAGGGGGGGGTTTCCCTGTAAATACCTAATCTTTCATATGCAACCATTGTAAATTCAGTTTCGGCAACTCAAAATACTGTTGATGCCTGATTTGTTCTTAAAACACATGTAAGTCAGTATGGATGTCTCTCCATCTGTGACTCTTAAGATAGGAGGGACATCTAGTGGCATACTGACAATATATCCATATTAAAGAATGAAAATTACATAATCATAGAATAAATGTACATCAAAGACATTAGTCAGTCAAAATTATTTGTATTTATTGTCAATGTCTTACGATATAGGCCTAAGGGCCAAAACCCTGTAATAAATACAACTCTTCATACCTTGGACACAAATGATACTTTGGCAGATGAATGTACTGACACTTTTAAGCCCATAGAGGGAGGTCTAGTCCCGGGAAATCAACTGTGAGAGTCCAGACTTCAATTCTCACACACATTTCTGTGGCAACACAGGACATACTGAAACCCAAGCAGTGTGATGAGAGTTCTGAGACTGATACTGAATGAGTGACAGACAGGATGGATGCACGTGTCACAGTCCTTGTTCTATTATGTTTCAGGCCGATTCGCCGTCAAACTCTAACCATACACTAAATACAAGAGCATGTAGCTTTCAGTGAAAAGTTTCACAAATTTTGTTGTAGATGTAAGTAACATTTATACTAAAGTGAAAAACATTTCTATTATGTTTTTGTCATGGACTTAGAAGGCCTTTACTGGTTGCATTAAAGATGATGAGTTTCACTCATGCTCCAAATGTATTAACTCTATTAATGAACAAGTTATGATCACACATTCATTGTCTCAGTCTTCCTCATCTATTATACCATGTAACTACATAGCAATACCTATAGTTACAACATTGTATGTCCATGGGAACTGCTGTGTAGTTTCATCACGGTTTAGTGATGAGTTATTAAGTAAGTGGAACTGTGGGAGGTTGGGCCTTCCAAGGGTAAGTGGATGTTAACAGGTATTTTTCTGTCTTAACAAACGTAAACAGCCCTTTTAGAATATTCACTTATGCCTTGCATCCCTCCCGCAGACTGTGCCTTCTCACACTTTTGTAATGACCTATGCCACCAACGCGCTATTACAGTTCAATGACATAGCCATTACTATGTACATACAATGCTTTTACTATATCTATTGCCATGGAGTTATATGGTAATTAACAAAACCATAATGTAATCTTAATGTTAAGTGTTGCCACATAGCTTCACAGGCATTGCTGAAGCCTCAGACAATCAGTTGGGTAAAAAGACTAAGATTAAGTTATAGTATCAAGTTTGTGAGATGTGATATGATACCCATTCAGCAATAATTTAACTTGCCAGTAAATATTTAATTAGCAATTTGGTACACTTTTCAAATATTCATGAAATCCAATCTAGCTAATCATAATATAATCTTTATTTTACATCATAAAGAAACCTCCCAGTATGAAGTTCTTAATCAGGCGTGACGAGATTAGCGCCACTCACTTGTGGTACAAAGAACAATAAAAACAAACACACCCTTTCTGGTGCAAAAGAGACAAGGTGAGAATGTTTAAATGACAAGTGAAACTGGGAATTAGCATCATAGCAATTATTCCATTTTTGTCTTGACTGCTTGGACTGTTTGTAACTGAGTACCTGCTGAACCGAATACAAAATACGAGTGAATATTTGAACATCTTTGCATGGAGTTGAACCCATTGGTGATAGTACCATTTCTAATGGGAGATGATCAGAATAGTTGATGTCATGTCTTATGGGCAGTTTGATTCTCAGGGGCTCTGCCTCACAACATACAAGACATGAAGGATCTTCTGCTAATGTTTTGTCGCCAGATACCACATGACACCTTCAGGGGTCTTGCAGAGTCCATATGTCAGTGGGTCGAGGCTATTTTGACCAACATTACATTAAGCAGGTGGTCAAAATGTTCAGGCTTATCGGTGTATATTCATGAATTATTTCTTTCAAGAAAAAAAACAATTTAAACTAATGTTATGCATAAAATCCCATTGTAAAACGCAAACAGACTCTTTAAGGGGTAACATTCCACATAGCTTGGGGTGAAGACACATTACCACAAATCAAATCTATCAAATCTATTCCAGAATATTTGCCCCTGGGACAACAATTGTGAGCTGTGTTGTATCCTATATGCTGCCGTCTTGGGCTCATTTTTAAAAACATCTTATTGCCCTGACACACTTCTGCCACTGCCTCGAAGCGTGTGTTATTAGTTCTGTATGAGACACAATGAGGCCTTCCTCCTAGGCCAGTGCAAGGTAATGCGACTGTGTCAGATTGTGTTGGCTCTATGGAGGAGAGTTTGAATATCTAATCTCAAGATTTTACACTTCACTCAAGGCTTAGCTGATCTGATCTGACACTACAGATGCTGTTTCCTAAAGCAGTCATGTGTGTTTGTCTCTGTACTGCCATGGCTAGGAGACCCTCCACTGGGCCTAAATTGACATTGTTCAGACTGGGAGTGGAATGAACACAGAATTAACAACACCCTACAGTATGAGGTTATCCCCAGAAATACTGAATATGGGAAGATTGTTGGGAAACCTTTCTTGAAGTGAATGGAAAAAGAAAACATCTCCTATTTTGTTGTCTGTAATCCTCTGCAATACTGAATAAGTAATACCTGAACTCTTGAAACAATCTTTAAGCCGTCTCAAGCACTTCTCTTCAAATATGGAGGATCTTGGAAGCACGTCACTGCTTTAACAGTACAGTAATCCTTAAGGCAATGGGAAACGTAAATCCACATCAAAACACCAATGAAATTGGTTTTCGTCGTCACACCTCTTCTCTCAGCCCCTGTCATACTAGTAATCTGGAACATAGCATGAAATCCCTAGTTTGGGATGGACATGATGGACACACTCGAACGGAATGGGATGTATTTGACAGAAGGTAAGAAATAGGGCAGAGAGAGGAGCTACAGGTAAAGATAAGAGCACACAGATCTCTAGAGGCAGTAAGTTGAAATGTTATCTGAGATATGTGGTCCCGGGAGGTCTGCACACGTACCCCAAACACTGGGGAGTTCCAAGCACAGATAAGGAAATAAGTAAAGCTACAGAAACTGTTAATCCCTTGATGAAAATCGAAATGGAGGGGGAGAACAAACAAACAATAAGCATATACAGAATTCCCTCTGAAAAAAATGACAATCTGAATTACGCAGTCATTGGTACAGTGAAATGTACAAATATACTTCCAATCTTGATTGGAGTGTCATTCATTATTATAATGAGGAGTGTGATTGGCAGGGATTAAACCCTTGACATCAATTGAAAGTAGTGAATGGAAATGGTAGGAGTGGATTATGTAAAGCAGTTCAACCTTATAGTTGTTATGGTTTGGACCTAACCCTAACCCAGTCCTATCAGTCAGGTCAGTCTGCCTCCCAGCTGTGAGTTTGATCCTAAGTCTTCTTTCCATTTTCTTGTTCAGTTGTGAAAGGCTAGAGGTGAACCCCAGACTCCAAACCACCTCCACTAGACACCATTCCAAGGAGTAGGATGGTGTAAGCCAGACTGAGTTAACTTGATTTCAATAAACATTGACATGATGTGGCAGAATATTCTTGGAACTTGCTGTTCTATCTACAGCATATCGTAGTTACCAAGGTTTATGGTACAGGTAGACACGTCAATAGTTAGGCTTGTAAGGTCATATTAATTGATTAACCTCTTAAATTTGGTTGCAACCTACTCTGGTACAGCTATCTGGAAAGTTGACAGTATGTGCGCTGTCCATGGTGCTGAATGTTAAGTGCATGTGTGCGCCAGCTGTGGGAAAAGTTTGAAATGGGTCACAAACCTAATAGCTTAAATGCAATGGCATTTAAACACGAGTACGTTAAGCAAATTCGTGTGGGGCTGGGAGTTTTTTCCTTTGAGTTTTGACGTCACCCTACAAAAACTGTTCACGGAGGGGGAATCAAAGCACATTGGTGGGGGACTTGGATCATGCACGAACATCCTTCTTTTCTCGACTGCAGGAAACATCCACTCGACAGTTCATTATTATCCATTAACAAGAAAGCTAAAGACCACCGTGAAGGCAACAGGCGCTGATAACGGAGTCTCAACGATGTCTGTGGACCTTCAAAACAATAACCGACCTGAGAAAACTTCAGACTGTGGTCAAAAGAGCAAGTTCAAAAGGAGACGAAGGAGAAGGTGTATTAGGAAAGGTTAGTTACCGAAACCGGTGCAAATGTCGGGATGCTGTGCTACGCATGCTAAGTCTAAACTGTTTTACTCACTGAACAAATTAGTTTCAAGGTTGTTCATGAAGGCTACCTGTAGACCATGTGTACTGAGTACCAATATACTGTTATGCCTACCCCTATCTAAAAACAACAACTTGTTAAAACCCTGCTTATAAAACAGACATTTCCTACACAACCAAAAAAACATATTATTTACTTTTATCGTTATTATTATTACTTTTAAATCAAGATGTATCCGATCGTTTATCCGATTATTACGGTTAATTATAGCAGTATGATACAGAACACTGTGTTCTGGCAGCTCTCATCAAACACTGTTGTGTATTTGTGAACAGTATGTTGCCTTTTCATGCTATGCCTAAACCTTAAACTTGGGTTCTAGAACTTAATTCAATCCTTTTAAGGACTACTATTACTCCAATCAACCACTTGTCCTCCACAATGTCACCCATTATTTGCTGGCTTTGATAACCCTTTACCCCTGATATTTAAAAGTACTCTTCATCATGAAAGCTTTCACAATAATTACTATTATCTTTGAGGCAACAGGTTGACATTTTAGGATTACATTGTCATTGTTCCTGTCATACTAATCCTGAGCAATGCTGCAGATTATTTCATGAAAGGGGGTTGTATTAAGTCCTATGCTCATTCAAAGTGCCTAAGCCTTTTCCATTACATTTGTGACCTAATGGTCATTTTTTTTAATGGGGAGGTAAGATGGTGGAATTGACTGAAGGAATGACCATTTTTAATGGTATGCAATACTGTGATGATCTGCATCTCCCAGCATTCTGTGGGCATCATCGTTGACCTCCTTCTGGGGTTCCTCCTCAGAATGAGTTGACAAGAAGGCTACTTGTTTTGTATTGGCATGTTGATTGGAGCGCCATGTCTAGTTTGTGAATGTCATACTGTTAGTGGAGAGAGAGCCAGCAGGAGACTAAGTGGGACTCTGGAAGTGTCTGCCTCTTATTCAATATTTGTTTAGCAATTATGTCATTATTTTCTTTTGTGGTATATTATACAGAGGTAAAGTCTCTGAAGAACATATATATCAGAAGAATAATTGAACATCCAGCTATTATTGTAACTGTAAATACAATTTTAAGTTATTACACAAATACTGTCCCTAATCCCCACAAGATTACAATGATGGAACAGCAGCTGCTGTTTACTAATTTCCATCATCTGTTGTTGTCAACCCAAATGTGTTGTTTTTAGCCCCACTTTGAATATTAGATTCAATTTTCATAATCACACTTTTGTAGAGCATGGGTAATTTAATCATTTGCATTCACATTGCATTCATATGGCTTTTCTGTGGGACAATTCAAGTCCCACTGACAAGTCACAGCACATCAACACAACAACACCTGACAGAACAGGATGTGCAAAACTGTCCATAGGATGCCATTGTTCTATTGTCAACTGATCTCCCTCCATTTTTTTGAAGAAGACTGAGTATCACACTAAACACAGACGTTCCTAAAGTAAAAAAGGTTCCAAGTTGAGCTACTAAGCGTAAGTTGTAGGTAATTAACCTTCTTAAGGAAAGATAAATAACAAGAACAATCTGTTGTGTAATGTCAGTTCACCAACCTCAGGATAGTGCTGGCCACATAGAGTGAGGCTCTTCGGTAAGTAGGCATGTTGGATTTTGATTTTTTCAAGTCAAGTGAATGAGACAGGAGGGAAGCTTCTTCTTTTCTTTGCTGCACAAAGGAAAGTGTGTGTGTGTGGCCTGACTGTCAATATGAGGCTTCAGATGACAGAGACAGGCTGAGTGCTTGAGTAGCGTTCACAGGACTTGGCCACAGTATCTCCCGACATCAGGTTAAACACTGATCCTGACCTGTTCTCCTCAGCACAGCCAGAATTGAGTTACAATAAGTCAACAAGGAATTGAAATAAATCACTACTGATAATTTAACTATTCATACCCTAATTGTCTCTCTTAATCTAAAAAAATGTCACCCTCTACACTGTAGAGTCTACAGTGTCCTTTTCTACAATGCAGTATGTATTTTAACTGTTACAAGGTAATTGTATAAAACCCCATTTGACATTATTGGGTTACCTTTTGACTCGATCATATCTTTCTTCCAACACTGTTTTTATGTCTACCCCAATGAATCCTTGTTCCTCCTCAAGACTTCTGTTGGCTTATTTCTCGCCTCATTTCATCTCCCCCCAGCTCCTCCTCCTCTCCATGCTGAGCTGGTATATTCTAGTGAAGACAAATGATGAGCAAGTTGTTGCCATTATGTGTGAGAAACACTTATTTGAGCCTCTAAACGGATGGAATTGTGGAAATGCCATGCATGTGTGGAACACAAGCTGACAAATTTGCACTTGTGTATGAACTTCACAGTGAAGCATGCATAAAGAAACGGAACTAGTAAACTACAAAATGTCCCTGGCATAGAAAGCCCATCCTTCAGCACTTTCTATTTCAAGTGGATTTTGAGTGAATTTACCATATCATATTTCCACGAATTAGATTGTCATTGCTTTGCTTTATTTGAATAGTACAGTTACTGTACTGTATGCCATTGTATACAGTAATGTAAGACCGCTTTATTGTTTTACAGCTATAAGTAGACAGGATAATGATGTTCCCAGAGTCTGTCTCACACGTTCAGACGATCCCCCTCTGTGTGTAATTTGCTGAAGGGGGCTATTATCATGACCCTGATGCTGGGATGCTAGGATGCAGTTTCTTTGTATCATTTGCTTGATGATAATTACAGTGGCAGCACGTAAGCCACCATATGGGAAAGTTACAATTTACGTCTGCCAACTTGTTTACACAAATACGGATTGATGAATACAGAATCCTAATGATACAGTATTTTGTACAGAAACAGTACAGGAATCCCATCTATCTCAGTTTAATGTAATTAAATAGTTCGAAGTTAAATAGATCGAAGACTGTGGGCCCTATCTTGCACCCAGCGCAAATGACTTAGTCAACGACGCAAGTGTCAATCCTAGTTCGCACTCGACCCAAAGCCGACTTTTCCCTCCACAGACGCAGGTCGAAATGACCTTGAGCTCCCGTGGGCAGTTCAGCGAAAAAGGAGGCGTGTTCCGGTGTTGTATCACCCGATGCATGACTCTCTGGATTGGCACCCCTTCGCAGGAGCGCGCGCGATTCAAAGAGTGAAGGATTTCGTCTTGATATTGTAACCCTGACTAGGAAAGTGTGACATGCCTGAAACTTACTGTGCTTACTCATACTAGTGCCCTCAGTGTACAGTAAGAATAATCATGACCATACTGGGGGGTATATTTCCTCAGAATGCGATGTCGTGGAGCAAGAATCTTGGTTCGCGTTCTTTACTATACCGTTTGAATGAAGAATTTTAAGGATTTTATGTGTTGAAAATAGCATCTGAACAATTTAAAATATAACAATTTAAAAATATATGTAAAAATAAGAATAATAATTTGAATGAGCAGCATGAGTGGGCAACTTAGTGCAATGAGAAAACTGTTATGCCTTTCCCATACAGTGTCACTTATTCTCTATCTTTTACTGCCCTGACGAGAACGTCGGTCTCCACGGCTGTGAACCGCTGGCGTGCGCCTGGCCGTTTCAGATCGTCAAAATAGGGCCCTGTGTTTGGCAGAAATGGCAAAAATCCTTGTCAACTATCCACTGAGTCACAAAACAGATTTCAGCAAACACACTGGTGGTTGGACATACAGATCACACACATGAACCCAAAGTGGCCATTCTTACTCTCGAAGATGTTTATGTAAACTGCAATACAAAAAGCTATTTATCATCATCGCTGTGTCAAACCCCTTATTACTGATATTGACCAGATATTCAGTATACTGTACAAGCTATCTAAGAAGTTGTCTGTTTGCTTGCCCTTGAGAAAAGACAGTATGCATTAAGAGTAAATGAAACCACTTTCCATTAATTATGCTCCGGCAAATGAGATTATCCATGGCTGTCAGGCCACATACACTGGACGCGTGTGTTTTTCACTTTCCTCTGCCATGCCTAATTTCATTATTCTATTAAATAAGGTTCATTAACAATGAGCGGATGAAAGAACGTTTCGTCTGGGGCTTGATAAACAGTTACTGTGGAAGATGATACGAGAAAGTGATAGGAGATTCAATTTCTACTTTCCACCAACGTTGTCGGTACGGGATTTGTATTTGAGATGATCTGTTTATGAAACATTGATATCTCCGTGGAAGGGGCAGTGGGGTGGATAGCAGTGTCATTTCGAAATAGTCAGTTCATTCAGCAGCCAGTGTGGCTTCATACTGTCATTGGCTTTACATATTGATTATGCAGTGTGAAAAATACAGGAAAGATACAGCACACTACTCACTACATACATGATGAGTGGGTGTTCCCACAAACTGTAAGTAACACTTCGCCACATCTGTAAACGTAAAAATTTATAGCAATACAGCTGACACATTTCATGTTATTTAAAGCCAAAAGCAAATGTTGTGCATCTATCTGTGTTTTAATTTCTTTTCTTACGACTATTTCATGGAGCATTAGACTTATAAATGTACAGGTGGCTCGAACTGTACTCTGGAAACAAGTGACAAAGCTGTCCTTTCCTGTGAGTCTTGTATAATCTGAACTAAAGCAAAGGGATGCATGCTAATGGGGATCATGCTACAGTTCATGTAATACACACTACACATTTACTAGGCTAAACACCACTGTCAAATTCATCCCTCCACTCACATACACACACATGCATCCACCCACTAATAAACACACAGACACTGTACACACACACACACACACATGCACGCATGCTTGCATTCACATAAGTATAGTCTGTTAAACAGTGCTGCAACAGTAGATACATCTTAATGATATTGGAGTCACCAGGTTCAGTGGCGGTAATCTGGTCATGTCAACCTGGGACCACAAAGGTAAACCCCAGCATTAATAATGGACAACCTTTACATAAGTGTCTTCCTGTTTCCAGTGGTGAGTGACAGTGAACTACAGTATAACTGGTCTCAATTCAATCTACAATAAGAATATTATTTGTAAGACAGTAACAGTAACAGTAAGAGCATTAATTGTAACTTGTTTAACTGCATGCTCTTACGTTTCTTCCCATTGGCACTTATTTGCTTTTCACAATGGATGCTTCATGTTTTGGCTACCCGCAATGTTTTTGGGGCTATCTTGTTGTTCATGATCATTGACCTATGCACTTTGCAGCTCTCTCTTGTAAGTCGCTTTGGATAAAAGCGTCTGCTAAATGAATACATGTAAATGTAAATATAAAGGATATAGAATAATTTATTATACGATGATAGGGGCATAACATAAGATTTTAGATTTTATAAACTTTTTATACAATGCATATTGCATTGTGTTGCAGCATTATGTAACCATAAACTCCATAAATGAACTCATTTTCTTAAACTTGTTTGTTGAAACACTGGTTGTTTTGCCCCCAAAACTGACTTAATTTACTATGTTAATCCAGTAGTTACAATAATATAAATTAGAGATCTGATGGGTCTTCACCCTCGGTTCTGTTGTCTTCTGTTTCAGAAGGAGTCAGCATGGCATCATCCTTTGAAGATCTGAAGAAGGAAAGGGAACCTTGGAGACCATCAACAGAAGATGGGGACAATTCAAGTAATTAATCTGTTTGTGTTTCTTTTTCTGAAATTCTCATGATTTCAAACAAAACTGTTTCAGCCATGCTGTCATGAAACGTGTCAATATTCACAGAAAGTCTTCGAACTGTTATGATTTCCCCTCTCAACTGGTTATCAGGTACCAGCAGCCTGGAGGTAAAGGAAAATCGGGATAGCAGAAACCACACTGAGCGTTCCATACCATCAAGACAAACAACAACCATACACAAAGGCTTCCAGAGAGGCAGGACAAGAGGTCTGAAGAGGAAGCAGCCATTGGTGGAGGGCAAAGACAGGCACCTCTACCAACTCCAACTGACCTCTAAGCGAACACCCTGGTCAGTTAGTCAAAAGAACGCCCTGGTGCAGCTAAATGAGCTTCAACCAGGTCTTCAGTATGAGATAGTATCCCAAACAGGACCAGTACATGCACCCGTGTTCGCCATAAGTGTTGAGGTCAATAGCCTGAGGTTTGAGGGGCGAGGACCAACCAAAAAGCAGGCTAAGATGAGGGCGGCAGAGCTGGCACTTCGCTCCTTCACTCAGTTCCCCAATGCCACCCAGGCTCACGTGACCATGGGCAACCTCACCAACACCACTTCAGACTTTACCTCAGACCTTGCGGACGTAGCCAGTACCCTTTTCCAGGAGTTTGATCCATCCACACAAAAGGACTATGGCACAACAGGTCTAAAAGAATCCATTTCTCCTGTGTATGACCATGGAAGACTAATGTGCCTCTTTCTGGATTTAATGGCCTCAGCGGACCCTAAAAGGCAAAGCATTGGCTCTACCATCTTGGGGCAACTGAGTCCAGTGGCTATATTAAATGACCTGCATCCAGGGTTGAGGTATGCCTGCCTTACAGAGAGAGTGCAGGGAAGGCCTATTAGGAGTTTTGTGATGGCTGTGAGAGTGAGGGGGAAGGTGTTCGAAGGATGTGGGCGCAGTAAGAAGCAGGCCAGGGCCCAGGCAGCAGAAGCAGCCTTGCAACAGCTATTTAATGTCAGCCTGGGGCAGGGCAGAAACTCCTTCGGTCAAGCTGCCTACGGGACCAAGAGCAGTCAGCTACCTCAGGTGAGTATCCTTTCTTTGAATTCAATGCAGAATTTTTACCTTAATTTTTTTTTAAGCAGCACATCAGTCCGAACCATTGCTTTGGTTTGCTGTAGCAGTCAGATACATGGGAGACAGAAGCCGTTGGAAAATGGCAATCTCAACTTTCAAAACACACTTAGGCATTCTGCAAACCATGAGCCCATGTTGCTGTTAAATGACTCATCTGAAACACACCTAATTGTCCAGAGCCTCGTTGAGTTTTCCTGCCCACCGTGCCTACATTCTGTATGTTTGAAATGGCCTCCGTGAATGTGTTTGAGCTGCTCCGACTGTCAGCCAATGAAGTGTGTCATATCAGAATAGCGACCATGACCGAGAGCTTGAGGGCTGAATACTGTCCCGCATGCCCAAGCGCAACAGCTAAACAGCACTCTCGTCTCCCTGGCCTAATCAGAACTCTCCCTTTGTCATCCTTGCTATCGTGTCCTCGGAGATCTGTCTCAGAAGTTTAGCTTACAGAGAGTCACTGCCCTAGTGACTAGCCCTAGTGGACTCTACTCAGCTCTCCCTGTCACACCGTTTTGTTATGGAGTTGTATGGAGTGTTTTGGCACATTTTATGCTGGCCATAAGTTGGGTCTTATGGTTAAGCAAGTCAAAAAAGGTTGTTACAATTTGTGTCAGGAACAGAGATATCATTAGTCCAAAATGTCCAATGTGGTTTCAGATTTGATCTATTTTGGACAGCATCATCGACATTTTCATAAAAGGATTTGTTGGTTTTTGGTAGGTCTGAATGAATTATATTTTTTTCCTCCCTCCAGAGAATTTAGAATCCCCCTCCTCATTGAACAGTCTGTCAGGCAGCAGGACGCCCTAATGAACATTATTAGCACACATTAGTGATGAAGGAGGAGTCTCAACTCAAGGAGATTGGAGTGGAGAGGGGAGGAGGTGTGAAGAGCATATTAATATAACCACTAATTGTTTAACACTCTCATTACACATGACCTTGTGGCATGGTTGTCTAGATTACACAATTTTTCAGAAACTCAAGATGTGCATCATTTAATATATAATCAAATATATTAGATATCCAGACTTGTATTGGACTGGTAACTTCAATCTTCATTGAGTTTTGTATTTTTAACTTTGTTAGTAGTGTGTTGTCAACCTATTTTCTCATTTCTCATCATAAGAACTGTATATAATGCTCAATTGGGTAGAGGTTTCCAAGGGAAGTCACATGAAATGTACTGGGAAATACAGTGAGCTGACAGAGACAATATTTCAGGCGTCACTCGATGGTTGAGCTGAAGGAGAGGAGCTGACAAAATCAATCAGAGAGCTGTCACACAATGATGTGGCAAGTCTATATGCAGATGACTCCCTTAGACAAAACGGGGCAGGTCCACAGCTACCTGTGGATGCAGAACTATTTCTAGTTATTTTGGGTTGAGACAGGACAGAACAAGACACATAGAGGAGAGACACATACTTCTACTCATAAATAACAGAAACGGAACAAAAAATACCAGTGTTCTATTCAGAGGATGTTTTGTGGCTTCATTCTGTTCCCAGGTCCATAACTATATGTTACAATGGAACTGAGTACAGGAGCACATAGAACTGTTCCTTCTTAAGTTTTTTATTTTTTTATGACAGTTCTTTGCAGAGCAAGTATTCCACATGGTGAGAGACAAATACTATGAGCTGTCTGACAGGTGCTCCTCAACCTCGCACGCCCGTCACAAAGTTCTAGCAGGAATCGTGATGACTAGAGGTAAGATGTATTTTAGTAAAATGTTTCACAGGTCCAGTTTTAAATTGAGCCAATGGATGTTTTGATTTTACACCCTAAAACTTGTTAATTCCACAACCAGAAGTGGGTTGAAACAGTTCAAGAACAGGACCACAAAGTAAACAATTGCATGAGGAATAATTTAGATAACACTACACTTCTTACCCTTCTATGGATGCAGGCAGACATTCATTACAGGTTCACAAATATTTTATGAGATTGGAACACAACAATACAAGATTGGTGTATCATGTTGGTTTTTCATAACGTTAGTATCATTTATTATTTATTGACTATTACTTAGTGTCTCGGAACATTGTAGTGATGGTTTAATTAAAATGTGGATTCTGAGTGAGGTGCAAGGAAGTTTAGATACACTGCATGTCACTTTGGTCAGACTTTATGGAGCTGTGGTATAGTGACATGTCAAATTGTATTTGTACAGTACTGTACATACATATTGCATGCGTAAACTTGAACCTTGGATTGTTGTAATTCAAGATGAGGAATATCACATCATACATATTATAATCCAATCAGCTTTGGATATATACTCTAATAGTCATTTTTGCCATGGTCTCCCTCAGGTTTTGATTGGAGACAAGCCCAAGTTGTGGCCTTGGGGACAGGGACTAAATGTTTAAGTAGCGGGAACAGCAGTGACCAGGGACTGGCTGTCTGGGATGCCCACGCCGAGGTCATTACCCGGCGAGCCTTTGTTCGCTTCCTCTACTCTCAACTAGAACTTCTCCTGGGGTAAGATTGCATGTCTAATTAAATCAAGCCAAATTGTATTCGTCGAGCACTTCTCACGAAGCAATGTCACAGAGGGCTTCACAGATGCCCACATAACTGAGCCGAACCTGTAAACATACACTGAGCTGATGTCCTAGGTGATCTTGGAGTACGGACAGCATGGAGAATATGCATTTACAGTTGTTTCGTCAAGGAAAAGGGATTATTCTACTGGATGTGTTCAATCAAAAGTATGAAAAACTATAATCTGGTCCTTTCACAGATTCTTTCAGTGATACAGAGAACAATTCGTGATCACTTACTAATTAGACCCATTGACCAAGTTCTCAAGTGACATGCTTTTGCTGACAACCCCTTTTGCCTCACATGAATGCTTCAGAATAGCCCGAAAGGACACTTGAAACATGTTTTTCTGTCCATTTCCGTGAAGTGAAAGGCGAGACGACACGGAGGCGTCCGTCTTTGTCCGAGGCCCTGGCTCTGGCCCCGGGTACCGCCTGAGAGACGGCGTCCTCTTCCACATGTACGTCAGCTCATCCCCCTGTGGAGACGCTCGCCTCAACTGCCCCTACGAGCTCACGGCTAACCGTAAGAAACCCGTCCAACAGTCCCCCGTTACACACCGCGCTGTACGGTTTAATGCCATGGGGCCTCTTCATGTTCCATTGTGGTTTCTCGATAAGCATGTGTTCGTATGAGAGCAGTCTCATTTGTCTGTCATGATTGCCTCCTGCTCTGTAGAACCCAGCAGCCACCGATTGGTTAGGAACTTCCACTGCCATCTCAGGATGAAGATGGAGGTGAGCGAGGGGACACTTCCTGTTAGTGTGAGGCGGCCCAATCAGACATGGGACAAAGCACTGGTGGACCAAACTCTTGTTACCATGTCTTGCACGGACAAAATGGCCAGGTAAGCTTGACATGGATGCAGTATGCATACTCCCTACTGTGGAAATGTATTTATGCATGGAACACTATTTCAATCGTTATCTATCCCTATGTGCTTTGTCACTTTCACTGGCGTTTATCATTCTAGTACATCCTTTCATCTTGTTTCTCTAGGTGGAACGTTCTAGGTCTTCAGGGTTCCCTCCTGTCTCACTTTGTGGAGCCAGTGTACCTCCACAGCCTGACGGTGGGCAGTCTGTGTCACACTGGCCACCTGGGCAGGGCCATGGGGCGGCGGCTAGGCCATGTCACCCACCTGCCTTGCCCCTACAGACGTACCCAACTGCTCCTGGGCTGTACGTACCACGCAACCGAGACCTCTCGCATGCACGTCCTGCTGTAGCTTGTGTCATAATGGTAGTAGCTAAGGGCAGGTTGTGAGGTAGATAGGTGTCCTTCAGGCTCTTAACTCCAGGCTGTTGTCGTGCCCCCCCCCCCCCCCCCCCCAGGCCTCAGTAGCAGTGAGGGCCGCCAGCCAGGGAAGGCCCTGCCTTCCAGTATGAACTGGAGCTGGGGTGATGGAGAGCTGGAGGTGGTCAGCAGCGCCACAGGCAGGAAGGAAGTTACAGGTGTGCCATCTCGGCTTTGCAAGCACTCCCTCTTCACCCGCTGGCAGAGACTACATTACAAGGTGGGTCAGTGAGAAATTGCATGGCAAAATTCAGGTAATTCAGTCTGTGGTTATTTATTGGAGAGGCCTTTATTTATAGGTACAAGCCACTCTTCCATAATTCCACTCTAAGATCCACATGTATAAAAAGCATTGTTAAGGTGACCTGACAAGTACAAAACAATTGTTTAAATGGAAACCCTGAATTAGACTTGCAAAGCCGATGCAATCCATCTATCTGTGTGTTTGTACAACATTTCCATCTAAGGCTCATTAGGATGATGTTTCTTTAAGATTTAGAATGCCGTGCAGTTTTATTCTTATTGTGAAATTAAATATGCATGTGTCACATTCCTAAGTTCCAAATGGCGATGGTAACATTTAGATGACAGTAGCGACGTCATTATTTTTAAAAGCATTTCAATACTTCCCAGCAGCTTATGTTCTCTTCTGGACTCAGTATAAAAGTAAACATAAACACAGTCATCGGAAGAAAAAAAAATCTTGGCTGTACTTAATTTAAAAAATGTGCAGGAAGGGAGGGTGAGTGCGAGAGCGAGAAGATGCATGAAAGGATGGGGCAAGACAGAACCAAGGCAAAACAAAAACAGAAAAGAGATGAGCGAGGAGGGGAGAAGAAAGAGAGAAAGTGAGTGAGTGTGTGAGTGTAATATCAGGTAAAGAATAGCATGAGAGAAGAAAAAACTGAAAGCAGAGGAAAGTTAATTTGCTGGTGAAGATGGCCCAGCTGTTGAAGTTTGCAGTTTGTGCTGGGTCATTACTTTTTATTCTGTCTGGGTGGCATGTTTTATTAACCCAAGCCATTTCCCTCCCTCCCTCCCTCCCTCCCTCCCTCCCTCCCTCCCTCCCTCCCTCCCTCCCTCCCTCCCTCCCTCCCTCCCTCCCTCCCTCCCTCCCTCCCTCCCTCCCTCCCTCCCTCCCTCCCTCCCTCCCTCCCTCCCTCCCTCCCTCCCTCCCTCCCTCCCTCCCTCCCTCCCTCCCTCCCTCCCTCCCTCCCTCCCTCCCTCCCTCCCTCCCTCTCTCTCTCTCTCTCTCTCTCTCTCGCTGAAGAAAGGAGAGTTTGGTTTGGAGAACAAGACGTACTTGGGAGTCAAGATGGCCGCTAAGACCTATCAGAGAGCCAGGCAAAAGTTTGTCCTCTCTCTGCAGGACTCAGGGCTGGGAACCTGGGTGAGGAAACCACCAGCCCACGAGGACTTCCAGATCAGTGTGTGAGTGTCCAGACCCCACAGTGATGGAGTGTAGGTCCCTGTTTGTAGGGGTGACTGTGTGTGTGATCAAGAAAGGGCGAGGAGAGAAAGGGACATAAGAACGTGTTCATGTGAGTTTGTGTGTCCAGAATAAGATGAGTATATGGCTGTCCCTCCTTTCCAAACTAACAAAAGACCCCAAAGATGATCCTGTCTTACATCTTACCCACATGTAGTTACCCACATTCAGTCCCACTTGTTGAGTTGTTGACACAGATGAGAACACAGGAAAGTATTAGTCTAGTTATCTGTGAGAGAAAATAACTCTCTGTTTTAGTCAGGTGTGCAATGTCCAAATCTGCTGATTCACACACACTTTATGATGACTCACTATGAATCAGCGGGACTAAAGTAAAAGCTTTTAGTGCTCTCAACTCTCTCTCACTGAAACAGCACCGCTACTTCATTGTCTGCGTTCATGGCTGAAATTCAGCAGTAAAGCTCATGATTAAATCATATCTATATGTTTCTTTTCTAGAAATGAAATGCGACATTGTTTGTGACTTCCCTTTTTGTGTTTCTTTTAAGTGATTTAACATGTCACTGTTATTACAGGGCTGTTTTATGTCAAAGTTTTTGTTTGATTTCTAAAAAAACATTACTTAATGTGTAATTGTAGCAGACAAAGGACACAGGACTCGGCAAAAAGGATAATGGACAATGAGGGACCTCTAGTGGTACAAAGAGGTTACAACAGGAATATGGACGGGGTGGCGTGGCCCACTAATTGAGAACTACTGGTGGAGGAGAATGGTACCATTGGTAAATCAACAAATGCCTTTTACCTGCTTACAATATGACAAGATTGTATGTGACACAAATGACTAGAACAGTACTCTCTTGAAAGGTATTATTTTCTTGAATGGTCAACTATGTTCCTCAACTTAGTAGATTGTTGTATTTCTATTATTTGTTCAGATGTTCATTTGATCTTTGTATGATATGGGAAAGCTTGTACTGTAGTAAAGGGCTTGTGACAGTGTATATTTTTGCTGAAAATAACAAATACTCATAGTTTGTCTTGTAGTTTTGACAGATAGCCATTGTTACACGACATTCTTGTCAATTTCATTGACTTTTGATATGTGGGATTTAAATGAATATTTTTGTCATAGGAAGTAAATTTGCTCATTTGTATTCAACTGTGTGCTCTTTTCCTGATGAGCATGATACAAGGTCAATTTTACTTGTTAAAAATCATATTTTTCATTTTAAAGATACTGACACGTCCAACTCAGAATCAAGATAGAAAAACAGTGTGAGGGAATGAAACACATTTTATTCATTACCCAAGCTCAAGCTTGTTCCTTATACATAGCTATCTCACAAAAATGTCTGCCAACAAAATGGTTTCACCACCTCACGAGGCTTGCATGGTGGTGTGTTCCTCTTGTTAAAATTGAACTTTTTTTTAGCACATAAAACATCATTGGGTTAACACCACAATGCCACAGGTTAACAAGGCTATTCACTGTTGATTCTGCCTGAAATGTACTGTGTGTTGCTATAGGTTTGGGAGCTTGATATTGACATTTCTCTCCAGTGACATTGACAATATGTACTGTACAAGAGAGAGAACTTTGAGATGTGAAACGTGACCAAAACAATGACAAACAAACAAAACATGGTCAGCTAAGCACAGAGACTTTGCACAACTAAGAAGAAAGCATTCAGATGCTCATCCGCCTAGTTCCGTGAGAACGAATCCATTACAAAATACTGTCAAACTAAAAAGACACATTCACAGGTCAAATAGTTGGTGATATTTCTGTGATCTGTAAGTAAACGGTCTCCCTTCCATCCAGGATGCTAGGAGGGCTGCTGTCTCTGGTAGGTTGCCTTCTAGTGATGCTCCACATTTACTCAGCCATGTATTGATGAAGCATTCGTAATCTACCCCTGGCAAAGTAGTACTAGAGTACACACTCACCCAGTAATACAGGAGAGAAGTACTGTTTGCATTTGATTGCACAACCTCATGTCCACTAGACTAGCCCTCCTCCACTGGAGCCGTCCATCCCTGCTAGCAGGGAGAAGACGTGGTAACACAGCGAGGTCAGCTGCCGGAAAAAAACAATGGCCCTTCAGAAGTAGCAGCAGCTTTCGTCAGGGACTTCTATGCACTTCTAGTAAACATTGCTGAAAAATGGGTCCAAATGAAAGACAACCCCGTGAAATGAACAGGCTAGTAAACGCTGCGGCACACATACACCCTAAAACCAAAAAAACCTTTAAAACTATGGTCATATATTATCATTCATATGGTACAGTTGTGCCTCAAGTTAAAATGGTGCTCAGGTGAGAAACTTTCCAATAATTCATTCGGTTTGGTGCAAGAAAAGTTCTCATGTAGCTGATTTTGTCTAAGTTATGGAAATGTTTTGTTTGTGACTGCTATATAATTGGCCTGAATGTCACTACTACTATATACTAATACTGTACTCATGGGGTCTATTTAAGATACAAATACAGTACTACATAGTACTACAGTTAAATACACGCAACAGAGCAGGAATGTAAGGTCTGCAGCTTTTGATGATTCCAATAGACTATACTGAAATACTCTCTAAATATTCACGCCATCAAACACGCAATTTGCAATAATGACATTTCTATCTGTTTCTCTGCTTTGCTTTGGCATACATTAAAACCATGACAACTCAGCCAACAAGCTATTACAGCTAATGCATTACGACGCTCTTACGAGATTTCGCTCAATAATTAGTACAGCGCAATTACGAAGTATGACTGCTCTAACCCTGTAACAGCTTTTTATTATTGACAACTAGGGGCACTTTCCATAAAATTCTAGATATCACATTTAGTATTGTTCATAAGTCCTACACAAAGCGGTAATTTTGTACAGCCTTGCCCTCAAACTCAATTACCATTACCAACGCAAAAAACGGCTGAAGACGATTTCTGTTCAAGCTTTCCCCGTACACCCAACTATTTTAAAATGGCACAATGTATTGTTTAAAATAGGATTGTGTCAATTCTGTACAACATATGCAATGGCTAAAAAATATATAACAATGCAAGAAACTGTAACAACTTGTTCGTTTGCTTGTTTCTTCAACAACAACAACAACAAAAAAAGGTGCATGACTGAACGAAAAAACAAACAAACACTGACTTTCTCAGAACTGCATGTTTGTGACGAGTGCTGAGTTTGAGTTGCAGAAGACAGGTGTGTGGACTGGTCAACCTAGTTAAAAATGTGAGTCTGCTGTAATGGCACATTAATGCAGCTAGGCTAGCTCTAAGTCTGAGCTGGTAAGATGGGCACAAAGTATGTATGCAAGGCATATCGCTAACTAAAACGGGTCGCAACAAAATGCCTATCGTTGTGAACACACGTCGTCAAAGCGTCCTTTGAAGAAAGTGAGGCCATCCTCTCCTCCCCTGCATCTGACATCTGTCATTGTGCTGTAGTCTTAAACAGCTCATTCCTAAAATCACATTTCTATATATGGGTGGGGGGTTAGGTGGGGTGCAAAGTTTGGAGAAACCACACGTCGTTCACACACTCAAAACACATGTTGGGTGTGCACAGGTGAAGGGGGCCGAGAACACGTGAGAACACTCAACAGCAGGGGGAGCCCCCCGCCCCCTCCTCCCTACCAGAGGGTGGGTGTGTGAGTGCTGAAGCATGGGGGGTGGTGGTGGTGGTGGTGGGGGGGGTCTCAGTGAGCACAGGCGGCCAGGCTGGAGGGGGGGCCAGGCTGGAGGGGGGGCCAGGCTGGGGGGGGGGGCAGGCTGGGGGGGGGCCAGGCTGAAGGGGGGGCCAGGCTGGGGGGGGGGCAGGCTGGGGGGGGGCCAGGCTGAAGGGGGGGCCAGGCTGGGGGGGGGGCAGGCTGGGGGGGGGCCAGGCTGGAGGGGGGGCCAGGCTGGGGGCCCAGAGCCTCCCCAGGTCCGTCCCCCCTCTTCACTTCTCCTGCAGCAGGGCCGGGATGTTGATGTTCCAGCCGATGGCCTGCCGGTCGAAGCCGCAGCTGAACAGGTTGCAGGAGGCGTTGTCCTCGCACCAGGCGGAGCAGCACACCATGCGCCGGTGGCCCTGACGAGTGACACAGGGGGTGGAGGGGGGGGTTACACGAGACCAGGGACATATGACATCGTCCTGGCGCCAACAGCACACGGCCGCTACAATGTTTCCTATCTACTACCCTAGTGTGAATCACTTGACCAAGACTGGGTATCTACCATCTCCTCCTGTGTCTACTGACAGGACAGGCTGGGTAGGCCCACTATTAAGCAAAGTGAAAACCACTGATAAAAGTCTGAGTGAAAGGATGAATGCATTTCTTTATGTCCTGTATTGTTGTGTGTGTTACCTGTCTGTTGCTGCGTGGGAGTCGAGCCAGCCGCACTCCAGACATGTCAAACAGCCGGACTTGACGATTGTCGTGAGGAAGAGCTATGATTCTTTGGTTCACTGACACGCTTATCCTACAGAGGGGAAACAGCAATCAGGGTTAATGGTGCCAATGCGATTTTCAACATCAAATTAAACTAAATCAACGCTATAGTTCCCTCTGTATTCTAAGGTGTCGGTAGCTCCTCCCTCGTCCTACCTGTTGACCGCCGAGTCCGTGCGGATGGTCGCGATCGGTGACCTCATGTTCTTCAGGTCCCACACTTTGACGGTGCGATCGTCGCTCCCCGACACCACGTTGTCGCCCACGGTGAAGACCGCTGACGTCACCGTGCTGGAGACGAGGTGACACACGCGTACAACACCAGTCAGCACTACGCCACCCCTCCGCCTTCCTGCGGACTGGAGGCTGACAGACTGCAGGCCGACAGACTGCAGAGCGCCGGCGTTTCTATTCCTAATCTGCGTTGTCAGCCTCGAAAACAACTGGGACGGGGCAAGAAGGAACAGGCTGACTGCCTATGTGCGGATCACCGTTTTCACACTGCTTCAAAAGGAAGGAGAAAGCAGAGGAATGCCTCGAGAGCCGCCTTGATGTCCCAGGTGACACACTCCTTCAGCTGCATGGCTGACTGACATGCCTTGATCTGATCTAGTGTTTTGGCATTAGCTGCAGTATTGCTAAAAAAACCTGAATGTACTCTATTTTCCACGATGGTGTACGGAAGACCGAATCGGACCCACTTAATCTAAATTGACGCCCAGTTTAATAAGGGCTAATTAATGTCACATTGCTGGTGGCTTGTTTTCATGCTTTCAGCCATGAAATCTGCTCCTGCGTGACCACAAATGTGATGACTTTCACTTTACAGCGGGTGTCATATGGACTTAAAAAAGCCTGGTTGAAGTCACGCAATTATTGTACTGTTTTTTAGGGGGAAGACGGGAAAATATAGCCTGTGACGTTTATTAAATCGATATTTGCTCATTTAAAGTGTCATCTTAAGTCACCTTATACTGCGACAAATGATGAACAGTGCTGGTACTTCCTGGGTGTGTCACCTAGGGACAGACTCACTCGGTGTGGCCCTGGAACACGTTGACAGAGTGGATGGAGGGGTCTCTAAAGTCCCACAGACGGAAGGTCGTGTCTCTGGATGAGGTGACCACGAGGCGCTGGGTAGGATGGGTGCAGCAGTGAGTCAGCTCCTGGTCATGGCCTGGACACACACACACACACACACACACAGAAAGGCTGGGTCACCCACAGGCACACTGTCCACATACCTCGCAGAAAAGCAACGCCAGGCCAAGCCCAAGCTCCGGTCGTCAACCCAGCGGAACTGACCGGTCAGAGTGTGGACCAGCTCGGACGTCTCCACGTCGTAGAGATTGGCAGCGCGGTCCCAGGAGGCAGTGACCACCTGCTTGCCCCCCACCAGCCAGTCGGCGGCGATGACCACGCCCTGGTGGCTCCTGAGGGTGGTCATGGCCACGCGCACAGACGGACACTCGTTAGGGCCCTCCGCGTCTCCCTCCGCCTCGTCCTTGTCCGAGAAGTCAATGTCGTCCTCGCAGGGCACCTGCCGGAGGGACGTTGCACGCAGACAGGCACAACTGTGTCACACAGGTGGAGAGGCCCACTCTCTGATCACTGTGCTCTGGAGCAAAGCCCTTCACGTCATTCATTTAACCTCTTGTGTTTGTGCCCCATATACACCCTATCATCTACCATTCAACCATTATCTGCAACAAAATAGTAGAGAAATAGATGGGTTCTACAATGTGGCCGGACCCAAAGATGTGACATGGGCCAAGCTTTGGGTCCCAGTAATGCAAGTGAGGGTCTCCCAGCTTACACTGATGTCTGCAACAGGCTGAGGGGTGGGGAGCTGCACCATGTATCTCCAGATATGGGCCGTCTGGTCACCAGAGGCTATGGAACGAACACACACAGACCGTCACAAAACTGGAAGAGCTCAAATTCCTTATTTCCTAAATATATCACTACTAGAATAGCATGAGTCATTGTTTTCGAATAAAGCCACAAATGCGCAGTCTAACAAATCTGTGCAGTACAATATAGAGAAACAAAGGACATTTGTTACCATGACAGCACCCTTACCTGTAAGAGCCATCTGCTCAGTGGGATGGAACTTAATAGAGTTGACTAGAGAGAGACGAGAGGCAAAAAGAGACGATTTCAAACCAACAATTACAAAATTGCTGAGGAATGGGGGGTTTGCTATAAACAAAGACGGACAGTTTATCAATGAATGTACTGTGCAATCCAACAGGTCTCCACTGGTCCTACCTGATCCCTGGTGACCCACGTATTTGAGCAGGCATTTCCCCGTCTCAATGCTCCACAGCATAGCAGTGTGATCTGCAGGCACAAGAGAGTGTCATGATTTACTCTCTAGTCTCTCGGCGTGCACAAGTGCAATGTGAATTCATGTCTGAAGGTCACCTTTAGTAGGAGGCTTAACTATCCAATCACTTACAGCTTTACCAATCACAACCGTGATGGATGTAGCTGAACCACTTATCCAGAGCGAGAGAGGACAGGTGGGTTCAGGAGTTTAGTGTTTGAAATGTGTCCAACGTGGAGCATCAGAGCTGGACAAAGTTGGACATGTCTAGAGAGGGAGGAGCTTGTTACCTGCTGATGCGGTCCCCAGCACCACGGGCTGGGTCCTGGTGACACTCAGGTCCCAGATGCCATCCCTGTGGCCCACGTACTCCTTCACCAACTGGCACACGGCCCTGGATGTGGTGGCTTTGAAACTGGACACAATCTAGGGAGGTGTGGGGAAGAGAAATGAGTAAGTTAGAAACCAGGGGGACTTTGACTCAGGCAGCTCGCACCAAGCAAGCAGGGGGAGAGGAAAGCAGGGACAGCAGCACTCAGGGGGTCGCGAGGGATCAGTCAGCGAGGTACCTTAGGCATTGCTAAGAAGCTTGGGTGGTTTAGATATTTATGTCATCTGACTGAGTTGGAGTGTCATGTCATTAATCAAAACTGGAGTTTTAATGAGAAGCTGTGAAAAAGAAAACAAAACACACAAGGGGATAAAGAATAGATTAAGCAGTTTACAGTAAATGAAAAAAAACATGAAATAATAGTCAAATGGTTATTGTCAACCTCCTCCCAGTTGAAGATGTTTACGTTTAAGATAGGCATAATACAAGGTGGACTTCTGTCAGCCATTGGACACAAACCACTTAACATCTTCCCACTGTAAAAAGCAGGAGGGAAAAGGGCCAGTCATAAATCTCACAAAGAAATGACAACTTTCATAAACAACTGATCAAGAAATAAAAAATTAAAGGTGCAGTCAGTTATATTTACTTTACCAATCATCTTAAATTGCACCATACTTCCACATTTTATACCAGATTCGATCAAATATGACAAATGACAGTCTAGTCAGTGCTATTAGATGTTAAAACTGTAAACAAGTTGGGTTTATCATTAGCTGACAGCACCTTTAACAAACACTCAACAACATAATAATCCCATGGATAACCACAATGTTATCCAAATAAGTATGTCAGAGCCAGCATCAGTCGATTGCTAAAAAAGCAAGCATTTTGGGAGCCTGTTCCCATAGCAGCAATTTCCCTGGAAAGTTCAAGAAGGATTTCTGGAGAAAACAAAAGTAGTACTCAAAAGTAAATGTGCGATAGAGATCCCTACAAAATTATAAGTTTATTAACTCTGGAGTCTGATCTATGAATTCACTGTGTCATATTTGAATGGAAAACACATTTTTGTTTTGTATGAATATAACAAACAGCACTTATTCTGGATTTCAAAGGAGCTAGTAAGAAGTCCAAAACCTGTCTAAATGTAATACTGCCACAAAATGCAACCAGCAAAAAGCCAAAAAGCATAACGAAAAGCTATAGAATCTACAGCACCCAGCAGTTAATGGGGTGTTTCCAAAGTGTGGACTGCAATGAGCATATCAAATTGTTGCTTGTTTGACACCAATGAACATCAGCATAAAGCAGTTGACTTCACTCCAAGTGGCATTTCCCCAAATTATTTTTTTCACTGCAGTGGAAAGTACACACCAACAGTGGCTTCATCACAAGCTGATGGGATTGGTTAACTCTAGCGAGCAAGTCTAAAGGTTAGAGCTGATGTTTAATCAGGTGAACAGCCAAAAATGTGACAGGACCAAGCTCTTGCTAACAGGCCACACACCTTGTTCCATGATGAAGTCTAATTGATAAAATTAAGCCTAAACAATACAAATGCTTTAAAGAGATGGGATCTTGCCTTTATGTGCATGATGGCTTAAGACCTCTGAACACTTTCAGTAATGTACTATTGTACAAACAAAAAACAAAAATGTACACGGAGGGAAACGAGGATGCAACTTATTTGGAAAGCCTTAGTTAGTGAGAGACAACAATTAGCATTTTCACATCTCACTAAAAAAAAACCTTCCAAAAAATTCCGTCCTACATTTGAATCCCCAAGTGCCTTGGAGATGCCGTGCCAACCCCATGGCTGGGCTGTTCATGCATGATGGCACACGGGGGGAATGAAGAAGTTACCCATGAGTCTCCACCCCACAACTCCCAGTTCCCCACATTGAAGTTGCGGGGTCCACCTGCTATGCCGTGGAAAGAATGTGAGCGCTAAAGCACAAAGAGAGAGCAGTACCATTTGTTTAGTCATTCCAAGTCATTGGAACTCCTTGAACAAACCAACCCGTTTCAATCTTGGACAACATTACTGTCGACATGACAAAAGTGGAATAGCTTTCTATTACACCATTTTGTTTTTGTAATACTACTAGCTTGTTTAGAGACTGTTTTAACCAAAGGGACTAAATCATGCGAGGCCAAAACAACGATGATAACTTTACCTTGCTTGTAGAAGCCTTGTAGGTGGTCTTCAGTTTTTGAGACAGTTGGCTTGTGCTATGACTCGCTGGAAACAAACAAGAAAGATGTACAGAAAATTGAACTCACAGATTTTCTGACTGGAATCATGTATGGCATGGTATCATGGAACACAAAGCTATGCTAACCTATAAAGCAATGCAGAATGCCAAAAGTAATGTTGGGGCATCAAACCTTTTGCTTTAAGCGCTCCCTTGGTGAGGTCTCCCCCTTCAATGGTTTGACCTTCAGCCGTTAAGCGATCATTGAGGGTTTCGATCTCTCTGCGCACTGCAAAACATTTAAAGCAATGTCGTCACCCACGAAACATCGACACCTATCAGAGCCTTAGTGCATGCAGTTTCCTGGCGTTCATTTGCAAGCGATGTACTCAAGCAGTCTGTGTGCTCTACTTACACTCAATGTTTTCAATGTAGAGGTTTTCAAACTCCCTCTCAATCTGGCCAAACAGGTCCAGAAGATTGCTCCTCAATGACAAGGGCAGTTTGGAATCCTGCAGAAAGGAAAACACAGGAGTACTACGTTACATCAAGAGCATCAAAAGGCTGCCAATACCGCATCAGACAGAATAGACTAATACACTGAAAAAGGCTACATGTACAGTAAATTGTAAGGAACTCGCAATTATAGTACATCTATGATAGCTTCAAGTTAAAGATAGGTACTAGTTGTTTGGTACTACCATAATGGAGGATTGTGGGCCAACAACTAATAGCTAAGGATTTGGAATACTAAGATCTAAGGATTTTCAATACGAAGATCTAAGGATTTGGAAAGCACTTGTAACTATGTTGCCTACTACAACCTCATGCAGCAATTTCAAAGGCTCTTAGGATGCATGATACACTCGTTGGTTAAAAATAAAAAATAAAAATGTATCTGGACCTTTAAGAAAGCTTAAAAATGTGCTTTAGAAAGATGATGTGTAATGTATCTATCTATATTTAGAAAGCTGAATCTAAAGAACTAGTTTAGTCCAGACTCCTACTGTGGACCAAATAGGAGCAATGTCCTCAGCAGCTATGGAGTGTTTTTAAGGAGCTCAGTGGAGCGTACTCATTGCATTCACAGGCTCAGTAGCCAGGCTGGATGTTGTTGGAAGGGACAAGGACAGTGTGCCAGAGTGAAGGGCCCTTTGGACAGAGTGGTTCCAAATCTACTGCTGAGGGGTATTCAATAGAACCTGTCTCGAAGATGTATTTTCCTTTCATAGAAGCATTACTCATTTGAGAGTGTGTAGGCTAACCGTTCTGATAGAGGATAAAAACATTTTGTGTGTTGAAGATGGCTCAAGTGTTAGGAAATAACTATGAACTATCTAACCAGGTACCCACAACTACATTATATTCTGCTACATTGTCAACATTTCTAAACACCCGACTTACCTCCATCCGCAAGTAGGTTTCCAGATTTTCTGAAGACTATGACCATTCAAAAAGGTCAGAGTAAAAACAAGAAGTCATAAGAGAGTAAAAGCCAAAGAAGAAATAGTTCCCTTTTCTTTCATAATGTGGTGCCCACAACTTGAAATCAGTTTTAAATGACCAGACATACAAGATGCAACTTCTCTCTGGAGTTGGTTGCTTTCCCTTTGTAAGTAGTGGCTGTGGTATAAAGGAACTGACAAATAAAAAATTCAACCTCTTAAGCTACGAGACAGAATTTAGCTAATCAGAATCAAGGACTTCATGATCATCTCCTTGTTAAATTTGCAGTGTGAGGAACATTTCCTGGTTTAAGATGTAACAAATTACAACACATGGGGGACTTAATATAATATTTACATTTCTGTTTCTGAGGAGAGACAAATCATAAATCAGCTGGTTGGAAATGTAAAGATTGTAATCATTCAGTTTCCACTCTATAATTAGATTGTACCAGACTTAGACTGGTTGTATTACTTCACTTTAAAGTTCAGCCCACGCACCATCTCAGATGTTTTATAAACTAAAATTATTTGTCCATTTCTCCGAAGACAGCTAAATTGACAGTGGGGAAAGAACCTCAAGGCTAACATTAATTGATTCTTCTGATATAGAAAAACAACAATGTGGTCACTAAACTGATGGATGTCAGTCTAATTAAGCCTACTTAAAATAAGTGAGCTTTTTGGTACTTAAAATAAAAGGTAGGCCAAATGTAACAGCCTAGCTATTGCAATGTCATTACTACCCTATCCAATTCTTCTGGAAACTCACACACCAGATCAACATAATGTAGAACATGTGTATCAAGCACCCATGCTTAGTGGTAAAAACGTGTTTAGCACTAACAGTGTCTACTATTTAGTGACTCCCTCTGATTTAACCCCCTCCAACCGACTCCCTCTGATTTAACCATCTGGTCCCTTGATTTTCCCTTTGGCTCTCTGCCCTCACCTGTCCCTCCAGCATGTCTCTCTGCAAGCCTGTGCGTTCCTGCTCGGTGCTGTTGGTCCTGCGGATGGACAGGCTGTGGGACTTGCGCTTCTGTTTGGCCTGACGGGCGGCAGCACTGCTTCCACTTTCTACAGGCATCCCTCCTCACACACCTACTGAACCTCCAATCTGTGGAAGAGAAACCAGCAGGCAAATGATCAAACACCCAAGTGCAATGTTCTTTTTTTTTTTTTTCAAAGAAGCTAGTTTACTAACAGCGTTTCTGAAAAAAACCGGTTCGGGCTGGAGATTGGAAAACCATTGTAAATGTAAACTAAGAAAAAATCTAATTAACAGCGCTTACGTTCAAGACAGGCAATTTAATATCATGGTTATCATCATCTTGTGGATCATGAGACAAGTGATAATTTCGGGGCCTGGCCTAGCTAACTTGCTATTACTAGCATTAAGCTATACTGTTTCAGGTAGCCTGGTCTATATATTGTTTTTGTCATTTGACAGGTAAAAGGTCTGAATGCAACAATTTCCCACATGCAGATAACCTAAAAGCAAGTTTACATCAGTGTGGCCGTAGAGTAATTTACACGTATGACTGTCATATTCAAGCCAGTAAACAGACAGGCAAAATATTTGGCTTAACTAGCAATCTACTTAGTTAGCTACTTAGCTAGCAAGCAAGACTATTACCACAGCTTGCTCGCTATTTCAGCTAGCTGCTGCTGAACTCTAGCATTACTTGCAAAAGCATAGCAAGACAGCAGTTGAGGTAGTTTCCCTTCCTTACATTCGGACATTCATTCACATTCATTACTACATTAACAACAGCACCTCACCTCAACCAATCATAGCTATAACTAGCAAAGCTAGAACATGCTTGTCTACATGACGGGCACTGTACTGAAGGTTGTAATCAGCTAACTAGCTATCTTGCTAACAACCAGCTATACTGGCTATCTAGCTAACTGCAGAAGACTGTACAATTAACATACTTACAACAACGACTATATATCCAGGTGTGTATTCCAAATAGTATGAATGTGTCCAGCGACCATCTTTTAACAGACGGACATATCTTTTTAGTTGGCTTGGCTGCAACCAGCCTAGGGTCCTTGTTGACGTCTCACCAATGTCCCTCTGTCAAAACAGTTGGGAAGAGCTGACTTGATTAGCTTCATCCGGGACACCAGAGAAAGTGACGCCTTCTATGAGACCATTTCAGACAACCTCAACCTCTGTTGCGTGAAATAACACCCTGAACAGATGGTGATAACAATGATTCAGACCATGTTGATCCTCATTCGTTGATGATGGCTTATGTTTGAAATGTTCAGCTAAAATGTGTGAGAAGTCTGCAGATACTTGAAAAACACACAATGAAGCACTCACCAGTTGACGGGACATTTATTCAGGGGCTACTTAAATCATCATACATATTTTTCATGTGCCAACTGCAAGTTTGACACCATATATATATATTTTTTTACTGTATACCATCAGTAAAAAATGACACTTGTGCCACAATGTGTAAATATTAATATGTATTGTGTTGACAGTTTTATATTCCAAAAAAGCCATTCAAAAGGACTGTTGGACTGCACCCTGATAAGCCCCCACCCCAACTGCTCAAGTTCCTGCTTCTGACCAACGTCGAGACAAGTAACCAAACAGGCAAGTTTATCTGCGATCATTGGTCCCAGATTTCCTCTTTCCTGAAAATAGATGTTTAGGCTTGAGGTCAAAGACATGTCTGTCCGCCTCTCCTTTCTTCCCCTCGCGATTTATTTCTTTTTGGGAGTGCTTCATCATCTTCTTAGCCTTCCTTGCCATCTGTGGAAGAGATAAGGTTTAGTTTGCAAGGAGGGAATAGCTAAGAGATTAATGACTGCAGGTCAAGAGCTTGCAGGTTTAAATCTTCCCTGTACCTGTCGCTTTGGATAAGTGTCTGCTAAGAATACATTATAGATCAAGCCAAAAGTTTTTCATAACTGAAATGTCAAGCAAATATTAAAATAAAAATGTATTTAAAATGCATGAAGAGCACACTTTTGGGGAAACAGTACACAAACAATCATGCGCCTCCCAAAGAGATGTACATTGCATACCTTGGCATCACGCACGCCAGACTGGTCGCGTGGGGGACGAGAAGCACTCTGGCTCCGGGTGCGAGAGATGGGGGGTGCAGAGACCTCACGCTTCCGCTTCTGGGTCACACTCCGGGATCTGCGAGCCTGCCCTGCGTAGTGACTCTGAAACAACAAAGACGTTTAAATACATGTGTGTGTACGTACTCAGAATTAAGTGTGTGACTGTGCATACAACGTTTATGTGAGGCAGAGAATCATGAGGAACTTACATCATCCTTATCGGTCATGTCCAGACCAAGATCTCCCATTTCTTTCTCAATAGTCTTTCTGTCAACCTGTAATACATGCAAATTTTGTCTCATTAATTGTCATAACAAGTGAACACGTCATTATAAATCGGCAACAAATAACATTCGAAAGACATTTATCGTACCTTTTTGGCCGTCCTGGGCAGTCTGGGGCCATGCACATCCTTGTCTTTGGAGGCTACAATCTTCAACTTCTTTTTCTCCCTGATCTGTTTGGCCAGCATGCGGATCTCTTGCATCTCCTCATCTTCACTCTCCTCGTCAGAATCATACTCCCCGGCCTTCTCCTTCAGCTCCTCCTCCTTCTCCAGCTCCACCAGGTTCTATGCAAGCATGAAGAGAAATGTTTAGTTATCAAGTAGCGTGGTTGGTCCTGCAGCTTACTGGGTATTATTTTTCATACAAGACATCCACACTGATGAAAGTTCTAAGACTACTGCCATCATCCCACTCACCTTCATGATTTCAGGATCAATGTAATCTGCAATGTTGTGACCCTCCCAGATTTCGGGAATGATGTCATGTTTCTCGTCTTGGTTCATCAGATCCCAGTATTCTAAGAGAACAAAATCACAATAATTATACAACTATACACAGTACACATGGAAAACATTATCATATCAGTAAAAGTGTTTACATACTCTGCAAGTCGAGTACATAGTCATCGCCAAGCTCCATCTCCAGATCCCTCTCCTGTGATCGTAAATAGAAACATGTTATTTAGCAACTTTCCAATTTCACTTTACACTTCAGACAAATGTAGAATTTTTGAAGCAAGATGCAAGCAAACTTCACACAAAACATTTAGCAGTTGTATTCAAATGTTCTAATGATACCAAACATACCGTTCTGCGTTTGGGAGCATCCACCTCCATTGCTTTCCTTCGGACTGTAGCCCCCTCTGGGATGAAAGGTGGTCTGTCCTACAATTAGAAACAAATAATACCTCAGTGTCTACTGAGACTTTAACTTCAACAGTCAACTGAGTGGACTGAGCACAGAGTGAAATAAATGGCTTCTCAGGGATTTACCTTCTCATCTCTTTTAGCAGGCACAGCCAAATGCAGTCTGTTGAGGACATCATGGACTTTCTTGCCCTTCATTTTGTTGTCAACGCGGTGGGCCAACAATTTGTCACAAGCCTGTATTTCAAGAAAACAACCATTATATTCAAAACATTTCAACATGGTGCTGGTTGGTAACCTAAAGCGTAGACTGCAGTGCTCACCTCTGTTTTTACTTGGATCACTCCCTCTTCGGTTAAAGTGCTCGTCTCAATGACAGGAATGCCCTCTGCCAAGATGTCAGCAAAGATTTTCTAGAACATGCAAGAACACTTTTAGGAACAGATCTCATAGAGAAGACAGTGATATCAAAACTACAAATTATTAATTTGTATATAAAAGACTAGAGGCAGAACCACCAACCTGGTTTTCCTCAGACAATTCGCTGATCTTTTTGACATCGCACTTGTTAGCCACAACTAGCAGAGGCTGAAGGAAGCCAGAAAATAACGTTAACATTTAACACAAACAGATCATCTGTACAAATTATGAAAACACACTTGGTTTGGCAAACCAACAAATACAACTTTTTTATTGTATTTTTTAAGATCATGTATTCATTCAACAAAGGTTGTTTTAACCTTGTTGGCAAACAGAGGCCTGATGTTGTTGAACAGCTCCAGCTGCTGCTCCAGGGTTTGACCACACTGCTCTGACGGGTCCATGATGTAGAGCACGGCAGCACGCAGATGGGCCAGGGCGGTGATGGCCTGCATCTCAATGGTGTTCCTCTCCTCCAATGGGTGATCCAGGATCCCAGGGGTGTCCACCACCTACAGTCACAGGATGGAATTGAATGTTAGATTGAAACGTTTCATGTAAATGTCTGACAATGTTCTGATTGATGTTGACAGACATCTTCGTGATGCATTCTGAATATACGGAGGTGGCGTGGGTGTTTAACCACTTATGGGTAGTCATCAATCATAAATACAACACATTTGTAAACATGAAGACATACAGATATTACTGTGGTGTGGTTATGGATGGCTAGGGTGTTAAGAGTTTAGGCTAAATTTGTCTTACCTGCCAGCGAAGGTACTTGTAGTCCATATGTCCAACAAACAGGGACTTGGTGGTGAAAGCATAGGGCTGGACATCTACATCAGCTCTGGTGACCTAAGAGATTTCATGTGATCATTGATGCACAAGTCTTAAAACACATTGATGTTCCTTGTTTAAAAGAAAAGGTCTGTCAGAATAGGTGTAAGTACCTTGTTGATGAAACTGGACTTTCCCACATTGGGATAACCACAAAGCAGCAGAGTTCGTGTGTTGGGATCGATCGAGGGCAAACGAGAAAGATGCTGGCGTACTGTGAAGACAAGCATAACCATAAACAAATATAAAACACCACATCACAGTGTATTTATGAATTGTCTAGTTAGTAGTACTGTACCTTGCTCTAGATATTCCAAGCTTTGCTTCTGTCGTTTCAGAATGGTGCACATGCGGCCTAGAGCCGCTCTCTTCAGTTGCTTACACCGGTACAGAGAATCTCCATACTTCATGAGACGAACATAATCTTTAGCAACACTGCAATCAAAATCAAAATTGCATTAGATTTGTCTATTCCAAACCCATTAGGAACACACATAAATCGGTCCAGTTGTACAATAGACAAAATGCTTACTTGTCAATCAAATTCTTGGCAATGTTTATTTGTCCCAATGCCAGCTTGTAATGGTCTTTGTCATACAAGACATTCATCAAATCAGCATAGAATGGATGGATATCCTGGAGGCAAGACAGCAATATTTTATTTAGTATTCTGAGTATTTTGAGTGATAACATTTAAGAATGAATCTCAGTACTTACGTCCAACTTGGGGAAGTCTGTAAGGATCTGAGTTAGTCTGTCATGGTAGCTTTGCTGGGTGAATTTCACTTTGCGCATGTAAAAATGTCTGATTCGGTGGATTGCGTAATGTTTGTGGACTACTGTTGGTGTCTTCCTTTGAGTTTTGGATAAAGTGATGTCGATGAAGTCCTGACAGGAAAACGGGGCAGAAGCATAAACATGCGAATGTAAACATCTCTTCTAACACACTTTACATATATACATTCAGTTATTCACAATAATTTACTGGGTTTGTTTAATATTTGAACACTAATGTCGTTGAGAAAGCGGTTTTAAACCCATGAAAAATGACTGACAAGTCATTTTGAGGTTTAACTGGCCTCACTGCGGAACACGTGTCTCCATGCGAACACATTATTTTACGATTTACGCCATATTAGAGTAGCTAACAGTAGCAAAACAAACAAAATAGTCAATTGAGAATTCATTTGAAAACCTATTTATGTTTATATAATTACCTTTGATGTGGGGACCACCATTATCTTCTTAAAATTGTAAAGTGCCATTTTTGCAGAACACGACGGTCCGCTGACGGCACTGGAAAGGACGGAACTCTCGGAAGGAGTGCTGTTAACAAGAGGGACACGGGTGAGGAAAGTTTAGAGCAGTTTTTAATCTGCCCCCCAGAGTTGTAGTCGGATATTGCACCTACAGTCCAAAATGAGACAGATTATGAAAACAGAATGACACACTTTAAAGCACAAACCATGTTGTTTGTCTACTTTTTCCTTTGCACGGCAGGACACCACATTGGTATTATATAGGCTTACTTTTCCAACCATTTTAAATTATCCTTCTTTTTGGTTGTCACTTCACTCTATATAACGTAATTACTTTCGTTTGATGTGGTCTTTGTTGAGGAGCCTACTACATGGTAAATGCCTAGAGGGTGACAGTGTAGAAATGATTTAATAGGTGAATTTGGAATGACATTATTAAAAACACATTTGATTTAGAACGCCAGGGGTGCTCCAGCACTTTAAGCACTGCCCATACAATGCCCTACCCCCATGATCCACACCCACCGACGATCACGAGTGGATCCTTGTGCCTGCTGTGAGCGGAGACCAACCAACCGACGAGCCTGTTTATTGTTGTAGGAGGCGGGAGTTAGTAGTTTGTGGGTAAGTACGTTTTGGCAACCACAAATAGCCGCCATACAGACTCGGTGGGTGGGGGAGTTCGTTACATTGGTTTGCTCTTTAATTCAAATGTTTATCTACACGTAATGCATTTAATGGCTTGAGATTCAGAACATACACAAATGAGCGAATACGCGATTCGAACAAAGTCTTAAATCAAATCACTGATATTATATCCGTAATTATAGTAAATTTTAAAAAAAGATCTCTAAACGTATTAACATTTTATTTGTGACAATTATTTTTCATATATGCTCCTCCAAGCACACTTAATGGCATTTACCCCCCAAATACGGATATGGTAAACCCTGTCTATAACGACTAAAGAGAAATAGCCTGGCACAACAACTGCTCCTCCCTGACAGTTTAGCTGCCGGCGGACCTTGGCGTTGAAAGCGTACAAACCCTGTGTGACAGCTTGGAGCTCGATGGTCACTGCGCTCGAAAGGGAAAGGAAAACAGCTAGCTAGCTATTTCTCCATTCCAAAATCCACACTGGTACCTCGAAGGATCCAGCTTTTTTCCTAGCTAGCCAACGAGCAAACGCAAATCGAACATTTCTATCATTTTCCGCTCTTGGATTACGTTTCATATAGCTTTTCATCTTGTAAACGAATTATCTCCGTTTGTTAAAATTCGAAGGAAAATATTGATTTGGCCTGATTGAAAAAGCAAGTGCAAAGTTGTACGCTAGCTAAATGTGAGCGAATTTGCTAAGTGGCTTCCGTTACTGCAAGTGAAACGTTGTTTTGGAGTATCGTAGTCGTTCTTCCATCCTTGCCAGCAGATACTGTCGCTTGTTCATCGAGTAGCTACAGACTAGCTCGCTAGTTAGCTAGCTAACGTTTACGTGCTCGCGCCGTTAGCCTGCTAGCTAAATACCTTGCGTATTCAGTTTGGAAGTCGATTCAAGCGAGGCCTTGCCATCGTTACTACTCCCTACCAACATCAGTTTTTGCATTGCCGTGCAGCGATAGTTGACAGGTGAGTAAACGCCCACGGAAACCTCTTGGTAGCACTACTTAACTATATAGCATTAGCATTTAACTTCCTTACTAGTTACTTGCTCTCTAATTTGTATGACGTTTGCAGTAGATATGATAATCCATTGAGATTATTTTCAAATAGCTTGTAGCTGGCTAACTAAATGACGTTAAGAAGCTGTTTTTAGCAAATACTAGCTAGCTTAGCTAACTCTAGCCGCCTTCAGGTAGCTAGTTTGGTTAGCTAAACACGATAAGCGTCTTGCTAACAATTTGAGCAAACGGTATCTCGCTTGTTATATTAGTCGTTGCCCGACACAAGTAGCCGATGGAACTTAAGATGGATAGAGACTAAAAGTAAGTTAACGTAGCTAACTAACGGTTAGCTGGTTTGAACAAAAACGGCTTTAACATCGACTTCATGCTAGAGAAATGGGGGTTGGAACGCTAGCTAACCATGGCATTGCAGAATGATGGGGGGTTGGGGAATCCGCGAAATCACGCAGGAGGTCGCCATCTTTCATTGAATGGAGATGATGATGATGCGGCCCTAAAACTTTATTTTGCTAACTTGTCAGCATCACCACGAGTTGCGAAACCATCGCACTTAATTTGAATGTCTAGGAAACAGCTAAACGTTGACACTTTTGACTGACCAGCTAGAAAACTGTAAATATCATATCTGCCATTTGTCTTCAAACATGAGACTTGTCTGTCAGGGAGACTTCTAGGTAGGGAACCACTCATGGCGTGGCCAGTGTGCCAGAAACTAGATACCAGCGTCGTCAGACGCTTTTTAAAATTTAGGTGGACTAGGTTTTTAAGTCCGTAAAACGAGATTGCTATGTACATTCTAGTGTTGGGATGGCATACAATTGTTATTCAACTATGGAAATTATAGTTGTTTTCGCTGAAAGATCGACTGCACCTGACTCTTTTTATAGAGCTCATGCAGTGGACGCATGAAGTGTGCGGGATCACTGATTTGTCCAATGAGCACACCACATAAAGAACACGCCCCATAAACACCTGAACCATATCATTTCCCGACAAGTAGCTTTCTGTCAGCAAGATAGCCACAGGCATGTTGATGTAAATATTGTCCAATTCATAGAACTTGACAAGGCAGAGTTTACAATTTGCAAATCATACATTTGACTTATTAACTTGTACAGTGTGATGTCTTCAGTTGCCAACCAAAACAACAACAATGCGAAATGTAAATTAAGTCTAATTTTGTGATGCTGCTGCTTCTTGAATGTGTAAACGTCTGTGTAAAAATAGTTAATTTTTTTGTCATATTATTATAGTCTAATGTTGAGTAAGAGATAAGCTAACTTTAGTTAACTGATCTTGATGAGTTTACTTTGAGTTAGTTTCAAGTATCAAAATGTGTGTGCACTTGTTTCTGTTACATGTATGTTTGATAGACTGAAACAGGTGTTTTCCTATATAAATGGTATGTTAGCACACACTCCATCAGTATTGTGTATGTAGATCAAAGGTCGTGAGCTTTACAGCCATGCCATTCTTTTTCTGCTTTGTATGCAAACAAAATGAGAGCCCATGTCAGAGACAGGCATTTGATTGTTTGGGGATTACCACTCCTTTACAAATGAGACCTAACTGGATAGAAACGGGATGTTTTCAAATGTGCTTGGTACATTCATTTTCTCTTGTGGACAGCCTGCATGTTTTTCTCATCCAAGATGACTGGGATTAAAGCAAGATATTCCAATGCCTTTAGTATTTGGCGGAGGCCTGCTTTATGAGCTTCCTTGTTTCAGGAAGTTTCAGTTTCAACTGAATCAAAAGTATTATTATTATTTTTTTTTTATCCCCACAGCTAACTTGGTGACAAAGAGACTTCTCCCTGAGGAGCCAAGAAGTAGACGGCTCATGACTTCTGACCAGGATACAAAAGTTGTAGCTGAACCACAGGTGCAGCAAGTACAAGAAGCAAAAGAGAGCTCCCATTTGGTAGGTACCCTCATCCGTGTCTGGGCTTGGCTCCACTGTGGGCTTCTAACCCCGAACTGCTTCAGAGGATGTCCTGGAACTTTGATTTATTTTAGTATTTAAAACAAATATGTATTTGAACATGGTGAGTGTGTAGCAGCACGATGCAAAGGTGTCGACGTTTATTCCAGCTTCTGGATTTCCTCAAATTAGCATCAGCCGCCTTGCTGGAAGACCCTGTGGTCTTCCAGCATACATGACTAGGTTAGTGTATCACAGCATTGTAGTATTATGAGTTTTTCTTGTGTTTTTCTCGTTTACCTGCAAGCGTGAAGGCTGGATTTTAGTCTCTATAGACTGACTCCACTCACTTCATCAATAGAATGTCACTGGTTTCCAGAGACACAGAAAGCTGCGGAAGTCTGATTGACAGGAACACATGAACTGCTTCCAAGGTCCCAAATTGAAACTGTCTACTGAAGGCTTGGCTATGGGCTTGTTGGTGTGACTCCTCATGTCAACTGAGCAGTGTTTTCCTTGCCAGGTTAGGCTATCAGACTCAAACCGATTTATCTGAAATTGAGTTAGAAAATCGGCCTGTTGCATGGTACTTTTACAAATAGGTTTATGGAGTTTGGAAGAATGTTATGGAAATTGTATTGAATAAGTGGATTGCAAAAAAAAAGGAAAATATTGTATCCCTACAAGTTCCAAAATGAGGAAGTGGAAAGACATTGCTAATGCTTTTTTCCACATTATTTACACATGCACAAGATCCGAATCAAAATTGGTGGCAGGACAAAAACTGATTGGGGCATGTGTCTTCACCCAGGGACTTAGAGCTAATTGTTGGAACATTTTAATTAAATATTTATCCCTACCATGTGCATGTTAACTTGGGGACTATCGTGCAAGTCCCATTCTTTATCCGGTGGCTCTCTACACTACACCATATGCTATATGCATATGCACATGAACATTCATTGCATATGACCTATTTATAGCTCTGTGTTCCAATCTGATCTGCACTCACATCAAAGCAGGAAGTAGAAAACGTCTTAGTTGATTGTTGAACCAATGTTGCCTTTTATTAGTTGAAGCAGCCCATCATACCAGGAGCCTGTCTCAATATCATTGTTTTAGCTGGATCTTGTAATGTGCTGTCCAAGTATCCCTGCAGCCTCGTTAAAGGGCAAGTAGACTAGGCCTACAGATAAATGTTGCTGTATAGACAAAGCATTTTTTCCTGATTCATTTGAATCCTGTGTACTCAGCAGAACGCAAATGACTCGCCTCCTCCCGTCCATTTAAAGGCCACAAGTAGCACTTATCATTTTGTTTCAGAGACTTTGTCTGTCCATCCTTGTCTGTAAACACCTCCTATCAGACTAAAGCCAACAAAAATGTGTCCTGGGTTGCACCTCAGTGACTATAACTTTAGCTCCATCTCTAGTTTACCCATGAATCATATCCTCCTCTCATAAAATCTGTTCTCATCAGGCACTGGTAAAGGTAAAGTTTATTCCCCTAGCCCCCCCCCCCCCTATCACCTCCACCATAAACACACATACACGAGGCTCCGGGTTTTTCTTCCTCCCCCTTTTGATTCCGAAAAGGTCAAGCGGACCCGAAACGCTCTAGAGCATTGGACACGGCGAGTGATGTCAGTCCCCCGTTTCTATAGCAGCCAGGTCAGACTCGAGTGGGAGGGCATTACACTTGCGCATGACTGGATTATTGGGCTCATGTCCTCGGCCTCAGTGAGCTTGTTTTTGAGGTTCGGTTTTGTCTGCGCGTGCGAGTGACAGCGTGGAATGCTTGGGACCTGGCTGGAGGATGCGTCTCTTGCCGTTCATCAGTGTACTGCATTAAACCACAGGAAACCAGGCTTTATGTACCCCCCTCCCCCCATGTATAGTTACCCACCTGCAGAGAATGGAACCAAGACCAAGATTTTCCAATAAAGTCCCCCCCCTCCTACTGCCCACTACTGAGAATCTGTTAGTCTAACATCAGAATTAATTAGCGAGGCCCATTGTGCAGGGGCTTGTGAAACGAGGGGCAAAGTAGGCTGTACTCGTTACCTGCTCCGCAGACGGCCTCTCGTGGCTCGTGTGAGGGTTAACCCGCCGTCGCCGCTCCCCGGCGATGACGTGGCTCCCCGACGATGACGTGGGCTGTGACTCCGAGGGGCAGCCGCGGTGGAACGTGGAGGGCAGCAGAGTGGGAAGGCTGGGGCCAGTCGGCACAAGCCACGTCAGGGCGGGGGGGGGGGGGGGGGGGGGGGGGCGGTGAGCCTCAGCCTCCTCTGCGTTGTTTATTCCCTGACAACCTGCCGCTCCTGGCAGCGCCTCGTCAGCCAGACCCAGTTTGACAGCCCAGACGGAGCCTGCCGGCTGCGGCCTCTGTCGAGGTGCGACCCTGACAGAGATGACTGGGAGAGGTGACGGGGAGGGGGGGCAAACTGGGGGGACTGCTCACACCACTCGGCTAGGACCCCAGGGGGTGAACTTGTCGATCACCTCTGCGTAACGATCCAGGGGGGAACGAGCGTGCCATGGATGGGACGTGTCGGAGCCTCCTGTCTCTGTCAGTGGAGAGCATGGGCCGTGTCGTGCCTCGGGACTATGAAGACACACTGGCTCTTACAGCAACCCCTCCGCTACAGTCATTTAGCCTGTGAGACGTGCGTGTCGGATTGGCTGAATTATTTCTCGTTTCCTGCTGTAAGTAGCCCTGCACCTCGCCCCAGCCTGAAGCAGAGAGGCTGTAATGACTGTTGGGTGATCTCAGGGTTGAGGCGTTGTATATGACGTGGTAAAACATACACATGACAGACAGCACAGCTTATTGTTTATTTTATTATTTAAGTTGATAATTTCAGTGATTCTAAAATGACTTAACATTTATGTGGCCTTGATGTGTATGGTGTTGGGTCTTCATTTTGACCGAGAGAAATAATAATGATATGCCACCGACTGAATGAAATCTCCCAAATGCTTGCCATCTTTACCTGTCATGAGGATGTTTCCTGACACGATGATTGGCTCCTTAGTAGATAAATCTGTCCCTGACTATACAAGTTCTATGCAGAGCAGTAAGGTCATCCTGTGTTCTCTCTCTCCAAAACCTCCACAGGAATCCAACAAGGTTTCTGACCTAAACCCCAATGCGAAAGCATGGGCCAGCCACATGCTTAACCTGGACACCACTGGGCCTGCAGACACCACCCCATCTCTCCAGCCATGGAAGGAAGGCTGTGATGGCTCTGCTGACCCCGGCCCAGAAGGTCAGCCATTTCAGGAAGCGGATGGAAATAGTCCACGGACCGTGTGGCTGCAACGCTGTCACCACAGCACCACCGGTTGAATCATTCATACTCAATTTAGTCTGGGCTATGAATATTCCCCGACACCTATCACCGCTCCTCAAATGGGGGTAATCACTCATTGTAATGTGTGGTCTCCATCTGTTGAGTTCTGACAAAATTGAAGTTAACCAGCAAACAGTGGTGACATACAAATTCTCAATTAGACTTAAAATAAATACAAAAAAATGTTTTAAATATATTTTGGAATTGCACGAAAGGACACTACTGGCCCAGTCACATTATATATTGAAGGCTTTGGTATGTGTGTTATGCCTTTACTTCAAACAGTAACATTGACAAAACGGAAACAGATATCCATTCAAATGTTAATTAGTACACCAATTAGGCTTTGTAAGTATTTGTCGGGCAAATTATGGACAAAATATACAGAATAGTCAATTTAATCCATAGTTTACCCTCTAAAACGACCCAATGAATTTCAACTGTGCAAAATTCACAGCCGTGTAATAATAGCCTGTAAATGTTGCTGTCCAGGCTATGAAGCGAGTGAAGACAAGGTGGACGAGGAGCCCCTACTAGCCCAGCCAGATGAGCCACCTCCAGTCCCAGTGATGCTGGCTGAGCCTGCCCAGATGGCAGCCGTCACGCTGGAGGGATCTGACCCGACGTACCCCGAGTACCCAGAGGCTGGACAAGACTCCACCCATACAGGTGGGGTCATTCATCACCAGAGCAAAGCCTCGGACGATACACAACACCTTCCTCTGTCTTAACGCGCCTCCCCACGCGTCTCGCAAATCGAAAAACACTTTTTGTGCTGAACCCAAAGCTAGATTGTGGTTTAAAATTGAGTTGATTCTACTTAAACCTGGCGGGCTTCTAGAACAATTCCCTGTGATGAAGGGGATTGAGTGTAATAATAGCTGTGGTCTGTCAGCAGTGGTGGAGCCCCAGCAGGAGAACCCCCAGGAGGACCTGAGGGAGCACCTGAAGAAGACTCTAGAGTTCTGTCTCTCCCGGTGAGCACCAGCATCTCAGTGTCATGGCAATGCATGCTTGACTGACAAACTAAGCTGGAGCAGTGACAACAACAATTGAATTTGAGAGACACAGAGCTGACACAGTGAACACAGAGGGGGAAATTAAAGCGTCATAACAAATTCAAATAGGATATTTCTATGTGTGGCTTTCCAGACACTCAAAAATAATAATAATAATAATAATACATTATTATTACAAAAATATGAACTTGTCTTATTATGTTACTTATTTGTTGGCGATAGTCATCAAGCACCGCCTATGCTGGAATGCTCTGACGCATGCGCTGTGATGTTGCCCAACCGACGCACACACAGTTGGTTGTTTGTGTGTGTGTGTTGGCTCTGTGGGTGGGAGGCGTGCTCCAAATGAAAGCTTTACTTCATGCTGTCAAGAATTCCATGGTGGGTGCTGTTGGGTGGGACCATGCAGGGAGTAACGTATGGCTTCCTCTCTCGGGCTGCAGGGAGAATCTGGCCAGCGACATGTACCTTATCTCTCAGATGGACAGCGACCAGTACGTGCCAATCATGACGGTCGCCAACCTCGACCATGTCAAGAAGCTCAGCACGGACATGGACCTCATTGTCGACATCTTGCGATGTAAGTGGTAGGCCTTAACATGGATGTCATTCAGTGCATTGTCTGTTTATATCATATATATATATTTTATATTGATGTATTTTTTATAACATAATTAAACATTTCATTTATTTGTTTAGTGCTGCCGGCCTACCTAATAGAAATGGTGTTCACATTGTTTGTGCTTTTCTTTTCAATTGCGATTTTAGATGGGTTTTGATTCTGTGTCTTATTCATTAGTGATCTTGTTTTGGGTGATGTAGTCATACATGCATGGAACTGATGTGTTTGTGTCCCCCAGCGCTGCCCTTGGTCCAGGTGGATGAGAAGGGGGAGAAAGTGCGGCCCAACCAGAACCGCTGCATCGTCATCCTCAGAGAGGTCTCAGAGAGCACCCCCATCGAGGTCTGGTCAAGGCTGCTTCACTGGGGTTAAGGGACGGGGTTTAGATGGGACCTGGACTAGCTAGTGTCATGTCAGACGGTTGGCAAGTAGGAAGATCTCACCTCCTACACTGAGAACTGCACAGGACCTTATTCGTCTGCCTATGATTTGTTAGTTTGACTTGTGATGGCTTGAATCTTTGTCCTCATACATTAGCTAAGTTATTGTCCCTATCTTTTGTTTGTCTTAACAAGTGCAGTGGGAGGTTGCGCAAGGGTAGTCAACAAAATCAAAGGCTGTCGTTTTCTTTCAAAACAAGTGTCTTTTTACTGTCTCGACCATAATTCCAGTGACAGGCATTTAGCCTGCCGGTTAGTAGTCTCCTGAGTCTGACGTCAGATAGCCCATAATGCTCTGCTTGACTGATTGCTGATCCAGGCTAGTGAATGGAGACCAGCTAGCATTCCTCTGTGTCCGGTCGATCTCTGTGGTCAACATACCAGAGCCTGTTTAACGTTTGGCACACCACCTACGCAGGCTCATCATTTATTTGGAGGTGTCAACCTTTAGGGATTTATTACAGAGTTTCTGTCTCGTTTTGTTGTTCCAGAAAGTCAGTACTTTGTTTGAAGAATTAATATTTAGGGACCTTGAAAAACCACTTGGCAAAGGAATAGGAATAACGAATGCAGTGTATCAGAAAGTTTGAAAAGTTCTCACAATCACTATAAAATGTTTTTAAATTTAGTTTTTTCCACTTGTTTTTCAGGAGGTCGAGGCTCTTTTCAAAGGCGATAACTTGCCCAGATTTGTCAATTGTGAATTTGCTTACAACGACAACTGGTTCATCACTTTCGAATCGGAAGCAGATGCACAGCAGGTGAGGGCTCTTCTGCGATGTGACACCACATGCACTACCAGGGTGTCAAGCTGTACAAAGCTGGTCATGGGATCAGACCAACTGCTCGGATGTCTATTTATGCATTTATTGTACACCTAAACAAGGTTTTATGTATACATTATGTTAACAAATATATCTTCTCCCCTTCCTACAGGCATATCAGTATCTTCGTGAAGAAGTGAAGACCTTCCAAGGGAAGCCTATCAAGGTAGGATGTCTCCTATTCTAATAACATATTAGTTTGTCCGCTGTTAATTCACAGTAAAGTAACCAAATGAACTAAACTGCTGTATTTACATGGGTTCCGTTTTTTATACATATTCTTACAATACTTGTGTTCATATGATCCTCACAAGGCACGCATAAAGGCAAAGGCAATCGCCATCAACACTTTCATGCCAAAGAATGGCTACCGACCGGTGGAGGTGAACCCATACGCCCAGCAGCAGCAGCAGCAGCAGCAACAACAGCAGCAGCAGCAGCAGCAGCAACGCTACACCTCTTACTACATCCCACCGGTGTACAGTCCTCAGCAGCAGTTCCCCCTCTACAGCCTCATCACCCCCCAGGCCTGGTCAGCCACACACAGCTTCATCGACCCCGCTCTGGTGAGACGCTGGCGCACGTTCGTGTTAGCGCGTGTTAGCTTGTGTTAGCTTGTGTTAGCTCGTGTTAGCGCGTGTTAGCTCGTGTGGACCTCTGGCACTGGCTGGGCTGTGGAGGGTGTGATAATGGCTGATGATACACGGCTCGTCCTGCATGTCACTATTTCAAGCACAGGCGTATTGACGCTGTGGTGCTTCATAAGGAACTATTTTGTTCACTTTCTTTCCTGCGTTTGACAGGTTACACCATTTCACAACACCCAATTCATCAACGGATTTACATCCCACGGTTTTAAACCAGCTACGTCTCCACTTACAGTCAGGCACTACTCTCCCAGGAACAGGTGGGTGGAAGCTCTGTCCAGTGTTGATGTAAATGTTGTTATGTCTTGGATTATTTATTATATATAATATAGTTATGTCAGGGCTTCACATACGCCCATAGAAATGCCCCTCAACCAACCTAAACCCTCCAGGAAGACAAAAAAAAACAACCCCAGATTGCTTTCTTTGAAACCTTTTTCCAACAATCAACTCTTGTTATTTTCTAGGAATCACAGTAAACCTCACTTGAGGCCCCCCCTCCCCACGGCCGACCGCGGCACCGGGCTCCTGGACAGCCCCGCCATCTTCAACTTCCCCAGCGACCGCATCATCAACGGGGTGCGCAGCCCCCAGACGCGGCTGGCCCCGGGCCAGCCCCGGACCAGGTTACCCTCCACCGTGGCCTTCCCACGCAGGGACGTGGGCACGGGCCGCGTGGCCGAGCCCATCACCACCGACTACTCCCTCAGCATGGGGCGTGGAAGGTAAATGTAGCCATGGAAACGTCTTCCGCAGAAGCGTTTGCAAAGCGAGGGCCGCAGTCCTGTGGTTAACCGCAGCTCTAGTCGAATGGGGTGTGTAAAAATCTGTCTCTGAGAATTTTGATGCGAAATGCGATTTGATTATGCCACCGAGAAGAACTACGTAAGGATAAGTCATGAACAATAAAAGAAAAAGATGTACGTGAATTAAGGGATGTTCTCTTTCTTAAAGGAAAAATATTTCTGGTTATAGGAAAAAGAGGGACGACAAGTTTACAGTAAGTACCATTTCTTGTATTTGCGTAGACTAGAATGTGTGTGCCCCCCCCTATTTTAAAAAGGGCACTTAGTTTTACTCGTGCAATATGCTGAAGCACTGTGACATGGATCCAATTACAACTGTGCTGGGGCTTAAACACTGTGGCTGGTGTGGGCGGTGTGTTCGTCAAGTGGATAGTGCTGACTTTGTGCTCGCTGCCGTCACGTAGAGAGTGGCCCCCCAGTCGCCCCCTCCTCAGAAGCCCCCGTCCCCGAGCTTCGAGCTGGGGCTCTCCAGCTTCCCCCCGCTGCCCGGAGCGGCTGGACACCTCAAGACGGATGATGCCTTCGACAACAGACTGGCCAGCATGGTCGTAGGAACCACCAAGGAACGGGTTCGTACCTGTATTTAAGGGCCTTCATTGTCTTTTCTTTTTACAAAAAGAAAATGTATGTTTTATGTTTATCTGTATTATTATGGTATATTTTTAGGATGTCAATAAACAAACACTAGGCCCCATCTCCACACTTTCATGTTGACCCATCCATTTTAGGCCTTACTGGGAGCCTAAATCTGGAGTTTTTTTTCCCCCTCTTACTACCTTGATGTAGAATGTAAGCGTTGACGCCAGTGCTGCGAGCCCCCTCCCATCTGGAGTACCCAAGGAGGCCCTGCGGACGGTCACATCACCCCTGCCCACCAGCTTCCAGCCTGCCCCGGCCCCTGCCTCGGTGGCCACCCCTCTCACTGGCCCTGCCTCTACACACCCGACAGAGTGAGGAGCCCAGATGGTTTCACCATGTTTACCTTTGCCCGCTCACACGCACACAGTTTGAGCGATTCCGTACTAATTACTTTGCCATAGACAACCTTTTTCACGTTCCTCAACTTAAACATATTAATGTGTCTCCGGTAGGAAAAAAGGTATAGTTACGTGTGTGTGTTTTTCTCAGGGAGGTGAAGCTTCCGGAGGTGAAGCAGAAGGAGGTGCTGGTGTCTGTGGAGCGAGTCACAGCCACCTTGTCCACTGCTAGCAAATCTGTTCAAGTCAACGGGGCTGCTACAGTGAGTCAAGCTTTACTAGCCAGCAAAGTACGAGCATTTCTTCAAACCTTCAAACATTTCCACAGTTCTTAAGATCCCTCAACGAAATATCCTTGTGTTGTTTCCGCATATCATCCTTTGACTTTGATATCAAACCGTCATCGTGTGTGTGTTTCTCCCAGGAGCTACGGAAGCCCTCCTACGCAGAGATCTGCCAGCGGATCAAAGACGGCCCCACACTACAGCCCCCGAAGGAGGCCAAGCCAGCCAGCGCTCCCCCCGCCAGCGACGAGAGGAAGTGCCCCGATGCCACCCCGGGAGACAGGGGGGAGCCCAAGGGCAGAGAGACATACCCCTCCAAGGCCGCTGGCACTGCCACTCCTGGACGAGCCCCCCGGGAGGTCAGGAGACCGGCGGGGCGATGGTCCTCGCCACCCCCCCACGCAGGGAAGGCCCCCAGCAAAGATCTCAACACGCCCCCAAAGTCCCCGCAGTAGGAGCCACTGCATTGAAGTATTTGAAAACAACGAAACCGTGAGGAGAAAAGAAGAAAATGTCAGGGCTATTCAGTACTTATCCCCAAATCACCTGTCACAGCGTAGAGGACGCCTCTCTGGTTCAGGGCTTGCAGACAAAAGCACTTTAGTGTGCACGTAGAGCACTGTTCATCCTTTTGACGTTTTATTTATTTTGTTTGGGTTTTTTCATTCGATTTTTGACTTATTTTTCTTTCTTTTCTTCCAAAATGTTAGCGTTACTTGGTGTCAATCTGTAATCTTACTGTTGTAGAGAGGACTGGGATTGGTGCGCATGTCCAAACTGCCTTCCAGGATAGTATTGTGTGAGTAGAGTGCTGATCGCAGAAGGCTGTCCTGTGGAGGAGGAGGATGGTGGGGGCAGGCAGGCTGTCCTGTGATGTGATCTGAGTGCAGGATGAAATCTGACACACATACACAATGAGTTTTTACATGTTTGCTTTCGTATGCAACGACTCCCATCTCTATTTACAGACTTATTTGCAATCAACTTGCAGCGTACCGTTTTGTGTGATAATTGGGAGTTACTTTACACAAGATTAGCTTTTTGCCAACATGGAACTCATTTCATCTCATTAGAACAGAGCAGCATATTAAGTTAGGGTTTGTTTTGGATACTGGTTTCATAGTCGGTACCAGTAACTACTACATTTGGTTGTTGCATGCTGGTGGTTTCGAGAGCGCCTTAGCATTTTTCTATCTGATCACTGATATGGTAAAGAATCATATTGTCTTTAGTCCCAGCAGTACCCCCCCCCTCCCCCGGCATCTGAAAAGCACCTGGCTAGTTGGGCCTTGTAACAAGGTGTGTGATCAGGTTCAGAGGAAGTCTGCATGTGTTCAGGTCTCGGAGCTAACCGTCATCGCCGTGTCAGTGGGAATCTCTACATACCTCCATCCTTATGTCTTCTCAATTTCGGAGAAGAAAAGCATTGAAATGGCTAGATTTGCAGGCACGTGGACAGTGGGGGTATTATAAGGAGTAAAGGTGTGGCAGGGGGCAGTGATTTGATTCAAACAGTGGGATGTTTGGTATAATCCCTTAGATATGGTGCTTGAAGTTGATCCTGGATTTTCAGATAATCAGGTACTGTACTCGGCATAGAAATACTTGATAAATACGAGCTAAAACTTTGCACTATTTAGTTTTGTTTCTGGGTTTGATAGCGAAATTCATAGTTTACCAACAGAGGCAAAAAGGGAACTTGGGAGTTAATTCTCCAGAACATGAATAGGTTAGACTGCATCTTGTTAAATTTCAGCTCTACCACAAAACTCAAACCCCCTAAAGGATTTCCACTGTAACTTGCACAACATTAAACATGGTGAAAGAGAATCCCCCATGTGAACATTTCAAATGTTAACTGTGTGCATTTACTGCTAAGTTCACAAGTCAGCAAGAACTTGTTTCATGCATCTGAGACGCGTACTAAAGCGCAGGAATTGGTGTAGTAGTTCCAGTATGATTGTCTCTCCATCCTCTCAGTTTTGCGCTCGAGTCCCACTTGTAATGGCATGTTTTTGTGTTTTTATTTCATTCACTTCAATATTTTCTTTTTTTTCTTCATTTGATGACTGGTGAGCCCAATCCACTGATAGGGCTGAGGCTGTAACATACTATTCAGTATTAGATTATGTAAGGTTCCAATCTTTAATATGTTTCATGAAGTGGAACAGGTAAAAAAGAAAAGAAAAAAAGATAACGATAACAAAGGCAAACAATGACAACACTGTTTGAACTGGGTTCAGCTTCAGCCTCACTTTCATCTGTGAGCTTCAGCGTTGGCAGAAGGGGTGGATAGTAACCTACACCTTGAGCAGGATGGTGAACTACACCTTGAGCAGGATGGTGAACTACACCTTGAGCAGGATGGTGAACTACACCTTGAGCAGGATGGTGAACTACACCTTGAGCAGGATGGTGAACTACACCTTGAGCAGGATGGTGAACTACACCTTGAGCAGGATGGTGAACTACACCTTGAGCAGGATAGTGAACTACACCTTGAGCAGGATGGTGAACTACACCTTGAGCAGGATGGTGAACTACACCTTGAGCAGGATGGTGAACTACACCTTGAGCAGGATGGTGAACTACACCTTGAGCAGGATGGTGAACTACACCTTGAGCAGGATGGTGAACTACACCTTGAGCAGGATGGTGAACTACACCTTGAGCAGGATGGTGAACTACACCTTGAGCAGGATGGTGAACTACACCTTGAGCAGGATGGTGAACTACACCTTGAGCAGGATGGTGAACTACACCTTGAGCAGGATAGTGAACTACACCTTGAGCAGGATAGTGAACTACACCTTGAGCAGAATGGTGAACTACACCTTGAGCAGGATGGTGAACTACACCTTGAGCAGAATGGTGAACTACACCTTGAGCAGGATAGTGAACTACACCTTGAGTAGGATAGTGAACTACACCTTGAGCAGGATAGTGAACTACACCTTGAGCAGGATAGTGAACTACACCTTGAGCAGGATAGTAACCTACACCTTGAGCAGAATGGTGAACTACACCTTGAGCAGGATGGTGAACTACACCTTGAGTAGGATAGTGAACTACACCTTGAGTAGGATAGTGAACTACACCTTGAGCAGGATAGTGAACTACACCTTGAGCAGGATAGTAACCTACACCTTGAGCAGAATGGTGAACTACACCTTGAGCTGTCCCTCTGTGAATCAGACAAGTTCAGCAGTTTTCAGCTTTGATAGATATAAGGCAGGCGACACCACCCTATTTGGTCATGTTCTAACTCAGCTCCATTTCGAAATTGGCCCAGTTTATAATATGGCTTTTGTTGCTTCCTCTTACAAGTATGTTTTGTCTTTTCAGCATGGTTTCTACTGTATGTAGATCTCTCCTGGCACTCCTCATAACCATGTGCTTTTATATTGACCACTGTACTCTGCCTAAATGTAGGAAGTGAGAGAATGATTCCAAACTGTGTAGATGTGTCTCCTAGACGTCTTCCTGCAACAAGGAGCACCTTGTGCCACTATTTAAAAAGATGACCAGGTGAGGGTGGAACATGCTTCAGAGAATGTCCTGTACTAATAGTGATTGCTGCTTTTCTGATTTGGACGCTTGTTTTGAGTTCCAAAAATATTAATAAGAGTGAGTTTGATTCTCAATTCTGAAGGACTGAGATGCACTGGGATGGGCAGTCTTAAAAAATCATTTTTGGGGGGGAGGGGAAATGGACATGATGCACCATATCTGCTTATTTATAAACCAATGCTGTTTATTCCATTAGATATCGATAACAAGCTTCTTTCTAAGAAGAGAAAATATATACATGATTATATATAAAAATGTATGATTTCCATCCAGTGTTTGAAAACTTGAATTTTATTTAAACTTGAAAAATGACTTTGCCTTAACTTTTATACGAGACGGCGTAGAGTTGATTTCTTTTCAAACCCCAAAATGTTACTAAAGGTGACACATGGAAATATTTAGTCAAACCAAACGTCACAAGTCTTACTTGGTCTTAAGAAAGTACAAATCTAGCAGCATTTTTTTTTCCTTTTATTTGTTGTTGTAAAATGTATGGAAATAATCTAATTTGATAGTCCTTGTTATTTGTTTCTATTTTCAGTTTGTTTTGGGGAAAATATAAATCCTGTAAATGCAAAATAGTCAATACTGTATTAAATATGTGCACTTTGAGGTGTGTGCTTGGCTTGTACAGTTGTAAATAATCAGAAAAATATAAGAGGTACCTTAAAATGATATAAAAAATATATTGATCTTGTTGAAATATTAATGTCGCTATTGAGCTGGATGTAGGATAAACTAAATGTTGTGGTTTGGAATATTTCTTTTTACTTTTTGTTCCAGTGTGCAGAAATTGAGTCTGCCACACTGATGTGGGCAGATGTGTCTGATTGTAACTTTTTAAATGTCATGCTTCATTCCATTCTTCTTGTGATGTGTTCACCTGGTGTGCAGGTGAATTACTATTGTCCTGCCCCCCTCACTGTGCACAATGAGAGCAGGGGAAAACCTGGGCTACATCCGGAAATGACGGTCCACCAGAAAACCTGCAGTCCGTCTTTGCTGTGCTTAAGCAATCTGAGGTGATAACCATATAGGATTTGAAAGTGGAGTATGGTAAAAGCACATTTTAAGCACAGATACATCTCAATATTTCACACTCAGAAGCAGTGAAACAAAAAAAGAACTGGCCACATATTGTACCAGACACAACCTTTCATATTTGACACAAAAGTGTTTTTTTTTTGTTTTTTTTGTTTTTTTACATTGTTGACATTTTCTTTCTTTTGTGTGTGGATATTTTGTTATAGTTTTCATTTGAGATTTTGCTTTTCAGAATGTGTCAGATTTTGTAGCCCCCAGAACTAATTAATGTACAAACATTTTATTTGGTAGGCTTATTAGTGTTTAGATTTAAATCATATAGTGTAGGTCATTTTACACTTATCATTTCAGAGTTTTCTGGCACATAACTGAATAACAAGCCGTGCATTGTCTGTTTATCTTTCAATCACATTTGGACTGCATTTAATGTGGCAAAGAAAACCATTGTCTGTGCCATTTATAATAATTATTTTTGTTCAACCTGGCAGTTTAACTTGTACATAGTTGAAAACTTGCCATTATATTTTGATAATTGATTTCTTACTGATGATGTGTAGCTGGACAAAGACTATATCGCTATATACATAAACTGGGATTCAACCTGATACCACTGACTAGACGCTGAATGACTCAGCAATCTGCATCTAGTGCATCTGTTTTGGCTGAGTGGAGGCATGTCCGTCTAACTGGAGCCGGTGTTCATTAGTTCTAGGCCCAACACAAATGCAGATGTCATTGCAGAAAGGTTATCTATGAATGTGCTATCAAGCTTAGCTTTGCGTGTGAGCATGTGTGTGTGTGTGTGGGGGTCTGCGTGTGTGTAAGTGGTGAGTACCATCTGGAGTGAGGGGGGTCAGTCAAGTAAAACACAGTTATTAATGGTTGAAAGAAACATGGGTGGGTTTGCCAGATGTACAGAAGGTGTGAGTGTAATGAGAAATGATGTTTGCATTGTAATGTTCTTGGGGGGGGGGGGGGGTTGTCTCCAGACAAGATGGCCCGGCTCAGCAAAGACTCACATTTGAACTCCTCTGGTTTTGCAAGCACTAAAAGCCCTGTTGTAATGTTTGGGCTGTTCTGTTACTGTACACCAAGCGTCATATCAGGCTGTCTTTCTCCCCACCCAGTTGGCCTCCGCTTCGTCTCACCGGTTTGACAGTGCCATGTATTTTTGCGGTTGCAGCTTGTCGTAAATTTACCCCTTTTTTTTCGTCCAAGCAACGACGTGTGTTTAAAATGCACCAACTGACTGGAAGCGAGGCGAACCTGTTGTCTCACTATCAAACTCACTGTGGTCAATTAACTCATTTTTACTCTTACCATGTTACGCTAACGGCAGTGGACAATCGATGACTTTCGGGTGAGAGGAAGCTAACGGCAGTTGGCAAAAGGGTTGAGGAAACTAAGGTTACTCTGAGAGGGCTTTTGATTTTTTGTCTTACCTATTCTTCCATTTAAGACTGGAATCAAGCGTACATGTCAACTATTGATAATTTAAGTTACTCTTGTGTCATGGTGTAAACTGTCTAATTTGGAGAAAAAAATGTAGCTTACTGAAAATAAAGATTTAGGCACTGTTGAGAAGTTAGTGTATGTGTCATTTTGTTATCCAATAGGGTAGATCAAGTCCCCTTTTGTGTAAGCATTTATTTATTTTTTACAAGCCATAGCAAAGGGTTTAATAGTTGTCCCAAGATGTTAAAACCTGAGAGCTACCCTCAAGCCAGAGCTAAATCTTCCAAGTCCTCTAGAGACTTTTCGCAAGGCGTCAAGTGCAATCCTTGTATTTACTCATAGAGAACCTTCTGGTCTTGGGCTCAGAGCTTCACATGCTTAACCAACCAGTTTAACCAATGAGGGGATTATAGCGTCTATACGAAAAGGTATTTATTTATACAAAGGTTTATTTGACAGATTTTGTATGTTCTGGTCTCCATCTGACCATATTGGCATTATTTACTGCTACTCTGAAGATCTGTGAGTGACTAAGGGTAGGTGTGAGGGAGGGGCAAAAACAAACTTATAGAAGAAGAGATGGTGCATCAACCTTCAGAGAACTCTTTAGGGATTTTATTATAAACCACAAGGTGGCAGTGTTTTAACAAGGAACCATGGCTTGGAAGAAATTCTGTTTTCCAGAATCCTGTGGTAAGTATACTCCCAATTCTCCACAGAAATGTGAGTCTATCCACACCCATGCATCCTGTATTGGCCAGAACCAAACAAATGCAAATATATTGTTAATTGTTTAGTAATTTGGTTTACTTGAAGTCCAAACTCTAACCCAAGTAGCAAAATCTCCCAAATACTTCTCTCTGTGATACCTCCCAAACATTTAACACCCTTTTACGATGTTTGTTGAGCATTCTGGATCTGTTTCTTATTAGCTCACAGCTGTCCAGTAAGACAGCCATTGAGGTGGGCTTGCATTTTTTAAATGAAATTGAGCTGCATGAGTTTCCCCTCCCTCCCCCTGGCGGGTGTTTTGCTTTTCCTGTATAATATACGCCTCTCTCCATTATTCTAGTCATTTTTTATGTTTTCCCCTGAGCACAAAATGACTTGGGAAGGTTCACATTCCATGTCATAGCATTGGAATTCTCTGCAGATTTGCCATTGCACCTCAGAAACATTGAGTGTTATGCGTTCTGGACCCTCATTAGAGATAAGCCTGTGGCTCTTTCAATGTATATCAATTCAGATCACAGTCTCCTGGTCCCCAGGCTCCTCCAGTGACTGACTGCACACATCTAAGAGCTTGTCGGGAATGGGCCAGGTTACATGGATGCACTTGTGAATGCTAAGAGCCCACGCTGCCCCAAAACACTGGCTGCTCTGGTGTCCATGTCACTGCTGCACATCTATTTATCAATCAATCTATTTGTCTGCTCTCTATATACTGTACATACATCTATATGTTAAGATACTGTATCTTCAACTACTTTGATAAACCACTGATATGACATGCAAAGACTGTTAACTTGTGTTTGGGTGCATATCATTTCTCCTATCCAATTATGTTAATATGTGGGTTTACATTCATTTAAGAAACGAAACGTTACTCGAAAAAGATCTCCAAACATGAACTCAAGATGCCTGTCACCCTGGACCTACTCCTCCATGATGATGTCAAAAACTTGGACCAGTTTGGACAACTGGTGTGTTAGGGTAATTGGCTCTTTGTTTGTTCATGGGCCATTCAGAGATTGTTTGTTTCCATCAAGCGACCTTGTTCATGATTTATATACCGCATTGCATCTATAAAATGCGTACGTTAAAACAGTCTGTAAGTAGCCACTAGCCAGAGAAGGATGTGCATTCAACAGCCAAAAGCTGACCATCCATAAGTTCAAAAGAACTGAAGCAATTTGGCGCCCTCCTCAGGGTTCGAATATGGGTTTGTTTCATCACGTGAATGTAAATGCACAGCACTAGAAACGGAGGCAACGTTTGAGTATCCTTCAGCCAGCCGCACTTACAGTCTGGACTTACACTGGTAGATTTTCACACAGTGGGACGACCATGGAGGGAGTTGAATAGGGGGTGTTGACCACTTTCCGCATTTCTTCTTCAGCGGTTTATCTTAAGCATCATAGCTCTGCAGTCAAAGGACACTGTTTAAATACCGACTGGGCTTTTAGAGAGGAGAAAGACAGGAGAAGCCAAGTAATTTAAAAGCAGAATGGCGGACCGTGATACATTACCGCTTCCTCTGGAGGTGAGAGCCAGACTTGCTGAGCTGGAACTGGAGTTATCAGAGGGTAAGCCGTTTTTATAAACATCGAAATATTGCAATGCTTTTGCGAACTATTTGTGAAGAACTCCAGATTTTTGCTGCAGAGAAAATGTATAAGAGTTTGTATGGGAGATGAAACTACAGCGCAGTGACCGGAGTCTGTAGCAAATAAATGTGGAATAATTTCTGGATACAATGCTATAATGCATTTAACAGTACAAACAGCACGGTAAACAAATTGCTTGAATTAGTTTGAAATACATAGTTTGATAAGCCCCTGTGACCTTGACAATTAAGAATGACAAAATCTAAATATGTATGAATGTTCAAAGTTGACGTATCATACTGACTGTTTGAATTATTTTTTAAATATTCTCTGTTACCGTTAGTATGATACAATATTGCACTCGTCTCACTGTATCTTTGTGTCGAATATGTCAAATTGACGGCAGTAGCCTACAAAAAAAAGGAATACTGGATTGAGTGGCACAGTCGTCCTCTATGTCAGTTTGCCTTCGAGTGTCATGTTTCGCTTGCCAAATGTTTTGTTTTGTATATTGAGCTTCAGAGAGAGCTTTGCCATTTAAAGCCATGTACGGCAAAAAGGCACAGGAACTGCGTAAAGTCAGACTTTGTGTTTTCAACTGTTGTCAGATTTAGACTTCAGCATCTTACCAATGGAGTTACTTCAATGAATTGAGATGTCGGAAAAGCATAAAGGAATGATATTTTATAGAAAGCATGCTAGGGGTGCGCAGTGGAAGTTGTTGAAAATGTAAAACGTTTAAAGAAATAGGTCAGGTGCCCTTTTTGCATTATTTACACGCTTCAGTAGACGTTCTAATGCCGAGCATCATCAACGCAGTTCTGCACTTCTCAGACACTGACCTATTTTCTTACATCCTTTTCTCTGGCTCATTAGATCAAAAACAAACCAATTAGGTACCACGATTATGTTCTCCTATTGTAGGTGCTAAACCACTACTACACAACATGCTCAAGACTCTGAATAACTGAATAACTGACATGGTAGCTGATATGACTTATTCTGAAACACACACACACACACACACACACAGTGCAGTTATTGAGTTTTCAGCATTGGGACTGATATGTGATGTCATACTGATCATAGCAGGTACATAATGTACAGAGCGCATGTGTTCAGCATTATTGCAGTGTTCCACAGAGCCACATGAGAAGTTCGCTTGTCCTGTGCTATTAGCAGCTCGCCAACAGGTGTCCGGAAGTAATCTGATTGTTAGGTGAACGTTAACCTCATGAGCCAGTCCACCAGCTGTCCTCAATATACCTGAGATTAGCCAGCGGTTGATTCCCAGTTCACAGAACACACAAGAGTTCCAGTAATCCCCGGTGTTATTTAATCTTTGTCTTATCTTTTATACATTTTAGAATAATATAGCGGCAATAGGGATATAAGTTATTGTGTCAAATGCCAGCCTGTGAATTTGTGTAAATGGTTTGTAAAATGGCACATTGGATAGTGATATAGATAGTAAGATGATACTGTTAAAATAGCTGTTTAAAACAAGAAGATAATGTCAAATTCTTTAACACAGCTCAGCTACGTCCTGAACAGTTTTGGCTCAAGAATAGGGCAACTGTGTTGCTGTGGAGCTCATTACTTAAACCCATCCAGGGTCACATCTGGGCTTGATATGATGCCCCAGCTAGACCTCAGCTGCCATCTGTTGTTTTAAAGCCAAGGCTCAAGGAATTCTTTCTCCAGAAATAAATGCTTTGGCATACTGTACTACTGTTAATTACGGTTCTGTCTTTTCTGTTTGAAACAGCCTACCATTGGGGTTTGATTTATCGTATTGTACTGCACAGACAGTCCTGTGTTTTACACTTGAAATACGACAAATATTCAAACACACCAGGATTTGGCTTCACTGAGAGAGCAGCATCTGTGCTCTTGTCGGGGGTGTATTGTCTCTGTGCAAAAACATCAGGAACATCTTTTGAAGGCACTGGCACCAAAGCTCGTAAATTGTTAAACCCCACAATTATGATACGGTAGGGCGCATGCAACAGTTGGAGAACAATGACTGAAACATCTTAAAGAAATCCTCTTCACCTTCAACGTCTTTGGTTAACTTGTGGAGGGGGAATTTGCAAATGGTAAAAAAAAAAGTCCCCTTTTTTATTCATCCCACCCTCCCCCCTAATGAGTCCGATACAGTGTTAGCTCAGACTGACTAAGCAGCCTCTGTGTTTTGAATGTTTAATGAATTCAAGCTGTGGCATCTCAGAGAATATGTCTCAGTTGTGAGTTGAAGTGCTGTAATAATAATCAGTCACTGCCAGACAGTTGTGTGGGGTGAGTTAGTGCGCTGCGTGCCGGCCCCTCCCCTCTCCACCTCGGCTTCAGCCCAGAAGCTATGGAAACCACCGAGGTGAGGCCGACCTTTGGATCTTGATTATGACAGGATGAGGTTCACCTCGCCCTCGTGTGACTTGACGGTTTCAGAAAACGTGTTGAGGACGGTGTGACTGCTCCATTAATGTTGTCTCATGTTGCCCCAATTGTTCTTATAAGGGTACACATATTGAATTGGCTGCTGGCACACTCCCATATACACACCTGTCTAAATGAATGACAGTAAACACCAGTGGATTGTGTCTCCGGTTAAATGTGACTGACTGATATAAATAGTCAGCATGTTAATGTTCTTCATATATGGCTGGATGAGGTTTGGGTCAAGGTTTGTACCAGTACCTTACATTTACATTTATTCATTCACATTAATGATATGACTAACCGATAAGCCTTTATTTTCAGGGCTGAACATTTTTGTCATCTCCCGACCCTGTCATTTCAGAATCTTTGATTTTGTCTTTGGTTGTTGTGACTCCAGTCCAGACCCTTACACCCCTGCTGCTCTACCTACCTTTAGACTGGCAGTTGCCATAGTGATGTTGTTTTCCTACTTCCTCCTTGGGGGTGATGACTACTGATGTGAGAGAGAGAGGGAGACAGACAGGGAGAGACAGAGCGACAGAGAGATTGTATGACCAAATGGATGAAGGGCACATGGCAAGTGGTGTAAAAAAAGTACAGCTGTTGATTAGGATGGCATTGGGATGACATAACGCAAACATTTGACAGAATTGGAAATACCCGGATATTCCTCTTATTAATAGTTTGGGCTAAGCTCATTGCTAGCCAGAGACGTATGAAAGGCCCATGAATGTTTCTCAGAAGCTACTGCAGTGCTTACTAGTCCTGATGATTTAGGATTAAACATCCAAGCAGAATCCTTTACCAGTCAGGGGACAGAACCTTCTCTGACCTCGTCAAAGAGATTTTCACCCTAATAACTTCTGAAATCCTGACCATGCAATAAATGACTGCTTTACAGCCGACCAAACACACCAAACCTACTTCTATAAATCCCTTTGTAAATCCTGTGTTTTCTGTACCTGGATGACCTTTGCCACAGATCAAGAAACATCCATCTGTGAAGGCAGCCCCCCACCATACCCATCAGCATACCCACCACCATGATAGCCACCACCATAGCCACCACCATAGCCACCACCATACCCACCACCATACCCACCACCATAGCCACCACCATAGCCACCACCATACCCACCACCATACCCACCACCATACCCATAACCATACCCCAGCTTCGGTTTGAGCGCCTTGCTGATTTCTCTCCTCTCTTGGAGTGCATGTCAAACCGCTGCTCTCTCTGTGCAGCAATTGGACAAAACAACAAAACGAATGCCTGTTCACCGGCTGACATTTCAGCCCTTGGATTTGTTGTGCTGTGCACTGACAGAGAGGGGGAAATGAATATGTATGCAGTTGCCTCCTGTGAGCTGCCTTCCAGCATGTGAAGTATGTCTGCTGATCGCAAACATGTGGACACTTCCCTATTCTCGCAAGGTCTGTGCCTGTATCGTCCTGGGTTCCACTTGAGAGGATAAACCCTGTAAAAGCTTAAGCCTTGGATGGAAATAATTTTGTGAACACGGTTGTTCCAAAAATCTCACCATTTTGTTTTTGTCCTGTAGTCTAGTTTCGGACTGTTGCTCCATGTCTAAAACGCATCAAAATAGAGGGTATAAAGGGTGTTTTTTGTCTGCTTCTGGAAAAAATGGTATGAGAGGGACATCCCATATGTCATTAGGCAGTTGGTAATCTAATCAGCATTTCATTTGTCCATTTCTCTGTTGGTCCATTCAGTGTGAGATTTTAAAGGGAGTTTTACAGCGAGCTGGTTCTGCTGTGAGTGGCTTACCTCGCCAAATTGGCTGAAACGAGCAGGAACAAGAGAGGCCGAGCCATAAACATTGTTGTTCGCCTGACTCTACAATTAATTGGCCAAATTTATGATTCTCTCCAGTGGTAATTGTGTGTCTGTGTTATATCACCTTTTAGAGTTGGCTCCTTTAGCTCAAGGCCAAGACTATTTTCTTTACTAGCTTGGTTGCCGTTTGTTGGCAGGCTTTATGATATTTCGTGTTTTGGTGTGTCATATTCAAAGTTTTATGCCCCTGGTTTTGTCAAGGTTAACTTGCATTCGACTTTGATTTTAGTTTTGTCTGCTAGGAAATCAGTGATGCCTAACCATCCGTATAGTGTGTGACTGGTGTTAAAGGCCACACAAGGGTAATATCAGTGCGTTTGTTTTGGGACATTCACTCCAAGTCACACCACTAAGCCACAAGCTTCCCATCTGTGTGGAAGATGTGGCTGGTGAATGCAGCATAACTGCTGCAACAGGCTCCTCAAGGGGGTGATGTCATCCTTGGACTGGTCAAAATGGGTGCCATGGCACAAAGGCTGTTTCTGCTAGATTGCATCATTACACTGCTCAGACAGGCAGTTTTGGTCAGTTTTCTCTCCTTTTTTCCTCTTTCTTTCATCCATCTGCCCTTGCTTTGAAGCCCGCGTGTTGTGAAGCCAGTCATGTAAAGTGGGGTTTCTGGGGGTGAGACAGAATCGAGGCTCTCCCTGCTGTGAAAATAAATGAAACCGATATGAAAACACATTTTTTCTTTTTTGAGAAAAGGACCATGGCCTCACCCAGCTTTTTTCCAAACAGAGAGATGACAAATATTTGCCTCACAGTGTGTTTTTTCTCTCTGGCATAACTGTCATACCATTGTATTTGTTATTACAGTTAAAGGTGAGCTTAGTTTCCAGTTCCTGTGACGACCAGTTCACCCCACCCTTCTAACCCCGGCTGGTATGGTGATGAATATTATTTTCCTTTCCTTGTTTCTGTAATCTCCCTAGACCTCCCCACAGCCCAGCTACAGATCAGTTAATAATTACATTTTTAGCCAACTGTGGTGTCTGGGACCCCAGAGAACAATACATGTTGGAGTGTGACACATTTTTACCATGAGGGGAGCGATTGCCATACTCAGTGTGGACCAGTTTAGGCCTTTTGTCTAACGAGACAGTGGTAGGGCTGTACTGGACAATGAAGCACTTAATCCCTTTAAATAGTAGAACTTTATTAGATTCTCTGCAAAGGAACAAGAGGCTGGGTTTGTCTCCCCCTGATTGATGTGGTACATCAGCAGAAAGCCTTTTTTTTTTTTTTCTTTTGGAGATGCACACCTAACTCTTCTTGTGACTTCGTAATGTCGATAGAGTCTCAGTTTAAGACCTTTGTTGTCTAAGCACAGTTTTCCCATCCACTGCATAGTAGGCCGCTGTTACCTCAGAGGACTGGCATACACTTTCATTGTTGTGTTCTTCTCTATCTCCTCACTCTCTGATGTGCTCTGCCTTGTTTTGCACACTCCAGTTTTCTGGTTCATTTCATGTCCCAGGAGCAGAGAGGAAGGAATTTAGCTGGAGCATCAATTGAGTCCATATGAACGTTAGTCATACTTTTGGTAATGTTACAATCTGTGATTTGATGACTAGAACTGGGCTCTCATCCGTGTTGGTGAGCTAGTTCCCATGTGTTGGATTTGTTTACTGTCTTTGATGCTCTGAGTATGTAGTCCTGCCTTTATGGTGTGTGTACAGGTGGGGTATTACCACACAGGCCTAGTTAAGAACCACACAGTACATGGTGATCACCCCACCTCATGTCATGATAAGGCTACTGTTAAAATGCACTCATGGGCCCAACAGGGCTGCCGGTGAGTCCTGAGAAGCTCATGCCATATGGTTCACAGTATAAGCAACAGGCCATCTGCAGGGCTATGGGTTCAACTGAAATGATGAATTCCATCTGTCTCTGTCATCTCTCTCTCTCTCTCTGTCTCTCTGTCTCTCTCTCTCTCTCTCTCTCTCTCTCTCTCTCTCTCTCTCTCTCTCTCTCTCTCTCTCTCTCTCTCTCTCTCTCTCTCTCTCTCTCTCTCTCTCTCTCTCTCTCTCTCTCTCTCTCTCTCTCTCTCTCTCTCTCTCTCTCTCTCTCTCTCTGTCTCTCTCTCTCTCTCTCTCTCTCTCTCTCTCTCTCTGTCTCTCTGTCTCTCAGTCTCTGTGCAGAATAAAACTCTAGTCTTTGCCTTCTTCCCAGATTCGGTTTAGAATTGCTCTCATTCTCGAATACATTTCTAAACGGCTCAAATCCACTTTTAAGGTGAGGCACAAGGTTTTCTAGGGGGGGAAAGAAAAGTGGGCTGGAAGTTGCATCGGCGCTGTTGCATCCAGGAACAGGCCGGGGTGAACGTCAGGGCTCTTGTTTGTCTCACAGCTCCATCAAGTGATAAACATTGCAGAGCTCCGACAGAGGATCCTGCCAGGAAAGCTCCCTGATAAATGAGGTGCAGCACACACTCGTATGCGCTGCTCTAACTTTTTCCATCAGGAGACCACAATTACCCGGAACACGCTCACTTTGCCGCCGATGCAGATTGGTTATTAATTGTTTATGCTTTTACTCTAATTTACTCAATGATCTCTGTCCGTAATGTTCTTGTTGGAAATGAGCATAAACTCAACTGGAAGCTCGCCAACAGCACCCGGAAAGCCTTTCTGATTCGAGAAGCTAATATCTGGCAAAAATTAAGTTGTCTTGGAACTCATGGTGTGTAATATGCTAGCCCTGGGAGAATTTGGCAGCTCTGTTTTAACTGAATCAAGACACTGAGAGGCATAGTCTGTTCTAGAACCTTTGCCTTCCTCTTTGTATGAACCTTTTTGCTTCTCCCCGTGATAGGCTATCTTACAAATCTAACGTGACTGTTGGTAGTTTGGAGAGGTGCCAAGCTGCTTCTCTGGGCGTAAGGAGGTTTACCGTTCTCTCCAGATGGCATCTTTACATTTGTAAATAAAAACGCATGTGGAAAAGGAGTGAATATAAAAAAACATTGCTTTGGATGTTGCGAATTCCTTCTGAAGCAACCAGGTGTTGATAGTCTATGGCAGGTTAGAATGTCAACAGTGTCTCTCTTATCTATTGCCTCTGTGATTTTCCTCACTCTGGTTTCTCTTTGTTTCCATCATGTACTTTGTTCACCGTTGCTGTGCAGTGCAGTGCACTGACCATAAGGAACATGTTTAACAGGAAGTAATCAATGCCAGTGTGAAAAAACAAACCATTTTCAAGTGGTTGGTGTTGTGAAAATGACTGGATGCTAAAATCACCAGGGAAATTTACTTTACGACTAGAAATTCACTCTGTGCTCAAGGAAGCAATATGTTTAAACCTGTTGATTAAATCAGATCCGTTTTCCACAGTCTACAAAAACGTTTTATTCTGTGTATCTAAACTTGAGATCAGATCTTCCCTCTTCAGCCCAGTCATGCAGAAACAGATATTATGCAACATTTTGGGTGACTTAAGGAGGACAATTGCGATAATGTTGGAATTGTGGGTAAAGAATAGTGTGGCGTCTCTCAGGGCAACTTGATTTCATCCATCCCCAGGTATCATTGTGCTGCACCTCTTGGCCTGCGGTTGCTCTGCAGTTAGACTTTGTAACACCATCCTTTTAAAAGTCTCAGGAAGTGATAACCGTCGAACAGAAACATACTATACGCTATTATAGTCACTGACATTGCACACACTGTGCTGAGTACTGCAACCTTTGACCTCTTGAGTTGAGGGAACCCTTTCTGTCGCACATCTGGTGTTAATATGAGCTTGGTCTGTTTCTGTGTGTGTGTGTGTTCATGCTAGGTATAGGTTTATATCTCAGTCAAAACAATTTTAGACAGGAAGTGTTCGTGCTCGTGTGTCTGTGCATGCCTTGGTTTGTATCTTGCTGTGTGTCTCCCTGTCTATGTAATACGTCTTATGTGCTAAATGTTGACAGGATTACATAAGGCCACCTAACTGGGTCACAGGGATGGATGTTTTGTGGACATCCTCTTTGCAAAAATTCTCTGAGGATTTGAACAGAGGACAGAACCGTATTGCTCATGTTGGTCTGTACATTTGACTACATTTCTGTATAAGAGCATCGAATTACTTGCTTTTTTGCTGTTTCAAAAAGAGCCATTGTTAGCGTTAGCCAGTGAATGTTAGGTTAGGTAACATGGATCTTTGATTTGTTTTTACTCATATATACCTCTCTGGACTAGCATGAAACTGCGGACAACACAGCAGTATGCTGTGATATCATAACCAAGTTAGCTTTGGTTGGATGTTATCATTTACGTTTTAGAACATACTGATAAATGTAACTGGTTTGGAGCTTGAATATCTTCCGGATACCAGAAGTTAATTTTCAATTCTTTCCTGTTTCCAAAATCACTCTCTGGACAATGAAAAACTCGAGTTCATGGTTATCTCAAATGCTTGGCTCTCTGTCTGAACTTAGACCAGTGGGAGCTGTGTTTGGCTATGGGAGTCTTGCAGTCAGATCAGCACACTCATCCAGATAACTCCCACTTACTGCCAGGGGGAGATGAGAGGGTTGCACTGTTCATTCTGGCTCCAGGTTTATCTCTCAGTCAAAACAATTTCAGGCTGTGTGTGTTTGTGTGTGTGCACACCTTGGTTTGTGTCTTGCCCTGTGTGTGTGCACACCTTGGTTTGTGTATTGCTCTGTGTGTATGCACACCTTGGTTTGTGTATTACCCTGTGTGTCTGTGTGTGTGTTCCTTTGTACATGCAGCGTTACCTTCTGCTCTTTTGCCACCAACAACTTCAGCCAACTTCCTCCTCCTCCTCCTCCTCCTCCTCCTCTCCCAGTGACACCAGTTTTGCTGTATTTGTCAGTTGTTGCTATGCCTGTTTCGACCTGTCCAACTGACCGGCCCTTCTGCGCACTCAGCACTGTGAGCCTGAGAGGCCCATCTGGCCGATCTCCCCTCTTCCTCCAGCTGAAACCTGAAGCCAACCAAGCTGTAGTTGGAAGGTGTGTTCACTGGGCTGTGAGAAAGGCTGTGGGAATCACCATTCCCTTTTGTTTGATGGTCGGCTGTGTATATCCTCCGGTTGCACACCATACGCGTGCACGTGCGTTCTGTCGACTGGGTGCACGGGAGGTATTTGTGTAAATACAGGATGTTCTCCACTGTCAGTGATAGATGAGAGGATTAGCCTACAAGTTAGTGGGTCACACGCTAGGAACCAAGGCTGTGTACATTCACACTACACAGAACTGGGGGCTGGTGGTGTTTGGGGTCATTGGGGTCATCCTGTATGAGAAGCACCGTGCCCCAACATAGAAACTGTTGTATCATTGCAGGTGTGTTGTTTTTTCAAACATCATAATAGCAGGAGGGGTTAAATGAACAGTTATCTTTCCTTGGTAGCAAAGACTTTAGGTACCATTTTACCACATCCACTTTCCCTGGAAAGTCTCTCCTCTCCCATTAGCCTACTAACCATCTAAGCATATATTCAATTACATAGCAGTTCTTATCTAACAATGTAGTTGTCACACCAAGTACAATGGAGTTACACAGTCATTAATGTAAATGTGACGTCAAAAGCTACTTAGCCATCTCGCACTTCTGCTAAAAGGCCTTCCTTCATGTCTGCTGTACCTTTATGGAAATACCAAACTACAGGGATTCTCAGAAGTTTAAAAAAAATATGTTTTATGTGCATATAATTATTTTACAATATAAACCTATCCATGATCAAGTTTAACATGGTCAGTGATAAGAGAGGGATGAATCTCAATGGTGATTGCTCAGTGTTTAGGCGAGTAGCAAGATTGAACCCCTACAGTTTACAAGCTGGTTTTCCTGTATATCCTTAACAATGGGGTGCTTCTGAGCTGGGAAAACAAACAAGTAAACTGGGATATCTGTGTATTGTCTGGCCCTTTCTAAGTCTGTAATCTACAGGCTGAGATGACCCCACTGGGCTCGTCTAGGGAGAGCCCTCACAGCCTCAGCTGATATCCTTCTCTTCTTTAGGGCTAGACCTCTGGTGTCACTTCCCCCCCACTCCTCCCGGCAACAGTCTGCACTCTTGTTTTTCTGTTTTCCTTTCTGTCGTTTCCTATCCTCCGAGCAAGGGACTCGGGGGGGGGGGGAAAGGAGATTCACTTCTTGGACACGCGGGCGTCCGTGAGTGATTCAGACGACGGCTTTCTCTGTCTGTCTTCTCCTTCGGGTTTGTTCATTTTCATCTGTTCCTTCAACAAGACGTGCGTTATAATTATTTATAGGAGTCTGCATATGCCCGCTGATCTTTTTTCGACTCGGCAGTACAAATCACTTTTTAATCCAGCCACTTCTTGCTAAATATTTAATGGTCTCGATATGGTAGACTGCAACTCTGCTTATGTCTTGAGGTCAGTGTGCAAAAGTGCTTCAAATGGAGATCTCTCTCTTTCTGTCTCTCTGTCTCTCTGTCTCTCTCTCTCTCTCTCTCTCTGTCTCTCTGTCTCTCTCTCTCTCTCTCTGTCTCTCTCTCTCTCTCTCTCTCTCTCTCTCTCTCTCTCCATCTGTGAAAGTGCTTAATAGTCTTTAATGGGAAAGTGGGATCCATCTATACAATTTTCTCTCACATGTTGTACGGAAAGCTTTTCTAATAGACGACTCCAACCCCGCGTTTCCCCATGGCTTCTGTTCTAATAATCAAATCTTTATTACACCATTCGTCCCGTGAACGCTACATTAGAAATGCACTTAATGCCCAACATTTTCCACTCACTGGCTAATTCCTGCTACGGTTCCATCAGCACCGTTGGAGCTCATTGTCTATGCCATGTGCATGCTGCTGTATCCCTATAGGGATGACTGCATGGGAAAATGGGTCAAAACCACCCCAGGTTATTACCAGGTCATAAAACAATCCAGCATTTGCTCCTCTCTGCCCAGGCCTGGAGTATTAGTGAACTGATGAACTCATATCTGCCATAATGACACCTTTTGGATGAGTCTTCTGCTTTGCACTTGCCCAGCATCATCCCTGTCCCCTGTCCCCTCCTGGCCTTCATGCTTACGTCGTGAAGGTGGACATGTGACTGCCTGAGGCTGCTGGTGGGTTCTCCTCACTGTCTCTGGTCTTCATACACAGCCAGACCACCTCTCCTAATCCCTTCCCTTGAGCCTCACGCCCCGGCCTTCTGTCTCCACATGCTGTGAGGGCACTGGGGTAATGGGAGGTTGTAGAGGGAGAGAGGGGGAGGGGGTGAGAACACGGGGCACAAGCGTGCCTGGGCGCCCCCCAGGGCAAGAGCCTGCCTCCAGATCCTCTACCAACCCCCACCCCAGCCCCCAGCCCCCCAGTAAACGATCATAACCACGAACAGGCAGGCACAACAGGCAGGAGAAAGGAGGCAGCGAGTGGGGCTGACCTACATTTCGCCAGAAGGTGGGTGATGATGATGGCAGCACAAAGTGTGCAGTCTCAGTCTGCATGGATCGCACCATTGGGGGGGGGGGGGGGGGGGGGGGGGGGGGGGGTAGACCGTGTCACTGACAGGCCTTGTCACCACTCGCTGTCAGAGTCAGGACTGTGTCGGAAGGTGACGGGGGGGAGGGGGAGAGTTGACATTTCCCAGACAGAAACCCTGCTGTGACGCTGGTCATGCCCATTATAGCTGCAAAGTCCCCCCCCCCCCCGATCCTCGCCCCCACCCTATTGTGTGTAGACACATACAGTACACACATACACAGAGACACATGCACAAAACAAAATGTCCCTGTCTGGGATTGTGGTCATGGTTTGAGGAGGTGTAGCTGGGGTTGGCTCAGAAACCCTCAGACTCACCACCCTCAAATGCAAGAAACATCCATGAATGTGACAAGACTGCTACATCAGGGATTTTCTACTCACATTTTAATCTTTGATTGGGGCATACATTTGACTGTCACTGCTCATTAATCAAATCGTAATTGTTTTTCAGGCCATGGAACAGAGATTGACAGTTTTCTACTGGAAATTCTCATGTTTATGAATCATATTTCATATCCTCCGTCATCCTGTATGTTCCTGCTTCAGGGGTTGAGCCAGACACCCAGGTCTGTTTTGAATAAGAAGCGTCTTATGACAACGTCTCAAAAGAGAGCCCAGTTCAACAGCACAAGGAAGACAAAGCACATTTGCTTGTCTTACATTTAGTCATTTAGCACATGCTCTTATCCAGAGCGACTTACTTAGTACTTTCACAATGTATCCACACACAAACACAAGCCCTGTGATATGTAGAGAACAAGATGGAGCCTGTGAGTTCAGGGGTGAATAACGTGTGTGTGTTCTGCTGCAGGGGAGCTATCCTGGAGCTGCAACTCTGCTGGGTTCCACTGGGTTCTACGACAGTGTGCCTCTCTGAGAAGGGCTATCATTGTCTGACACCGTCAGTGGCCCGCTCTATGATAACAGCGAGCCAAAATCATCGTTGTTGTTGGCAAATGAGGCGTATTACTTCATCAGAGTGGAAAACATGCCTGCCTACTGCTATCTTTCTTTTTCTCGCTTTCCTTCTCTCCCTTTTCTCTCCATCTCTTTTTTTCTCTCTCTCACAGAGACATTAAGCAAATGATAAAAATCTTAATGAGTTTTTGACAACAACAAAAAAGGTGAAGCATTGCTATTTTTAGCAGCCATTGTTGTCATAGGACCTTTTTCTGCCATCCAGTTGGGATTGATTTCATGTTGTTTGTTTGCATACAGCAAAAGAACATGCCGGATCGCTCTGAGATGGTCTGTTGATGACCAGCCCTCAACACGATCCTTTCTCATAATGCTTCTGAAACTCCCATTTCACAATCCAATTGATTCATTTTCTGAATCCTGATGCATCCTCACCCTTCCTTGTTTTATGAGTCCTTTTCTGACCAGAATTCATGACACATCTTAAATAACACTGCTGGGATCTCAGGAAGTCCCGGCCTACATTTCCATCATTTCCACTGGGTCATGTAGGAGAGCTGTTTGGATGCATAGCAGTGTAGACTGTGTTCTGTGTCTTCGTGTCCTTGTGTCTCCAGAGTGTCAACACTGTTTGTCTCAGCCCTCTCCATGACAACGGTACAGCTCGCCAACTGTCGACCACATAAGTCTCCACGAAAAGCAGGACTTCATTTTCCATTTTGGAATAGGAATTGTTTATAGTGATGACATAAGGAAGTAGGAATTATTTTTTCCATTCACACATTCAAACAACGTTCCCAAAACCTGTTATTATATGCCTCTCATTACAGTTCAGCTGACATGAACTATTCCATGAATTGTACTGACAACCATGCAGGTTCAATAGCTCAATAGCTTTGAGGTCCTCCGACTGACGTCACCAGAGTACGAGCACCACATCAGAAACACGTTTCCCCAGGAGGAACCACGCCAGCCCAGTACAACTCCTTAACAATGTGGGGATGATTAAAAGAGTGTGTGTGACACTGCTCTCCCCTCTAGTGGATGAAGTGCTTCCTTTGTTGACTGTAGAACTCAGAGAAACCTAAACTCTGGGAAAACCTAGGAGCGGTCTTTGCTATGTAAACACTTCCAGAGAGGCAGTTTCAAGTGATTCTTGTCGACTTAGGGGTTTATATGTTCTTGTTTGGTTTTCTTTTTGCACATATGACTTGTGTCCTTGCTGGATCTGTGTATAACCAAAACAAGTAGGCCAGTGGTCAACAAATAGTGAATGTAGTGGGTGATTGGGGATGTAGCTCTCCTATTCAAAGCCTTCTTTGGATCTGTGCGTAGGTTTCTCACTAAAACCACCTCTATTACGTGTGTACTGCCGTGCTGCTGTAGCCAGGGTCAGGCCAGGACTGACTGGGTCTGGTCTCTGTCTAATATGATGGGTAGCACAGCTGTAAAGCGGGCCCCTCCCTCCCTCCCTCCCTCCCTCCCTCCCTCCCTCCCTCCCTCCCTCCCTCCCTCCCTCCCTCCCTCCCTCCCTCCCTCCCTCCCTCCCTCCCTCCCTCCCTCCCTCCCTCCCTCCCTCCCTCCCTCCCTCCCTCCCTCCCTCCCTCCCTCCCTCCCTCCCTCCCTCCCTCCCTCCCTCCCTGGTTTCCTAATCCCTTCCTCCTCCTCCTCCCCTCCTCTCCTCTCAGCTCTGCCATTTGGGCTTCTGCAGGCGTTCACAGGAATGCAGTCATGTGCCCTGGCCTTCCCTTCCCTTTGTCTGGGCAGGGTCTCTGGGATGTTTACCTCCACAGTCCCTCTCATGGAAAAAAAGGGGCCTGCATGGCTAACTATGTGCTATGCTATGCAATGCTAAATTAGGCCCAGTTTCTGACATGGGTTGACAAGCTAAGTTCAAATGTTTTGGGCTTCATACTGGTGAGTAAGGCTTGATGTTTTTGGTGTTGAGTTTCTGGCTCGGATTCAATCCAGAGTGCTATTTGGATTTGTCTCCTTTGCTGGAAAATTCACTGCAGTATAATCTTCACGACTCAGTTTCCTGGGAAACGAGGGAAATTAATTTACTGCCTCATCAGGATGTTTTTGTCATGCACATTACGTGCTGATAATGAGAATACATGCCTCATCACAGGCAGTGCAACATTCAGCATTCAGACATTCAGAACATTGTGCCCAATGCATGATTGCCAAATTTGACCAACCAGTTGGCGCGCAGCAATATGTTGCTTTGCACTTTTATTCCAAGTATCACAGAGTGAGACAGAGGCCACAAGTGAGAGTCTCGCTGTACACATGAGGGCTGGCAGACCTGCTTATGAAAGAAATCGGGTGGAAATGTGCCGTCAGCAAAGCAACCGAGGAGGATGTGAAGTACACATCCCAACTGACACAGAGAGAGACTCAGGGATCACAAGGTTTTCTGTGATGACAGAGTTTCAGAATGTACAGAGGAACAATCGTCACTTCAGAACGAATGATCAAATGAACAACAGGTGCAGCTTCGTCCCCCCCCTACACACACACACACACACACACACTCTCTCTTCTCCTACAGCCCCAGAGCCTGAGGACTAAGCACTCATAATAGATGGATTGTTGTCTCTGCTCTCTGCGCCTAACCCAAGGAAACTCCTGAGCCATTTTTACACTACACACCTTAAAAAAGGCCTGTGATGAATCTACAGTACACAGGTATAAAAGGCTGCAAAATAAGCTAAAAACCCAACAAAACTATTCCCCATTGTAGTAGGACTGTAAAAAGGAATGCACTTCTACACTTCATTATGTGAAAGTCTTTACAAAGACAACTTCTGAAGTATTTCTTCCTCCATGATAAGCTTTAATCGAATGCACTGACCTACTTGGAAAGTGAGTTGATAAGAAAAGAGGAAAAACAAAGGTTTGGCAAAGCTCAGGCTGTTTTCAACATTCGTTCCCCAACATGTGGAAAAAGAATGTTGTTGTTTCGGCAGGTTTTGGGACGCAGCCGGCATAGACTCAGCCTACTCGTTATTTCCCCCTCTGTGTGTGTTGCTGGAAGGCAGGAGGAGGAATGCTCCGACTGTCTGTTCTGATGCTCAGTGACAGATGCTGTACCAGGGGTCTTCACAAGCCCCTTTTGACACTGTGTGCGTTAAGGAATGCCCCAGTGCTGCCACTGGCCCCAGAATGGCCCCTGTGTGTGCTGAGCCTCCTGCCATGGAACTGTGGCCCTGGTAGGAAGCAGCAGCAGCAGCAGCAGCAGCAGCAGCAGCTCATAAATCCAGAAGAAGGAGCATTATGGGACTGTCTCTGTCCCTCTCTCTCTTATTCTCTATCGTGCTCTCTCCGTCCCTCTCTCTCAATCTATTTCTCTCCATTCATTTTTTTTTCTCTCGCTCTCATCATCTCTTTTCCTTTGTCTCTCTCTCTCCCCCTTTCCCTCTTGTCATGAGTTCTGTGGTAGCTGGTGCGACTTGGTTTAATTATTCACTCAGGTCTGCTGGAGGGGTGCTGTACAGAGAAGCCAGAACAGGACCACATTAGCAGTATTGATGACAATGTGACCTATTCATAGTGTCCGCGGACAATATCTCTTTTCACAGAAGAAACGGAATCACAAGAGGCGAGTTATGAAACATCCCCTCTCGTTCGGCCTTGAAGCCTCAAAGAGTTCAAACGACATTCTCATACCGGCAGTCGTTGCACTGCTATTCTCGGCCATGTTCATTCTATCATAACTGAGTTATCCGACGACATAGCCTACAATTTGTCAAGCGACCTTCAAAAAGCGCATCCGGTTTCAAGTATGATGATGACCTTTTACATCCAAATTGAATTCCAAAGGACAATTTCCCCCCTACTTATTGATCTGATGTAATTGCCTATTTCAAAGTTTAATTGTGTGAGGACCTATTTTAGTTCTGAGGGAAAATGCCACGGTGCTCATGAATATTTACCAGATGGACAGAGCAGATTTATGTTTGCAAAAGTGTACCAGAAAGCAGCTATGGATCATTCCAGGAAATACTCTCTTTCATACCAGGTATTGAACCATATGCGTCATTGCAGTGTGTTGTAGCCTACACTGGCATGTCAGGATATCACTGTTCTACTGGCCTCTCTCTATGCTTTGATGCTGCTTAGATACTTGATCACCAGAGTGGATCTCCAGGCTAGAAGTCCTCAAACCTCAGACCTGAATATTCCCCTTGGTTTTGAACAGAGACTCTCCATTCAGGATTGCATCAACTCAGTCAAGTGATCATACTGTTCAGGGGCATTTTTTTTTTTTTTCATTTGAAACCTTGGTTGGCTTCAGAGCTCTTCAGTTGTGGTGTAAGAGTGGAAATATCAGGGTGCAACCTTTTAGACCGTCTTACAGCAGGGCCAGTGGGGTTTTCTCTGTCATAGTTCTGTTCTTTCCCCTCCCTTTAGTCTCACTGTGTCCCTCTGATGAATTGCTTTCTTTGTTATCCCAGTGTGTTGAGTGGACCCCATTCCGTCTCCACGGTGATATGCTCTGGTCTGGAAGAGGGAAAGGGGACATCTAACCACAGAGTGTGGTCAGTGTTCAGAACATGGTATCACATCCTCCTGGCATCATGATAACCATGACAGAGATGTGTTTCTTAGTGAATGCCTCATACAGCTTTATAGACTTCTGTGTCAGTGTATATCCATGTTTGTGTGTGAGAAATAAGATGGGAAATATGGCTATTTATTAAGGACACTGGGCTGTAGTATGTGTGTGCATTGATATCTTCATAGAGACTTGTGATATACAATATCAACCAAATGCCTATTGGATACATTAAAACATATTTAAACATTATTTTAGCTTGCCTATCGCTAAGATGGTCCTCTCAGCCAATGTAACAAACCACAAGACCAGGTGTTTGGGGAGCTGGTGCCCTAATTAAGTCCTGACAGCCCAATTCCAACTAACATGTCACTCGTCACTCACAGTAGGACCATGTCACATGACTCGAGTTGGCTAGTTGCGGTGGCTTGCTTCCACACCACTGGGCTTGGTGAGACGCACACTTGAGTTTCTCAGTCAGGCCAGGGAGAGAGCAAAACAGGGAAGCAAGTTCACTGTTTCTTTCCATCTCTCCTTTCACTCTGTGATAGTCCTGTTTTCACGTGTTCTCAATCATAGTCGTCATGCAGATATATTTTTTATTTTTTGCAATGAATACGTGTTCATTGCTATATACTGTATATAGTATGAGGATAGTATACAGGTTGACCATCTCATTTAAGGATAATGGTATTTGACACCCAAAGAAACTTTGTCTTTAAATGAAAGTGATTCAATGCTAGTTAGAACATCTTTGCGCTGAAGGTGACACTTGAATCCTGAAAACTCTTTCGAGTATCTTTGTTCAATGTCTTAGATGGGGCCTGACAGAACAGAGTGGCTCTGTGTCTGTCTAACTCGCGCCGTAGCAACTTGCCTGTCAAAATTGATTAACTCTAAAACCCAGTGTTTTCATTAACACAATTAGACGGGATTTGGGCTGTCGAAAAACCGGCCTGATGGATGTCAGATAGACAGCTCTGAAGCCGGGGGAGGGGGGTGGGGGGGGGCTGCCAGTCTGTCACATTGTGTAACTTGATGTGATTCTGGAAACTCCGAGTCTGAACGCTGAGGAGGCACATCAGACAAGTCGGGATGGCCAGTGCCTGTTTCCTGCTGACATTTCCATTTGTCCAGACCTTCCTTTGTGCTCCGTCAAAGACAGCGTCTGACCAGGGAGGTCGGGGCTGCATGAGATCACGAAGGCAGAGTCGGTCGAAAACCAGATGAATACAGCCGCCTTTGTTTTGTGGTGGCACACACACACACACACACTCAAAGGAACACACACGGAACACACACGGACAAACCAGCTCATGCTCAAGCACATTGACAAGCACTCCCGCCTCCCCCCCCCCCCCCCCCCACACACACACACTCACACAAACATGCAAACACTCTTATCCAGCTTTATTCCTTTTGCATATCAGCAACGTTTATACATTATATATGTTATATATGTGCTTCTCCTCAAAGCCCCCTCACTAAACGTCTGCCTCGTGTCTTAGTCTCCCGAAGCTAGCCGTGTTTGCTGAGGAGAGCATTCGGTCACGCATTCCAGTCATATGAGCGGCCAGGCCTCTGCTCGGCCGTCAGCTGTGCGTGAAGGTCAGGACGAGCTCTGGACGCAGGGGGAGAGAACGTAACTCTCTTTACCGTGCGGCCTGTCCAACATGGCGGCGTTTCTCCGTACTGTCGCTTGAGTAGGACAACGTGTGTGGCCCGTGCGCTTGCGTTTTCATGTACAGTGTACATGCCATGCCCCTTAACCGCTCGTGTGCCCAAACGTGAACAAGGCGCGCGTAGGGAGTTCCGACGGCGGAGCCTGATTGCCTGTGCATGTCCTCGTGCACAGGCCGGCATGCGTGAAGGCAGACCAGGGGCTCCACAGCTCGCGTGTACGGTTGGACGGGGCTATAAGCTGGAATCCCATTTTTCCACTTAACGAGCAAAGTTGTGCCACTGTCGCACTTGAACAAATGACCACCTCACGGACTCGTTCTCCTGTCCCCTGTCACTGAATAAAGGGCTCCACCAGCGGCGCGGCTGTGCGTTTTAGTAGCCGGAGTGAACTGGTACAGGCCAGTGGTTAGCTCATTATGAACGGCTCACCATGGGGGGGCTGTCGAGCAGAGGGAGAACACTGTCCTCAGCTCTGCACTGTTCTTTTCATTTATGCAAGTGGGGCAGCAGTGTACATTGTGACTCACAGTACAGCATGCCTGTGAGAATGACCCCCTCACTCAAGAGGAATGTGGAGCTCTTTGAAATTCTCCCCCACACTCACTGGAAAATGAGGGTCATATTTTAGATGAAAATAATGCCGCTTGTTTGACTGGTCTTGTGTGCAGTGCCATTAATATGCTTGTTTGGGTCAACTGAAAAGGGCTATTGTTCCTATGGATGTCGTGTGTTATTGTGTTTGCATTTGTTTGATGAATGGCGAATGCCCTCAATGTAATATACAGTGGAGGTTTTGAAAAGAAGCTTTATTTACAATGTTTTTCTATGTTATTATTTACATTTTACATGACTTTGTGTGTGTGTGACAGTATCTGTGTGTGGTTCTGTCTGCCTACAATCTCCCTCTGTTTACCAGTACTAGTGTGTGTACTGTATGTACAATATCTGGGTGTGAACATACCTTGGTGTGTGTGTGTGTGTTTGGATCCACACCAGCCAAGCCAGTGGGGATCTCCAGAGTTATGAGCACTCATCCAGAAATAGAAGCTCATAGGCTTCTGTGGATCCCTGGGAGTACTAAGAGATATAGAGAGAGAGATAGACAGAGGGAGAGAGAGAGAAAAGGAGAAGAGTTTGGACAACTGTGGCCATGTGTTTATGGTTTATTTAGGCCGGAGGGTTAGCACAGTGCATCTTCTCATGACCTCGACCAGCAGCTAACCCCCGCACACCCCGTTCCTGCCCACGTTTGCTGTCATGGATACCAGGGGTGGTGGGGGGCTCCTTAAAGAATGAAACCGCCTTCAACAACCCCTCCCCCCAAGCTACCAACCCGTTTGGATGAGCCCTTTGGTCTTTTTTAGGATGTGTAAACGTAGACATGGCACTGGCTCCTGGGAGGTAACTCCCTGACCCCTGGCAGTAGTGGACTCACTGGAACACACTCCCACCCCCACACACAACCCCCTGAACCTCAGTTAAGGTTGTTCTAATGTTCTGACACAATGTGTATTGTACTCCGTCTACCAGTGAGGGAGATGAATGGAAAGTGGCCTGATGTTGTTGTTCTAGTGTCTATGAAGGAAGCACATCAGCGAACCCGTGTCAAGACTAGAGCCAGGTGACGGGACAATGGGACCAGGAGGCTCTCAGTTGTTGTATGTGTATGTAAATAGTGCCGCCATCATTATCAGTGTTTCCGTTCAAGGACTCGCATGGTAGCCTCGAGCTGAATAGAAGGGCTCGTCACACAGTCATCAGTCTTTTCTTATCCTGTCGGCTAATCGTGTCATTTCAAGTACGTTGGACACTTTAAATGAGCGGAACAAATCAAGCAGCCATCTACATCCACCATCTCTCTCTCTCTCCATCTCATCCATGCAAATAAGCAGACAGAAGCCAACCGAAGCACACACATTACGCACACGCTCCCGACCGATAATGAGAACTGACACCTGGACATAATGTTGTATTACTTGCATGTGCTGTTGATTAAAAGCCCTACTTGGCGCCTCTGGACATGTACATATATGTTTAAGGATGGTCCAGCCTCTTTGTGAGTAAAGGCTTCAACATTATCACAGACACAGGACGATCGTGTAATTCACCCAAACTGCCAAACTCTTCACTGTTCATCAGAATAAAAAGACATGAGTGGTTCAACTCAACAGTAGATAGACATGTAGCCTTGTCTGGTTCCCTTCACGATGGGATTAGTTAAAAGGGCGTCTGAGGTTAATGAGGTCGAAAGCACTCGCCTGAAACCCATAGGTCAACAATGTCCTTGACCTAATAATCCCTCCAATGACATCAAGTCGCGTAAAGTGGAATGGTTGAGTCAAGGAGAGGGGTGTGATATGATAGGATTCAAAGGCCCGCCTCCCTTTTCATTTGCAAAAAGGTTAGGATCTTGTTTCATAATGACGCACTAAGACTCTAGATATTAGTTTCAACTTCCACTCAATTTTCCTCAAAACTGCTGCTAAGGAGGGTTTGTGCGTACGTACTAGCGCATTTCCTCTGCAGTTGGGGTTTTTAAGTGTTCTTTAGTCGAATGAATCCACTTGAATTTGTCCTCTCCCCAAACTGGGCCAGAGGGCTCTTTGATGTGTGATCTGAACAGGCGCTGTTAACTTTGGAGGTAGCTCATGATATCTGCAGACTCAGAATGGAGCCCAAACTCCCTTTCTTTCTCCCTCGGCACCTGTGGACAAGCAAGAGAAAGACAGACAGAGAAAGAAAGAGAGACAGAGAGAGACAGGAAGACAGAGACAGATAGACAGACAGAAAGAGGGATAGACACAGAGAGAGAGAGACACAGAATGGTAGAGAGAGAGGCAGAGAGAGGCAGAGAGAGGCAGAGAAAAGCAGAGAGGGGCAGAGCGGGGCAGAGCGGGGCAGAGCGGGGCAGAGCGGGGCAGAGCGGGGCAGAGCGGGGCAGAGAGAGGCAGAGAGAGGCAGAGAGAGGCAGAGAGAGACAGAGAGAGACAGAGAGAGGCAGAGAGAGGCAGAGAGAGGCAGAGCGGGGCAGAGCGGGGCAGAGCGGGGCAGAGAGAGGCAGAGAGAGGCAGAGAGAGGCAGAGAGAGGCAGAGAGAGGCAGAGAGAGGCAGATGTCAGTCTCATACATCTACATCAAACACCATTCACACTCCTTATTTTGCCGTACCCTTTGCTCTTGTCATAGCAACACCTAGACAGATGAATTCACATGTTCCTGGTCCATCCTCTCTTACCTGTGTAAATATGTCATGTAACTGCATGAATGAGCACTATGTTCTCAACTTTCATACTGTCATGTGCTGTCAGTCACCCCCCTCCCCACCCTTTCTCCAGAGAAGAAAAAAAAAGTGGTTGCCATGGAAACCCCAACCAGCTGCTCATCCTTTCCTGTTGAGTGCAGTTTGGAGTCACCAAGGAGGTATGTGTGTGTGTGGACTGTCAGAGAGGGACTTGGATTGATAGATATTAAGATTAGTACTGCAGTCTACCTCGGCTGGCTCCACACTCACAGACACGTCGGAACGCTTCTGTTTTGGTCGTAAGGGAGTGATGGATTATGAATCAAATCCACATGGAAAGCCGCCTTTGATATCTGTGAGAGAAAAAAAGGCCTTGGTGCGACAGGCTGCAGAAAGCATTGCTAATTACTTCTGTCATTAATTAATGAAATGGTGATTAAATTACTCACACACCAAATCTTTCCTTGATTTACTTCTATTTTGGTTCCCTGCCCTGCAAGTGTAACGGAAGCAAATGTGTGGGAGCGTGTGAGTGTGTGTGTGTGTGTGTGCCTGGCTGTGGATCACAGGTTAAACGCATGATAATCTGATTTGTTGTGACATTTACACCAGGACTGGAGTGGTGCCATCAACAGACAATAAGGATGATTTATTATGCTTCTGTGATCTGGTTAACCTCTTCAGAATGACCAGTTAACACAGTGTGACCCTACATGCTTTATTGATCCTAAGATTGAGAACAGCATTGATTACAGATGGTGAGAAGCATACAGCCGTGCATCAGGATGGGAAAACACTGTTCTGTATCAATGTATGCATTTACAGTATAGCCTTCTAGCTTAGGTATCAGTAGCTGAATGACTGGATCAGATGATTCACTGTCATGTTAATCAGATTGTTTTCATGGTTATCGCCCTGAAAGCAGATCAGATGTTGGTTATTGTCCTTGCTCAAATGCCTCCAAATGATGTGCCAATTGAAAGCATCGTAGGAAGTCATTAGAATGTGATTCATGGATTTGGCTTAATTAGATTTTTAACAATTTGTTTCAACATAAGCCTTTCAAAAATGAGCCCCAAAAAGTCATGTTTTTTTGTTTGTGACAGCAACCTCAAAGGGATTCAGTCCTCTTGTCTACCAGGATGTGCAGGAGGTGCACTCGACCATAAGATGTGTTCTTCGAATGAATGCGAGGGAGTCCAAACAACCTCTCCTTTTTGCCCCAACCCAGTTGCATTTCTACCAGCTGTAACCTTGGTCACATGGTCACACAACCACACACACACACACGTGTCTCTATGGGAGTTCCCAGTGGGTTCACTGGATCCTGCTAATGCATCCAGTGTTGGTGCTAATAGTCCTATTACACAGGTACTCCATCACAACCCTCAGCATACTGGATCATTCATCTAGATTAACTATGACATCAATACCAGCCCCTTCTAGCTCTGCTGTAATTCTCCAACATCAACCATCATAGACTCTTACTGGATCCGACATTAGGCTAGAATTCCAATCCAGAGCTCATCTTTTCAGTTGACCCTTTGACCCTGGTGGCAGAGGAACCCTCTGCCTGTGTGCTTCATGTCACCGCCGGGGTTTGAAGATGAAGTGACTGCCGCCCTCCCAAGGTGACATGGCGGATTTAGGGCGCAGGGGCCTCTCTCCTTCCAGTGCCATTGATCCGTGTGGGAGTTTGGGAATGCACAGTCAGGACTCTCCGGCTCTCTGACTTTGCAGTAGTGGAGTAGAGGTGAATGGGATCACATAGCAGTCTCCTGTCGTCGTCGTCCCCCCCCCTCCTTCTCTTGTGTGTGTGTGTGTGTGTCTCCCTTCTCCTGGATCTCTGTGGAGGTCATCACAGACCACCTCAGTGATTGACTGTGTCCCCAACTAGCAACTGCAACTTGGTGGATCTTGTTTCTGCCGCTCAGATTGACACTGTGAATGATTACTGATTGTACCCACACACACACACACACACTGCCCCCTGACTGACTCTCCTGCCTCAGGCTTAGTGGGTGGGTGTCGATATGTGATGATAAACACTGCCCATTAGGTTTGCATGAGAAACAGATCACTGTTAGTCAGCACTGTAACACACGATCAATACCATTACATTACATTTACATTACATTAATTCATTTAACAGACACTTTTTATTCAAAGGGACTTACAAGAGAGAGCATTACAAAAAGTGCATAGGTCAATGATCATAAACAAGGAGATAGCCCCAAAAACATTGCGGGTAGCCAAAACATGAAGTATACATTGTGAAAAGCAAATAAGTGCCAATGGGTAGAACCAGAAGAGCATGTAGTTAAACAAGATACAGTTAAACAACATGATCCTCGAAAGTGTTAGTGTACCTGGAGGAAAGCAAGCGACAACAACATAATTCACAGGGAGTACAAGTAGTTAAATCAGTTACAAATAACCAACAAGTGCAACAAGTCCCTCAATAAGTGTCATTGTGTTCCTGGAGGAAATAAACTAACATCTGATCCAACAAATCTTTCTTAAGTACCGTTGTACTCCCGGAACAAATGCGTCTTTAGCCTTTTCTTGAAGGTGGGGAGACAGTCAGTGTCCCTGATGGAGGTGGGGAGCTGATTCCACCATTAGGGGGCCAGACAGGAGAAGAGCTTGGGTTGGGAGCGGGCGCTCTTGAGAGGTGGGACCACCAGACGGTTGTCAGAAGAAGACCGTAGGTGGCGGGTGGGGGCGTAAGGCTGGATGAGAGATGCTGTAACCAGCTGATGACTGCAGTTTACTCCTAGTGTGTGTGTACATATGTGCATACGCATGTATGTGTGTGTGTGTGTGTGTGTGCATGCTTTTCCCTGCATGAACCTACTGGACAGCTACAAGTCTACAAAAGACACAAGTATCAAAAGCTCAAATATTTCCAGTTAAGTTCCCAACATGACACCAGAAGAGTACGCACTGTGGCAGGTGCTGTCAGACGACACGTGTCCCATCAGACGTGCCTTCTCCTATCCAGACCGCTTCTTTATGCCCTGGATCAGTGGGAAAACCAAGGAGTCCATTTTCCAGCAGCAAACTATCGTGTGACTGTGTCCCCATGGCTGCCCTGAGTTCCCCGACACACTCACTGAGATACCATTGCCGAGCCAAGACGTGTTTTTGCTCGCAGCGTGGTTTCATGGCATCTCGAGGGACACCGGGCCCAGTTCCAGTCACGCACCACCCCTCCAACCTGCAGTATGCCCACAGGAACACTGCACGATTTCCTCTGAAAGCTGCTAAAAATACTTCCCTTAAACCCCCCCTTGTGAATTCCTTCATATTTATAGTCAATAGACTCTAATCCAACATGGCAGAAACATTCCTATTTGGTGATATCAGCACAAACGTTGTAGTATGTAGGTACTGATATACATCACCCAGAGTCCATTGCTTTGTTTGGAATTTCCCTGGAGTTATTTTATGAAATGAATACTTAATTGAGTTCTGGAGATGTGTCACGAGGGTAGAGTTAGCAAATGAGCTCATGTGACTTACAGCAGCACTATGGTGTTTTAAATCCATTTTAGATAACATCCTTGTAGATTAGCGATGCTTGATACAGCTAGCACAAAGTATTGGATCTAGGTAGAACACAAACGAATGTTCAAAGGTGACTGTTGTACTGCTCGAGACACATGAATGGAGGCCCTGGTCCGTGGTCAGGGTCTCTGAGCTGTCATCCTCTAGAATATCGTCCAACATTCCTGGGCTGGTCAGAGTGAGGGATGTCTGCCAACACAGGCTTTGCTTTGCACACAGCCCCTACATATACTGAGACATTAACTTTGAAGTGGATAATTTATTGTAATTACTCGATTACATCAATTAAACCTCTGGTTTTTCAAATCCTGAGGTTTCCAGGCTATTTTAAACTTTTTGACTTTGTATACGGATGAATGAATTGGCGAGAGCGGAATATCTACATACTGTAATGGTAGCCAGATAGTTTTCAGATGGCTTTTATGTACAGGCAATGTGCCATTGTCTTTTCTACTACTGTAATGCAAATCTGCCTTTACTTCAAAGTATGTAACTAACATCCAGTCGAGCATGGAAAACCTCTGGGTGTTAAGACTCTCTAATCACCATTTGAAATGCCTTCTCAGACTTCTCTCTGAAATCCCTGTAAGTGAGGTCAATTTGACTCACACAACCAATTATTGTTAAACTCTGGTTTTCAAGCAAAAGGGATTAGCTTTCTTTGCGAGTCTTGTGTGGTGCTTGGAGGAGTCTCCGTCTGCAGGGCGCCCTCGGTTCCTAACCCAGTTAGGGAATCCAATAACTTTAAGTGGTCCACGGTCAGTAGCCCTCTGAATATGGTCTGGTGCTGGGAGTGTCTCTTTAGAGGTTAGGGTGAGGTACATGGAAGAAGCCTTGCTGTTTGTGACCAAGCTCTGTGGAGCGGAGACAGCCATGCTGGTGGAGAGTTTCTCTGGATGCCTTGAATATGCCCCCTGTCTGCTGAGCCATGTGTCTGAGCGCCATTAAGGGGGGGTTGGAGGACGAGAGCCACACACATACACAACATACAAACGTACATAACAAACGTAACATACGTAACATACGTAACATACATACGTACACACACATACTAAACTGAGCATTCACACCATTGACAGAACCAAAGAACAGTCGTGCCTGGAAGGCACTGCATGGACTCACTCATAGATAGAGTCCCAGTGGAACAGTGACTGGAGAGATCAAGGCTGTCCGAGTCCTGGAAACGATTCACTGGACAACATTGCTCTCCATCCAACCAACCAACCAACCAACTCTGCAGTCACAAGGATCCCCCTCCCCACAGCGACCAGCTCGCCGACCGTCTTGGACCTTTGCTAGCGCCCTCAGCCGTGACGTGGCGCTGTGCTCCTGGACGGAGACGCCCTCCTCCTGACACACAGTGTCTGCTCACGGCTCAGGGGCTCATGACTGTTCATGGGACTGACACAATGCTGGACCCCGGGGGGGGGCTCATGCAGCATGTGTGACTGGGACTGGGCCATGTGACAAGGCTCTGCTCAGGCCACACCAGAGCCCACACGCTGGCTGTGTCTTCTCAGGAAGACTGCTCTTCCTCCACCCCCCTGTTGGGGGTTTGTACACTGCAGATGATGTTACCGGGGTTTGTGTCTGTAATTACGGACGAGATGGCGATTCATTGTGACGGATCTCTCTTTTAGCCTTTTGCTGTGTGTTCGCACTCATGCCAGTGCTTGTGTCTCTCCATCCTGGGCGCGTGTATGAGTACAGCAGTGCGTCCGGCTGAGGAGAAGACTCCTGTCTGGTGAGGCAGCTGGCTATAGGCTGGATGTGGACTATAAAGTATGTCTCGAGCTGAACTAGTGTCAGGACTGAGGGAACAGAGCTGTGACCTACATACGCTGTCTTTATTATGGCATGTGACTCCCTCCTTCTGGCATATCAGCAACACACACACACACACAGAGGGAGAGAGAGACACATTATTTAAATACTCAAGATACACAAAAACACACACACTTTCCCCCTTCCCTAGCTTAAGGCTAGTGAGAGAACCACAATGCAGCTGGGAAGGACTTCAGCCTGTCGTCCACGTCTGTTATCTGACGAGGTAGATAGCTATCGTACACAAACGGAATAGATATCCACCAGAGGAATTTATTACGTTAGAGGCTTAGATTACAGATACAGACTTTGTTTACACATGCCTTGGTTGAACTGGATTACTGACAAATTGAAACTCATTTCATGGTGATGTATCCTCCATTATGTCTCATGGCTGTATAAGGGTTTCAAGACCTTGGGCTGAACTTAATATGACGTACAGAAGATTGTTTTCAGTATTCGTTCTAGTTGATTCTGCCCATAGGAATAGTTTATCCTTACATTGTAATTAACTATGAGACTTAATTTCCCTCCTGTGGGCTTGTGACTACCTTCTGTGGATTAAGTGGGGGCTAGAACAAAATCCCACATCCAGATTTTAATTAACAGTTGCTTATGATGAATTAGGTGCCAAAGGGGTATGGTCATAGTTGTTTAGGTCATTTGACATAGAGACTAATCATTTACAAGTTAACAACTACTGTTGTTACCTGTCCCTCTGTACTATGGAGTTGTCCTTGGTAAGGGACACTAGCCATCCTGACAGTATTTCACTATACTGATGTAATGTTGTAATGAAAACATGCCAGATTTCTCTCTCATTGCTCGCAACATCACTGACTGAGAAACCTATGCACTCTGCCTCCATTAATCCTTTTTTTCTACAGCTGAATAGCTTTTTTGGTTCACTGTCCACTGAGAATGTACTTTGTCTTTAAAATTGGTTTAATCTGCGTCTGTGTAAGAAAACATTTGTGTAAAAGCGATGTGTGGCTAGGTCATAGTCCCCAGACGTAATGGCTGCTATGAATGGACTAAGCTCTTCTGTCAAACCTGCTGTTCTTTGCTGTTCATGTTTAAATAGGATTTCCTTCTTTCTCAATGACCACCGTGCTAGAATAGCCAAACCCGACATTAATCTGGATTAGTATTCTGTGTGTGTGTCTATGTGTGTCTATGTGTCTGACTAGTTTTATTTGAGTACAGTAGGTAGTCCTAAAGAGTTTTAAAAGATAAACTGATAATTGTCCAAACAGTATGTGGAGAGATCACCTACTCTCTGCAGTGACCTCAGTGACAATTTCGTTATGAACACTCTCCTTCTATCTTCTTTGTCTCTCTGACTATGTTTCTGACTCTGTCTCTCTCTCTGTCTCTGTCTCTCTCTCTCTCTCTCTCTCTCTCTCTCTCTCTCTCTCTCTCTCTCTCACACACTCTCTCTCGTCTTTCTTTCGCTGTCTCTCGCTCCCTCCCATAGGTGCAGGGAGGAGAGCTCACACTGTTTCCAGAGCAACTGTTGCTCTTGAGTACTTGAGGGCCCCACTTCTCATCTCGCCCTCGTGCTCTCTGTCATTTTCTGCTATGAAGAGGGCCATGGTGCTACAGGGGCGTCAGATTCCCTTCAGTGCAGAACATGTTATACACAGCTCCCAGGATCATTATCATCCATTCATAGGGTCTAACCCAGCACCTCCAATAGTGTAATCCATTCATAGGCTCCTTCAACAGTGATGGGAGCTTGTTAGGCCTCTCCAAATAAGTCATTATGCACACACCAAAATAAATGTTCCCATGGCAACAATAATGTACAACAATAAGGGAAGTTTTATCCGTAGGACTTTTGGGTAGAACTAATAAATGTTAGTTTCTACATAGTCTTCTAGTATTCAAAAACAACTGATGCCTTCCCTCAGACACATAACTTCCTGGTCCTGTTACATTGACTGAGCATGAAAGTGAATCCTATACCCTCAATGGACCAGGGCATTTCTGTCTTGTCCTTCTATCCATTCACGAGCAGTGCTTTGAGAACTCTACCCCTTGGTCTGAAATAGGTGGTCTATTGTCCGTTTTTAAAGACTCCTCATTATGCTAGCGACAATGAGCAGGGAGTGGTTCCATACGTTTCCAGTTGGTTGCTCATTGGTGAGAAGTGCTGTAACCCTCATGGGAGTGTGCACTGCTGATGTGGCGAGCTCCAGTGGAAGACCTGCTGTTCTCTGCTCACTGGCTGTGTATTGCTTACAGGCCAGCTATTGCTAGCTGAGTGTTTGGCTAGATAGCTCTGTAATAGGACTGCCAGGTGCAACGTTACTGTTTGTCTTTCTCCCCTTTTGAAGAACATATAAAGGACTGGCATGTTGACATGGTGATGTCACTCAAGTTACGACATACATCAAAGACAAGGAGATAGCCCTTTCCATACCATTGGAAGGGGCATATTGTCAAGTATTGTATTGGTAAGCTTTTACAATAGATATTACGTTGTATATGGTTTGTATAAAGTATGTGCACTGTTGAAAGTTTGGCTTAACATTGCTTGATAGGACTGAGATCCTGAAAACAATTGCACTGCTGGTATATTTAGGTCTTATGTGTTACCAATGGTGAAGAGAAGGTGTAAGCTCTTTACAGCTCAGTTGATTTGTATAATTAGGTTGAATTTGTTTGATTTGACAAATGATAACATATGATGGTCAGTTTCAACTTAGACTTGACCAGACTAGAGGAAGTCATAGAGTTAAGACTCTCTTAGCTCTTGCTATTGATTACTTTTCACTTAGGCCTTAATGAAGTATTGGGCAGCCTGTGAGCGTCAGTAGGATTTAGTTAGCCTGCAGGTGAGAGAGGTCTTTGGACTGCAGACTTCATTACCACATAATTTCATCTGGCTCCCCCTTGAGCCGCCTGGATCTGCTGTTTACACAGGTTGTAATGTCAGGGAGGGATCAAGGGAGGAAACCTCTAATGTTAGATTCTCCAAAATGGCTGCCAGCTTTTATACTGTTCTGTAGCTTGGAATGAGTGGAGCAAAACCTAAGAAATGGAACAAACCATGTTCTGGTCAAAGACAAATAAGTTCAACGCTGCTGCTTTCAAGTACATGTCATACACACACTGAAACACACACAACATATGTTTTGATGGAAAATCATTGCATTATTTATTGCATGCTGTCAAAAACAAGCTCTTGATAACTGCGGATCTATTCACAGGAAGCCATATGTTTAGCTATCTCCTTAGTGAGCCTGCTTGTGTGGGGGACACCCAGTGACATGTGGGGGCTGTGCCCTCATGCCTCTGCCTCAGATAATCCATAAATCTGCCACCATCCACACACGCTTGATATGCAATAAAACGACTGTTACGGTAGGCGTGTCAGCAAGGATCGAAGTGGACTCGCATTCTCTGTCAGGTTTGTGTGTTTGTAAAAGGAGGGGAGAGGCCATAGTTTGTTTTCGAGGCCTTTGTGAGTGTTCTGGATGTCTTTGTGTGCGGTCCTTATGTGGGCTTTAGGGCATGGTTCATGATAGGATTAGAATCATATGGTTTTGTTAGCATTCTCTCCTCTAATGGCACCTGAGCAGCAAACTGTGCCCACTTCCCTATGGTGGTTTGGGCTGTGCTAGGCTAGCTGCTACGCTAGCTGCCAACCCCCTCCCTGCGTTGTTCTGTGGTGGCTGGGGTTTTAGGTATGCTAGCTAGTATAGCTGCCAAGTCCCTCTGAGCCGAGGAGGAGGAGGGCTGTGGATGATGGGCACCATGCTTCCTCTTCTCCTCCTCCTCACCTGTCCACCTCAGCCTGGGTTTGTCATGCAGCCTTTTACCTGGGTGGATGTCTAAGGCACACACACACACACACAGATAGATACACAGAGTGATTGTTAGTTCTGCCCAGTTGGTGTCAGGTATCTGACGTTGTCAGGCTTGGCCTTCTGGGAAGCTTATGCTCTTGCATGCCAAGTACTTCTCCCTCCCTTCCTGTCTCTCTCTCTCTCCCTCCAAATCTCTTTCTACGGGCTAGGATAGACCGCAACTGATTGTTAAGATGTGCAGGACCAAAGAATTCCAGTGTACCTTTCGCTGTTACAGATCACATTTTACAGTGCGCATAAACGTGAAAAGTTAACTTCTCTCATCTTCCTTTCTAACCATCTCTCTTTGTGGGTTTCTCTCTCTCTCTCTCTCGTCATCTCGCTCTTCCTTTTTTGCGACCGTTTATGTCCCTGGCTCTGTCTTGTTTTCTTTGTGTCGTTTTTCCTTCATCTCTTGTCAATCTATCCTTTCTCCTTCCCCCTTCTCTATATTCTACTCTATATTTGATCTGTGTCTTTGTCTCTCTTTTAAATCCTCCCTCCTTGTCTACCGTCTGTGCCTCACCCTGGAATGCTCTAGAATGCTGATTTGTGAATCGTTGTGGGCCATCACATTGAACGTGTATCTGTTGTTTGCTACTGTTGCTCTAGCTTTGCTCTGCATCCCCAGTCAGGCTCCAAACTGGCTTACGTGGCCACACTGCCATACATGGCCAAAATGCATGCCGAGAGCAGATGTCCACAACAAGCTTTGAAAAAGAAAGAGAAAGGCTGAGAGAGAGAGAATGGGCGGATGGAGGATGAGAGAGGAGGGGTAAAGGTAGAAAAATCCCTAGCCAAATAAACCCAAAGGATAAATTAATTTTAGGTAAAGAAATGATGAAAAAATTAGATTCATCTGAATATGTTCAACCCGATGAGCAGGAGTGAAACCTGCCCTGCACTATCCTCACCTGAACTCTGAATGATGGATCCCTGCAGCTTTCAACAATCATTTCATCAGGCAGCTTAACCAATTTCTTCCTGTTGGACCCATTCCAACAATTTCAACGGGAGAAAATGAGCTTTGCACAAACCGGTCAAGAAAGACCTGGCGCTCAAATCAAACTAACCACAATCAACCTAGCACGATAGTTTACCGTATAACATCATAATATGCAGATTGCCGTTAACCCATGCATGAGCTTCTCAAGGTTGAAGTAGAAAGAGGTGTCTTGAGAAAAGGATTATTAATAAAGTATTTTTTCAACCTGAAGTAGGTTAGGTTTGTCAGTGTCTCATGAGATTCTGTCTAGGAAAGCAGCAATGTATTTATGTGTGTGTGTGTTGTGGTGCACATACAGTACACTGCATGGTGTGTGTGTGTGCCCAGCTGACCCATGTCATTTGGTGCATAACCAGAAACAAAGTGACAGATTTGGACCACGGGAAACATGTCTGCAGAAATGTGTCACCTTTAAATAATCAAACAGGTCTAATTCAGCGTCTGAATTATGAACGCATCATGGAGACGAGGTACTGTACAGTAACCTATAGGGAGGGAGAGTGTCCCAATCTGCCCGGTGATTGACTGGATCTGAACTCTGACTGGCTGGGGTTGTAGACTTGCAGTAGTGTTAAGAACAGAAAATAAGAACCAGAACTGTTATTGTTATTTTATGTAGAAAGACGATCGTGTATCGTTAAAAAGATCCCATAGCACAGATGATGCCATTACGAGGAAACCTAAATATGGGTAAGTGTACTGTAGTTTACAAATACCAAAGCACTGTACGCAGCATCTTGAAGAAATGTGATCATTATTAATTATAAATTAAAGGGATTTCTTCGCCATGAAAGTTTGCACAGACAAGGAATTTGCTTTGGCAGGAAGGTGCATAAAATAAACATATAGGAATCTTAAATTTAAATATGTGGTAACTATACTAAGGGTACATCAACTAGCAATACTAAGTGGGATAGAATTCAAATAAAATATACAATACAATAAAATAGAAGTTGCCGTAATTTACAATATATAAACAAATATGATACAAATGGTAGACAGCAGTCCTCCTCAGCCTGCCCCCCCCCCCCCCCCCCCTCATCCAGGGCCGAGTCCTGGAGCACCATCATGCTCCACAGATGGAGATTTGATTCGATTAGAGAGCCCGATGAGATCCACAGACCACGCGACTGGCTGACACATGGCACTCCTCTCTTCGTGAAGACGGAGGGGAGAGAACCACAAAAGAGCGACCAGATAGCGACTTTGCAGCGAGAGAGAAATAGCAGAGTCACGGGGAGAGATGGGCGAGAGGAGAGAAAGAGAGAGGGGGTGCTTGTTTTTCCTCTTTGGGGGATGATGAGTCTCTGCTGTGCCTCTTTTATCAGACAGCTAGGAGCAGATAAACAGTGTACAGGGCTTAGGGAGCGCTAATGAGTAAACAATGACAGTCAAGGTCACATTTCTCATCCTGTCAATGTCACAATGCCTCATGTGCCGGAGGTGATTGGACTGAGGTGTTTATAAGTGGTGCATTTGTATGTGTTTCGGTTCATGTAGCCTATCGCGTGTATGTATGCATGTGAGATAACTGTGCATGCTCTGGCCAGCTCCAGACACTGTATGTAATTAAAGATAACCAACATCACAAGCTATTAATAACATTGCTGCTCTGTCAGGACAGGATGGCTGGATATCACTAAAACACAGATAGCACAGCAGACCTTTCGGGTCACTTATCTGTAAGTGCCAGTGTATGAATGTGTGACAGGAGACGTAGCTGAGCACAGGGGCGCTGGAGAGAAGGTGTGAACACGCCCGGTGTCCGCTGGCTCCCATATCTGTCAACACCTGGACTAACCTGCCCCTAGTTGGTCTGATTGTACCAAACAGGGGGTCAGTTACTTCCGGTGCTTTCTGAACTATGACCTTGAGCTGACCGTGAGTTTTAAGATGTTCAACTTCTGACATGGCAGCAAAGTGTTTAATTTGAAGCAATCTGATGTAAAACCACCTGTGCTTGATTAAGTTCAAAAGCCCCCTTTATCTGATTCTCCAGACAGACTCAAGGAAACGCACTACTAATTCGTTTAAAATACAATTTGAAACAGATTTATTTCTCTGAGAAATCCTCATGCTGCTTTTATATATATATTAGCATGCACCCAGTTAAGAATCCTTCAGAGTTCAATGTCAACATCAATGTATGTGGGTTGGAACAGGTGCCAGAACAGTCAGACCTGACTTGATCCACACCCATGTGTTGGACAGGACATTTCCGCTGTGGGCCTGTCAGCTACCTCCCTTTTTGGAAAGATGCTAAACGTACAGTGTGTGTGTATGTGTGTGTGCCCCATATTGCTGGGTGGTTAGGTTTGGAGGTTTGAGACTGTCTGTCAGACATTGAGGTCAGACAGAGTGAGAGAGCAGACTCTAGAGACCCCAGAGAGAGAATAAAAGAGCGAGCGAGAGAGATGGAGGGGGATAAGACGGTGCACCAGACGGTCAGACGGAGGAGAGACAAGCCCCCAGTGAAGCAGTCTGGAGACGGAGCCAGTTTGTTCCGGGGAGAGGGGGCAGGGCTCCAGTCAAGAAGATGTGTTCCAACACATTTAGGAGTGCTTTATCCAGCATAAAAGATTCATGTGATGTGGCTGGGCTGGTGAGGGTCTCCACCAGTCCCCTGATGTCTTGGTGCAGTAGTGGCTGGGAATACACTAGCCCAGTACTGCTGAATGACTGACTGACTGACTGACTGTCAGACAGGCAGGCAGACAGACAGACAGACAGATGAACCCACTAAAGCAATATGTGCACAGACAGCAATATGTCTACATACACAGGTCTGCTTTACCACCTGTATTGCATCCTTGGTCATATTCGCTGTTTAGCTGCACACTACGACTTGTCAAAGAAGGCCATGGCGGCCTTATCTCCTCCTCGTGGCGTTATCAGCTCAGGGAGGAGATCAGAACCGGATATCGTTCGGAACAATCAGATGTATTCGAAGGAAAAGTTGAAGACATATCGAGCCCTTCAGTATTTGTGCAGAACCCATTTCTGATGGAATCATGGGCAAAAAGGACACTTGAAGAAGTAAGTTTACAGTGAAAACCTGTAACTTCACATAATAAGTCAATAGTCTTTCCTTGTCTGGAAACCTAACCATGTTGCATAGAGAACAGTGGCATATGTAAGGACATGTCGGTGCGATTGCAAAGGCTGTGTGCTGTAGCAACGCAGAATGTAAACATGGCTTGTGCCGGGGCTCTGGGATTTTGGGGTGGGGGGGGGTGGGGTACTGTCAGTAGGTATGGGTAAAGACCTGTTGCTAAGGTTACGGCTGGTCTCTCCTCAAATGCACTGCTGCAAACCACCTGCTAGGTCATGTTAGCCTTTCCCTGTCATCCATTCATCCATCCATTTCTCCATGCATCAATCTTTCACAGCCGATTTGTGGTGTCATGTCCTCCCAGGAATGTGCAGAGCGATGGGATCTCCAACCCACTGTTTCCTTCCCTGTCTTTAATAGCTTCTCTTGAGTGTCTCCTTAGAGTTCCAGCATCTGGCATATGTACATGTTTGAATGGGCTCTTTCAAACCGTAATGTAGGCCTATCAGTACGTGCCTGTGGGATGAGTCCAGCTCTATTACCCAACAAGTCGCTGTGTGCTCACACCCACCCCAGATCCCCGCCTCTCTCTCCCTCCCTCCTCTTATCTCGGACGGCCTCAGCTACCAGCAGTAGAGCAACCTGCAACCACTTCCCTAATCTCATCTCGTGTGACCGTCTCGCACCCGCTGCCAGGAAAAAGGGGTCATGTGCTGCGTGCGGGGAGAGCTCTCGGCCCTCTTGAAGGAGGTGCATGCCACTCGCCAGCGATACACCCTCACCTCGCCGGAAAGCCAGGCAGAGAGCATTTTCTGGAGATATGGGACTTGTAAATAAACACTAGCCACAGGCAGCATGCTAATGATGCTGGGCTAATTCTCTAATAATCCTTCAGGTGATTCCGGTGGAAGTTTGACCTTGCCGGCGGAGGCGTCATTGATTTAATGCCTGTCACCGTGCCTCCTGATCCATAAGGTAGCACTGATAGGGCAAAACCCCAGTGCTGCTGTGATGTTGCTAAGCTAATCTCCTAGCCACAGTAGCATACAAAAAATCTGAACCCAGCTCTCTCTCTCTCTCTCTCTCTCTCTCTCTCTCTCTATCTCTCTTAGTGAAAGGGTAACTAAGGACATTACAGTGTTTGTTGCTCTCACTTTTTGCAGTAATAAGCCTGTGCATTTTCCAGATTTTACTGTAGCCTATTATTTCTGCCAAGGCATGAGGTACACTCATTCTGGAAGGTCAAAGTCTCATTAGCCTTAATGAAAGCGAAGGTAACAACAGTTGATGGAAGCTGACTCATTAGGATGATGGCAGTTAAGGACTCGGTCAGGACAGTGTGTGTACGTGTGTGTGTGTGTGTCTTGGAGTCATTAGATTATCTCGACAAAGCACAATTACTCATGGCTTTTTTCCCTTCAGATCTTGCGCCTGCTCTTTTCAGTGTAAAGTCATGCTGACATTAAAGTGGGACCTGTGCTTGAGTCCTGTTCCTTCAGATGTGTTGAGCACTGCAGAGCGGATGAGACAAGGTCCTTGTGAGTAAATCGAGTGTCTGACTGACAAGGCTCTCAAACATGCAGACCAAGTAGGTAACAGTTAAACTGCTTTAGACCAAGAGACTCTTCAAAAACTGTTCAAAACAAAGGTGTTTTTGAAGTTGATGAAGTTGTTGATGTTTGTGCAAGTTGTATAATATTTGCTCTACATGGGTACAAACTGCATAGGTTCTTGTATTAAAGTTTTGTGGGTGTCTTTGACAGGGCTGTCTACATTAATAATAGATGTTCAGTTCTGATTGATGTGAGGAAGTGAGTGGCTAATAAGCTATATGCATGATCAGTCTACCAGTGGCCCAGTCTGACCTCTGACCTTACACATTTGCTGAGCAGCCAAGCCAGTATTGCAGAGGAAGGATTTTTCAAATGTTCACACAATGTGGTATTATACTCTGCACGGGTATATGTTTACGCTGGAGGTGTGCGACACAAGCATTGAAATGCTGACAGTGTGCGGAACATGTTTTGTCGTCCATTACATTTCTGGTAGGACTTTATGGTCAAACCCCTTATAGCTGCAGTTATAGCTATGCTGAGATGTGTGTTGTAACCTGCTGCCCTGTCCAACACAGCCTTAATCTCAACAGTGCTAGCCTATGTAGTCCACTTACATGTACATTTAAGACATACCAATGTAAAGTGAACCAGGCACCTCAGTCTAATGCATACATTTCCTAAACTGCCTTGGGACACAAAGAATCCTTTTACTGCAGATGAAGCCTTTAGATTGCGGCTTACATTGTGTTATTTTAGGCTTCTTTTTTTGCTCTTGGTGGGTTGACTGATTGATAGTGACACAGTGTTAGCCGGCTGGGGATCACAATAGCTCAGCTGTTTTAGCCTCTGGCCAAGCTGACATTGATAGGAATGTAGAGAAGGAGAGATGTTGTGCCCTCACAGAGTGTGTGTCTGTGTGTGTGGTGGGTGTCTGTGTGTGTCTGTGTGTGTGGTGGGTGTCTGTGTGTGTCTGTGTGTGGTGAGTGGGTGTTTCTGTGGTTGTAGCACCTACATAGACTCACCCACAGTGTTAATATAGGTGGGTTCAGATAGGAGACATGTGGCTGGAAACATGTGGCTCTGCTATTGGCCGTCAAACACACTCCTTTATCTCATGCTGTGTTTGCTATCTGGAAAGACTTGGTTATACACTTTGACTTCTTATGGATGCTTCCAGATGAAAATTGAATTTGCAGAAGCTTAACTCTGACTGTGCTAGCCCGTACAGCCTGTAGATGTGGACTCCAGTCATGAATGAGAAACAAGGTATAATTCTCAGCTCAGACTAAAACCAGAGCTAAAATAAGTGATCTTTAAAGGCAGTCAGATTCAACCTCAGTGTATTTTTAGATAAGTTGTACCACAGTTAAACAAAAATAGGATTTTAACCAGTCTCCACTGAAATGACTGTCCATCTGATTAGTATGCTTGGTAATGACAGCTGACTGGGAATTGGGAGAGGGAGTCAAAGAGTATTGTTAGGTAAACTCAGTCTTTATTGGATGTTTTGAAGTTTACCCTGCCATGAGGTGTGTGTGTGTGTGTGTGTGTGTGTGTGTGTGTGTGTGTGTGTGTGTGTGTGTGTGTGTGTGTGTGTGTGTGTGTGTGTGTGTGTGTGTGTGTGTGTGTGTGTGTGTGTGCGTGTGTGCTTGTCTCTTCCAGGAAGTCTGTATTCTGACTGGGTCTTGACCACAGTTCCTCAGTCTTCTCTTTGTTCTGTGTGAGCATCCTGTTTTTGTCCAGACACACACACACACACTATCAGACACACACACACACACACACCACCTGTGTCTTCAGGACAGACACTCTGCACCTGTCTGTCTGTTCTAACGGCACTCTTACATCATCTCCTGTCTCAGCGTGCAGCCATGCTCCTATGTTGTGTCATGTACATGACACACACACACACTTGTTCTGCCCCTTTCAGCATTTTAACTTACACACCTCAAGACTTGTTAGTATATCACACCTTAAATCAATAAATCTTGCTATTGGCTAATTAGCAAGCTTTCTCTTCACTTCCTCAACACTCTCTCCTCCATAGAGGCTGGTGTACTAGAAGGCAAAAAGCCTTCAGCTTGATGCCTTCAGAGAAAATGCTTAGTAGTGTCGCTTCACTATATGCTGAATTGGTGAATCTGAATGGGTTGCTCCTACTAGTGTGTGTGTGTGTGTGTGTGTGTGTGTGTACGCAGGCATATGTACGTGTGCCTACTCTCCCTCTAGTCCCATTCTAGAACGTTCTTCTCCTCTCATGTCTCCCCGGGCTTTGCTGACATAGCCTGCTGGTTCCTTCTCATGACATGTCATTTCCAACAATCTCCCATAGGCCAGATGACTATTCCTTGGAGGACCAGTTAAGCTGCATGTTGCGTACATTTGCATATCATTTGTGTGGATATCACAAGGGTCTGTGCCTTAGGGATTATTTTAATATTTTTTTGTATCCATTAAAATTAATTGTGAAATATATTTTTTGTTTTACCAATGTATTCAAGTTTGACCCAGCTAGCATAGAGTGAGAGCTCTTTGTGAGGGCTCTCCCAGATGGAGTGTGTTGGACTGGTCTCCAAGTTACAACACAGGGCTGGAAACCACTGCTTTGGTGAAAGCATCCCCCAGTGCTGTTGACCAGTGCAATCGATGAGACCATGTTTGTGAACATGAAACAAAGCACCTCCCGTGAAGCGGGTCATTATAGAGGCAGGTTGGAGATAGTGGTGTGTTTCTATGTGCTGGAGATGCGACTGACTGTGTGTGTGGCCCTCGGGGGACGTCCTGAGTGCATCGGTACTCCATCTTTTTCTCCATCTGCTTATCTCTGCTTTTTTAGCTCTTTTTTTGGCATGTCTTCCTCTCTCTCCCTCTGTCTCGCATATGCACAGTCCCTCCCTTTAGCTGCATCCCCCACAGCCTCTCTCCTGGTCTCTCTCTCCTGGTCTCTCTCTGGTGGTAATGTGCATTCTTAGCTCTGTGAAGGGCTGTAGAGACTGACCCACTGTGCTGCAGTGCCTCATGGGAAAAGCCCTGGGCTGCCCCGCAGGATGGATCCGAGCTGTATGGTCTCCACGGAAACCATAGCAAGTTCCACTCAGTTCTTTTTAATCTTCTGTTTGAGAAGATTGAGACAGGTATGGACGAGGAGAGTGAGAGCAGAAAAGGACGGACGAAATAAAAACAACATAACTTTGGTAGGGGGTTTTATATTGGCACAACAACCAAAACTATATTCTCCTAGTTTTCAAAGAAGAGGGCTAAACTGGACAGTGTATTATTATTAACCAAATATGCTGGAATTGCAGTTATTTGACTCTATGGGTTAAATCAGAGCAATAATGGTTGAAGTTAAATGAAATAAACATTTAAAAACTTTGCAAAGGAATTAAATTAATTACAAGGCAATCAAGTTACAAAATTATGTTCTCCCTGCAGTTGAATCCTCTCACCTTCTGTCTGGGAGGAGTAGATTTGGAAGTTGCTTTGGATAAAGGCGTCTGCTAAAATGCATACGTGTAGATAACCCTTAGAATTCAATTGTATTACTCCTTCTTCCCATCAGCCTCGCCAGCATTTCAGCAGCATCATCATTCTTTCTGAGATCCAGTGAGTCAAAGCAGAGGACTCTGGTGCTTGCTGTACATTTAGGATCCTGATCTAGAAAGCCCCCAGCAACTCCTCGTCATGGAAACCTAGCATATTCCATACACAAAAGGTCTCTTCTGCTCGATGCTTGGAATGTGACGATAAAATGTTTGCCTTTTTAAGTCTGTCGGGCTTTGAGTTAGTATGTCCAGCTAGCCGAGGGTTGTTTGCCCACCCAACGGGACCTGAGCCCAACTGCTGCCTCCTCCCTAGCTTTACAACCCTCCATTTACCCCAGCACCTTAAATCAACCCACTTCATTTACTTCCCTGGGAAAGTGCCCTGGCTGTCTGTGCCAGCCGGCCCTGTGATGGCCGCTAGGCTGTGGAGAGAGCATTGTGTAAAGGGCTGCCAGGGCAGACTAATCGATTTCGTCCGTTTGAGAGCCCGGTGGAATAGCAAAGGGCTTTTGTCAGAGTCATAACTGATATCTGCCTCGGTTGTGAGTGCCCAGCTAGCTGTCAGGGTCTATTGTTTCATTGCAGTAGGGTAAAATATGGGGGCTGGGGTTTCAGTAATATTATTTGCGACACACTCAGAGTGATTACTTAGACTCTCTGAAGTATGGTTAGTGTCTGTCAGCAGGTGTGAATATGTTATGTTAATCATATTCATCAACCAGATTGATATTGACAACCTGATGCTGTATAGTTGATTATACATCAGTCTGTCACACTGGAAAGCTGTGAATGGTTTTTGTTTAGATGTCCATGGCAAGGGTGTGTGGATGATGGTATGCCCAAAAGACGCATATTTGCATAATGTGACCACAGGTTTGGATAGTCAGTTGCTTTTCTGCACTCCATGGAAAACGGTATGACTCCTGCCATAATAATGTTGAATTTGCCACACACGTGCATGCACACACACACACACACACACACACACACACACACATGCACACACCATTTGTTTTCCCAACTGATTTGAATATCCCAACTGACACGCAGTACCTGTGAGTGCTATCAAGGGACTGACCTTTCAGCTGCTTCCTTCTGCTAACACCCCAACTCATTCATCATGATTCATTTGCCATTTCTGTCAATAACTGTACTCACACACACACACACACACACACACAGCCCTCAAACATCTTATGACAGCTCCATCAACTCTGTGTCATTCGTTCTCATCTGTAATCTTCAAGCTGGTACCTTGGAGGTGGGCTATGCGAGATGGGGGCTTGTGTGTTGGTAAGAGGGGTGTTGGTTCAGGGTGGGGGTCAGGGGTCATTGAGGGTGTGATAAGAGCTGCCACATTTGGACAGAACAGCTGACAGTGGGCACAGCGCAGGGGAATAACTGAAAATTGCAGCTGCCCCCAGACTTAGTGCTAGTGAGGTTTCTGCTTCCCCTGGACGACTAGCCATTAGCACTGGTGCTATAATTCAGGCTTCATGCACACGCGCACACACACACACACACACACACACACACACGCACACACACACACACACACACACACACACACACAAGGGCACACATACATGTGCAGACATAGACCAACATGCAAGAGTGTCAAGTATGTACACACCAACTACACACTAGACTACAGCTTCATGTCGTCTCACCCAAACCAAAGCCTTACTTGGACCCCACAAATATTTGGCTCGATTTTTTTAAAAGTGAAACAATTTGAAAGGTTCCAGAATTCCTCTGAGAACACCTAATGGGCTCATCTAAATGTAAATGAGCATGGGAGATGGGGGTCCGTTGGTGGGAAGCAAACTGTTTAGAGAAGAAGCAATACATGTTGATGGTAGGGGAGGCACAGTCAAACAGGGTCTAGGTAATTTACACAAGGACAGTTTTAATACAGTTCTATAGTTTGCCGGAATGCTTCGAGTCAACAGCCTTTTGAAAAGGGTGTATGATTCTTAATTGATGTTGATGGTATATATACAGGAGGATAGCACACAATATACAGTATATTAAAACAAAAATAGTAGAATATTCTAAATTCCGATTCAGAATCTCATTTGAGTAGCCTTGTCATTCATTGAAGTGCTAGTGGCTAGCTAGCTGACAAGCCTTAAACAGCCATTAGAATTCCATTCATCAAGATAATTCCAGCATAGCTAGAAAATGACTTCTCTGTTTTTATGTCTATAGAGGGTCGTTGATAATTATGTGAACTAAGAAAAGTAAAACCATAACTTCCGTGTCCATAATATGAACTGAAGAGATATGATTATCCATAGGAAATGCATCACACATCCTGGTGTCACAATACACAAACACACACTCACACATCCTGGTGTCACAATACACAAACACACACTCACACATCCTGGTGTCACAATACACAAACACACACTCACACATTCCACCATGTTTGTCTCTGTAGGCTCCCTTGATGGACACACATGTGCCTCCAAGTCACAGTACCTCAGTCAGGCTGCTGAAGTGATGGAGATAGAGGGGCCGGGCCCGGGCCAGCTGGGACTGTGTGTGTGAGTGTGTGTGCGTGTGTGTGTGTGTGTGTGTGTGTGTGTGTGAATCCCCTGGTGAAGGCCAGGGGGCCTCTTTGGGATTTCAGGCCTGTGGAGTCCATCCAACCTCAGGAATTCAGGATTCCAGTGTTAGCTTCAGCTCCACTCGCCCCAACTCTCCAGAGAGGCTCAAGTCAGGGTGAGGAGGGCTGTGCTTCTCACCAGAGTTCTGCTGTATCTCACACTCCTCACTGTCTAGGATCCAGATTGGTTCGCCAGAACAAGTAGTTTCATTTACTCTTGGTTAGTGTCTAGTGGCTGTCTGACTTATGACATTATTTTTAAAACCTCACATTATCTGGCCTAGCTCCATGAGTTACAAGATACTTTTTGGGGTTTTAGCTTTGGTCCAATTCAAGCAAAACAACTCTTGCTTAAATGCGCTGGCCAGTCCCAGAACTGCGATCCAGCTTAATTGACGGTCCTATATTGGCTTGTGAAGGGAAGATAAAATCTGAGCCAAACTCTTTAAGAAAGTAAAATAGCAGAAGAATCTTGGCAACCTAGCATTTTTCTACTGCAGTGTGTAGAGAAAGACTATCTCTCTCTCTCTGCAGTTTGACATTTTTCAGTGGGATTGATCTGTTTGTTTGGGTATCAATCTGAGGTCTGCTCACATTGGGATCAGCCTTCCAGCACAGAGTATTGAATAGCTTTCAAAAGCAGATAGAATATTCTGTCTCACTGGCTCACTTCTTTTTTTTTTTTTTTACTACTGTCTCTAGATCCCAGATGGATGTATCATGGTAAACCTTGGGTTTTCCCTCCTTATATCTCACCATTTGAAATATTCATATTTCCGGTCATGCATTATTTGGACTGGACTGAGTGTCGAATCGCAGGCACCGGTTAAGAGAATTTCTGTGTTTGCACTTTGATTCTTCATCTGTCTCAAGGTCTCCTCAGCACTTTATCAGACCTCCATTAGCTTTTGGACAAGCACTTCTCAAAGTTCAGTTCGGAAAATTAGGAAGGGATGAGGAGAGGTAGAGCAGGAAATAGCAAAGAGGGATATTAAAGAAAGTTTAGCGTTAATAAACCATTTTAAGAGAAAAATATAATGTTTTGCTCTTAAAAGTGGTGAAAAAGAATATATCCTTTACCACATTGTTTTAGCAGCTCACACTGGTATTTCCTCCTCCATTGACAGCTAGGCTGGAAGAGGCAGGAGAGTGGAGGCCTTGCCAAGTGCAGGAAGACCATCAAGTCCAGAACTTATGAAAATACCTCTTCAGACTGAGCCCCTGGACAGCTCGCAGAATTGCCAGCTGTAGAAGTTTGGGTGCTGGAGGTATGGACGGTCTACTTGTGAACCGTCTAATGTGAAGACACTTCAATTGGAGTTAATTAAGCATGTAATACCATGTCAATAAAGTGGGTTTAAATTCCCCATTTTACCAATAAATAGTGTTAACGTTATCATGACATAGTCCGATTAGTTTGAGTTTATGTCAATCAGCAGACCTGAAATGGTCCACCCGGGTTATTACTGCTATTTGCCAATAGCAGTAATAACCTGCTGTTGTTGACTACACTATTAGAGGAAAAAAACGGTTCTGGGCTGAGGTGGGTGGGTGAGTGTAGCTGAGGCTGTGTACAGATGACTGGCGCACATTGTGTGCCTGAAGGCTATGCCATCGGTCAATGTGACTGAGTCTGTTGCATCAATTCCACATTTGATGGCTTTTCCCTCAGCTCGCATTTCAGAAGCACTTTCAGTGCCAAGCTAAAGCACACCATGTTATTGACAGAAGAATATATGGGTAAGCATGGGTCAGTAATCAAACTAGATCAAAGAACAATTAGGCTAACGGTTGCAACTGACACAATTCCCCAGAATGTTAACGTTCTAAAACAAAGAGTACTGTGAACTTTGTAAGGCGATGTCACTAGATCATGACATTAAGCACATCCTGAATGTTTCTACAAAGAAGACTGCTACAATAAATCCACATAGAGCCCTTGGACTCCCTGTGATTAAATGGCTGTTATCCTTCTATGGGTGTGTGTGTGTGCGTGTGTGAAAACGAATGTGTGTGCCTATCTGCATGTTTACCATGCTGTAGGAACATTCTAGATCTGCACAGACAGATGTTGCTCCTTATATAAAGACACTCGGACTATAAACCCCCCTGGGTGTAAATAACTACCACCACATTCCGGCTTTACTGGCTGTTGGATTACTAATGGAGGCTTTTGTCTGTTTGAATGTGTATGTTGCTGCTGTGTGTTTATGTGTGTGGATCTCTGTGTGTGTGTGTGTGTGTGTGTGCGTGGAAGGCTGTTCAAATAGAGAAATATTACAGAAGCGACATAAGCCCAGGGAATTAGGCCGTGGCTCGCCTGACTTGGTAAATCCTGACGAGAAGGTTTTATGCAATGCTAGACAACTTCATTAGACCCCAGTGGAGCTACTCCATGAGTCTGTCCTGTCGGCGTGTGTGTGTGTGTGTGTGTGTGTGTGTGTGTGTGTGTGTGTGTGTGTGTGTGTGTGTGTGTGTGTGTGTGTGTGTGTGTTGGACTGGCTGAGCTCTACTCCTCTACTGCAGCCGTGAAATGAAATCAATGACCTGAAAAATAAACCAATCATTGTGTCTTGGCAAGCCACACACTCGGACAGTTCGATCAACATCCACGGTAACAATTCCTCCAATTTGTTTTGTTTGTATGAGATTCTCTTTGTTTGCGGAGAACATGCTGCATGTGCAAATTCCATAGTTTTCAAACTGGTTTTGTAACTGTGCAAGTCATGATCAGGGAAACCACCACCCCTTTATACATTACACATTGTGTGTGTGTGTTAAAAAGTATAACTATTAAATCTAAGTAGCTTTCACTGTTTGATAAGGCACCCCTGTCGTTTAATCCTTATAGTCTTACAGGGCATTAGGACCCAATTTCATTTTCATCACAGGAGCTTCCATTCAGTGTAACACCTTCTTAGTTCCTTATCTGGGACAGCACCACACACATTGTAGACCCAGAGAGAATGTGGTACTGTGTTTAGCATTTAGACACTCAATAGGCTAACACATTTCAGCATTTAGGCTTCATTAGTGTCTCTCAAAGACAGTTTAGGAGTCCTCATAAACAGACATCTTTTTCTGTGTAGCACAGTGTAAAGTAAAAAAAAAAAATTGATTCAGCAAATACTGTACAGTTCCAAAGCAAGAAAACCTTTGGTTGCACTTAAGTCCTGTCACAGCAATATGATGTTGCAAATGTGGCTTCCCTTCTCTGTCAGAGATATTTCAGGTGGGCACTTTGTCGTCATGGGTATTGTCCGAAGAATGATGAGTAAATGCAAACTTGATTTGGTACAGTGCAATGCATTACACTATCACGCTCAGAATCAAAGCTGCAGCTGTTGACCCATGTCATACGGTTCCATGTTCGTGGTCAACACTCACCTAAGGTGTCCTTCATGTTGTGTTCTCCCTGCCCGCCGAGCTGTGTGAGGGTCCAGTAGCGTCTCTAGATGGCCCTAACACAGGGGCACGCTCCATTTCAACTTCACAGTGTGTGACACTGGAGGAGACCGACCCTCTGCTGGGCTCAGCAGAGGAGGAAGGGGAGATGGTGATGGGACTTGTAACTTCTCTGACTCCCCTGAAGTGAACTCGGGGTCCACAGGGTTAAATGAGGTTAAACTCTCACTCAGGCAATGGATCCTGGCCTCGTCTAGAAAACACATCTTTCCACACCACCTATACCACATATTCTCTCACACTGGCCCCAAGGTAGATCTGAAAAACAGATGATGCAGAAAAGCCAAATCCATTGGAGAAAATGGATGACTTGGCTGACAGAGGAAAGGAATGCAGGGCTGTATTCATTGTCGTTGTCGCATACAAAGCGGCCTAACAGCTATAAGCGAGGGAAGATAGAGTTGAAGGTGAAAACCTAAGCGGCGTTAGTGTGATTTATCTGTGTTTGTCTGTGGCCCAACCGTCAGCAGAGAGACGTTTTACCCTCAAGGTAAATATTATCTCATGAGAGTGACAGACAGCCCTACCTTGCACCTAGCGGGCCTGTGTGTTTATGTTGAGGGTGAAGGCAGCGATACTGAGACAGGATCTCAACTGTAATGATTCACAAAGGTCACCCCCCCCTGCACTGTTTTTGACTGCTATGGTCGTTTATAGGCTTTTTTGACAGTTGGCGACGTGAGTCACAGTGACAGACGCAGATGATTGCAGAGGTGTGGATGCATGTGTGTCTCTGTGTGTGTTGATGCACAATGCATGAGTCATATACCAGTTCAGTTCTGTGCACACACACACATACACACACTCACCACTCCAAACAAACACACAGTTCTATAATTTTATATCTACACTTTATATTGTTGTTAAGACTGTCACAACTCTCTCTCCCTCGCCCTCTCTCTGTCCTTCTCTTTGTCTCTTGTCTCCCTCCTATAATCTCTCTCTCCCTATGTCACTTTCACTCCTTCTCTCTTTCCCCTCTCCGTCTCTCTCTCTCCACCTGACCGCTGAACACCATTTTTTACCCCGTCAGATTTTTCACACGTTGCTGATGAGGTGGAGCACAGTTCATTCAGCGAGCTCACCTGCTGCCTTGCAAACTATATGAGCTGACCTCACTGTCAAGCTCAGCATTAGCTCAACTCTTCGGTTCGTTGGCTAGAGGAAATGGAATCAGCCCTCTGCTTTTCAGCTTTAGCCAGCGCTCTCTCCAGCTAATTTGCCGAGTTATAATTGTCTCTGCCTTCTCCATTTACCGAGCGGTCATGTTGACGTAAGAGCTTTAAGATGTCGTCTGTAGATTGAAAAAGTCATGAAACTTTGTTTGGGGAACGTTTGGGAAGGTTTACTCAGGAATTGGCAGGAATGAAGAGTTATAAACACTGTTTACACAGGCCCGCACAACAACAAAAACATCAAGTTACAATCGAGTGGATGAACATGTTAATGACTACCAAACACCAGGGAATATTGGCCTTTAGGACATCTGTAGCTTCAAAGGGTCCGTCTCTGAGGAGTGAAGCTTGAAGTATACACAACCACTAATACCAAACAGTGAAACCACTGTGTGTTTGCTGTGGCTACTGCCTCAGTCTCTGGCTGAGCCATCACAACCCTCAAACTGCCACTGAATACCTCAGAGCTGTCCCCACTTCTCATTAGAATGTAAACATGAACAGATGTCAGTACAAATAAAGCTTTTAATCTTCAGAAAGATGACATCATGGATTAGCTACAGTATACCGATACTAAATACTAAACTTTAAAATATGGTTCGCACATTAATTACTTGAGAACTAGCAAACGCTAGGCTTTTCTATTCTGTATAGCCTGTCATTTAAAACATTTATTTCATATGACTGTGGGTAGTCTTTATACATGTATAAATAAACCTATTCTAAACAAGCATCTGTAAACAAACATTATAAGACAAAATATTTAGCTAAAGGTATCTTTTTATATGTGAAATAACACGTGGTATTTCTGCAATGTACATCTGGTGGAAGTTTGGCCCCTTGACCCATGTCTTGGCATATAGTGCAGTGACATCATTATAGCTTGTCCGGAGGGACTTTCCTGCTATGGAGTGTAAATGCAGGCCTTTTTACTAAACAGGACTCAGAGGACAAAATGTACTTGTTGTTTTCTCTGGCCCTCAAACTGTTCAGTGACATGGGTGACAGATTGGTACATGCTTGTAATGCAAGAGTGAGTTGATAACGGAAAGAATTAGCTAGCTTGCTGGGTCTCCCTCCCCCATTTAGGCCAATACATATCAATGCTGCTCCACGCACAGCATTAAGGCCATCAGCCAGGAAGATTTCCTACTTCCTGTTCCTATTCCTAGTCCTTTTTGATTGGTGCTGCTCGCTTTGATTACTTTTCACTCCTGAAGACAACATGCTTGTGTTGGAACAGAAGCAATGTTGGTCTGTTTCGCACCATGTGATGGAATGTTAGAACTCAGACTGTAGCCTTATATGGAGCCTGGGATATCAAGGGCATCAGAAAAATCAGGAAACGAGTGTCATTAAAAGAAATGACAGTGTATCATCAGTGTACCGTCACGCTAAAGCTCACTTCGCTTCCAAACATTTAGAGAGCAACAGAGTATAAAACGTATCCAACTCACACCAATACACTCACAGTCTCTCTCTCTCTGTCTCTCTCTCTGTTTCTCTCTCTCTCTCTCTCTCTCTCTCTCTGTCTCTCTCTGTGTCTCTGTCTCTCTCTCTCTCTCTCTCTCTGTGTCTCTGTCTCTCTCTCTCTGTCTGTCTGTCTCTGTCTGTCTCTCTCTCTCTCTCTCTCTCTCTCTCTCTCTCTCTCTCTCTCTCTCTCTCTCTCTCTCTCTCTCTCTCTCGTGACCACTAGAATTTCCACTAGATCTAAGCCTGTTGTTGTTTTGGTGATCAGAGCCACCAGAGAGTTCCACAACACTCCTCATTTCCATGTAGTCCCCCAAGGGAAGTGTGTGTGTGTGTGTGTTACATGTGCTTACCCATGTGTGTGTCTCCTTGGTCTTCACTGTCACCCCAGTGCCAAGTCGCCAACAAACAACCAATTTGTTTGTTTTACTGACATCGCCTGAATAGCATGTTTGGGCAGGCAGGTTGGAATGTTCCAACTGGTGAGTTTTTGAAGGGGGTGTTGACTGGTGATCGTTAGATTGACCGCTAGGGATTGAAGTGGTACAGAAGAGAATAGAGAGGTACCTCATTTGACAGCCACTCCTCAGCTTCAGACAGAGCAGGAGTGTAATGGGCTTGGGAACAAAGGCAGAGTAGAAACTGGAGGCTTGCAAGCAGACAGGTCTCTCGTGCTCCTTTGAACTTGTCTGCACATCTTCTGAAATGCTAATTAGCTTGTGGCACAGAAACACTACTTAAGAATATCCCTTGTCTGCGAGCTGGCGGGGATGGTCATCTGTTGATCTCGATGGAGAGGAGCTGCTACCTGGTAACTGGATCTGTTGGTTGTTAGTCTGTTATAAACAGATTTAAAACCTCACCACTTGTGTTGTCATTGCTGGGGCTGGACATGCATATGCTGGGTAAGTACAACAAATGCACAGTCGTTTCCCCAATACCAAATAGGACTGCCAGTTTAATATAAATGTTTCTAATGCTTAGTTTAATCATTGCATTCAGCATCATGCAACAGTACTTACCAGTTCCAGCAGTAGAGCTAACAGCCTACAGCCTGCACAGCACATCTGCTCAGCAAACACCCCAGTCTGGCCTGTGTTCTTTTAATGAGTGATTTGAAGTATTTCCAGTTTCTTACAGCTGTAGTCCTTTTGTGTGTGAAGCTCAAGGAAACCCAGTAAAACCCACAATCTCTCAGCTGGTCAGGTACATTAAGTGGGAGCCACAGATATGATCAAATGGAAGAGAATAGAATAGAACAGGATTGAACAGAATAGAATTCCAGCAGGTCAGAACTCATTCTGTAACTCACTGCTGGGAGTCTCTCATCACCTTTTTCTGAGGCAATCATGGGAACCTTCTCCCCAGGTGTGAGCACGCTGCTTCCCTCTCTGCATGTTAACAGTCTGACTGCACCCAGGTCCGCAGCCACTCCAGTATATGTGCATGTGGGATTGTGGGATTGCGTGTCTCTTCTCAAAGAAGGTGTTTTTATGACGGTGTGTGTTCTTGTTCTTGTTGGCGCCCGAACTGAAACTAAAAAACAAGTGTTTGTTTTCTCCTCCTGTCCCTTGGGGGGGGAGGGGGGGGGGGGGGCAGACCTGTCCTACTTCCTCAACTTCAGTGTGCAGAGGTGTCCCCCCCCCACCACCTCCTCCTCCTCAAAGCCCATATTGGCTGTCAGGTCAAGACAGCAATGAGGAATTGCCATGAGTGGGCCCTGATGAATCACCGTTCATAGAGTTAGTGTCTTATCAGTCAATGCTCACCGTGGAGGTGGTCGATATCTAGTGTACCCACCGAGTTCAACAGCACGCGGCGGCTGTGTCTCCACCGAGTGACTACATCTACCTTGTCACCGTGCTGCTCCACCCTGTGGGGCAACAGAGTCTTGAGCCAAATGCCACATATGCCAACTCTCACACATGCTGTGTGTATGCATCAAATATGTATTCAGTTCCCTATGCCTTAAGTGATGCTACGTTATAATGTAATGTTGAACGCTCAACCTCAACAGTGTTCAACTATGGACAATATGCAGCACCACACAAGCACTCTACTGTCTCAGACCAGCACCTACAGTCACCTCTTTGTTTGTGTGTGTGTGTGTGCAGTACTGCACAGTGGAGTGGAGCTCCAGTGCTATGACCATATAAGCCAGGCCTGGGGCAGGAAGGGCTGGTCCACGGTCAGCAGTATTCACAGCACCAGCACCAGCACCCAAGCACCTAAAAAGGAAATGGTGCTGATTTGATTGTTTCCCTATTCCATTACAGTGAGATGAGCATCACAATGGGAGAGAGGGAGGTGGGGAGGGCTGAAGATGGAGGGATGGGGTCTTTGAGAGAGACCGAGGTTGATTGTCAGAGAAAGTCAGGACAAAAGAGAGAGAGAGAAAGAGACGGACAGAAAATGAATAGAGAGAGAGAGAGATATAGGAAGCAGGAATTAGGAGATGTTCTGACGTCAGAAAGGAGGTAGTCTTAGAGCGGGGATGGGGGAGTGACAAAGAGAGAAAAGGGGTTACTGAGTAAGGGCGACTGAGATGGAATGAGACAAGAACGAGAGAGAGAGAGAGAGAGAGAGAGAGAGAGAGAGAGAGAGAGAGAGAGAGAGAGAGAGAGAGAGAGAGAGAGAGAGAGAGAGAGAGAGAGAGAGAGAGAGAGAGAGAGAGAGAGAGAGAGAGAGAGAGAGAGAGAGAGAGAGAGAGAGAGAGAGAGAGAGAGAGAGAGAGAGAGAGAGAGAGACAGATAGAGAGAGAGACAGAGACACAGAGAGAGAGAGAGAGAGAGAGAGAGAGAGAGAGAGAGAGAGAGAGAGAGAGAGAGAGAGAGAGAGAGAGAGAGAGAGAGAGAGAGAGAGAGTCGTTCCCGTGGTGTGTGTATTCTCAGGCGACCCTCGGCAGCTATGGCAGCATTACATAAACATTCCTGGGGGAGAGGGAGATAGAAAGAGAGAGAGAAAGGATGAGAGACTGTAGTTTGTGGCTGGGAGGAGGAGGAGTAGGAGGAGGAGGAGTGAGACCCAGCAGCATGCATACCATTCCTCTTCAGTCCTCTTTTGCTGCTCTCGCTCTCTCTCTCTCTCTCTCTCTCTCTCTCTCTCTCTCCCTGCCTCCCTCCCTCTGTGTCTCTCTTCCTCTGCCTTCACTCACTGTCTTAATCTATTTACCTCTTTTCCTCAACCTCGCTCCTTTCAAACTCTGTCCGACGGTAATGTAGACCGTTGAACGGGCCGGTCTCCTCCCTGCTAGCCTGGCACCAAGCCTACAGGCTGCAGTGGAAACACATGAGGGTTTCCACTTGGGACGTTCAATGACAAAGTAAGGTTGCATTTTCTAAAACGTGGGGAACTTTAGAGATTATGGGTGTGTCTGGCAGTGTGGGTTACTGCTTTTGTCAGCAGTGAAAAGGCGCGGGGGGGGGGCTGCTTTGGCCAACTCAGCTTTTCTCCGTCGGCGTTGAGTTGGCATCTTTGAGAACGGAGGACAAGTGTTGGGTTTCTTTCACTAATGCCTTTTGTGCTAATAACGTTGGGCTCACCAGGCTAACACAGGGTTTGTGACTGGCTCTCTCCGGGGTGGCACTCATGGTGCTCGTGGCCACTCCCTTCAGCCTGGCTCAGAGGGTTTCTCCCTGCACAGATATCACACTGGACTCACTCTCACTTCATCTCAGTGTTTCTGCTCGCCTGGACGTTTGGCCTCATCGCTAGCTTTTTAAAACACATGAAAGGCCTTTTCCAAAGGATATTTGACATCAAGGAAATAGGCTTTGGATGTGCTTCAGTCTGAAATATATATGTATCTTCAATTATTCATAACATGTAGCGGCTTACTGTATATGAACCGCCGTCGTCGTCCATGAGTCATCGTGCACTGTGGAGAAGAGCATGCATATTTTAGTATGGAGCACTTAAGTGTCCTGTGCACCTCAACACTGCTCTAATTGTTTCCACAAGTGTTACTTCCAGAGTGTACTAATTAGAGCCTTAAACTGCAAGCAGTCATGAAGTTATTAGTTACAGTAGGGTTCAGGTTTACATACAGTTAGCCGG